>NC_141071.1:25128217-25565717 GCF_041138505.1 Cibotium barometz | reverse complement strand
TAGCTAGGACATGGTGAGAAAAATAGAGAGACCATAAGTGTTATAATTGTTTTGGTGTTTGTGTGTGATTATGTAAAGCCAAGCACAAGGACGATAGCGTCAAAGTTGGTGGTTTCAAATACCATTCTCTCCTCAACTTGAGGTTAGTTTTATTGTGCGCTTTTGTCTCTATCTATTTGTGAGTTTGGAGTTAATATGTGATGCATCGATAAAAAGATTTTTTTTATGTTAATATGCTTGGTTAGCAAAGAGAGAGAGAGAGAGAGAGAGAGAGAGAGAGAGAGAGAGAGAGAGAGAGAAGAGACTGCACATTAAAATACTTTCTATATCTCTTTCTATCTTACGGGTGTTTTAATATTGATGATTTTTATGGCAAATGTTTATGTAATTACGATCTTTGCCACGTCTAATACTTTAGTGTGTGCACATAAGTGCAGTTTATAATATTGATATGATATGCTTGGATGTCTGAGCTATAAACTTTTTCTTTGTTAGACCATTGCCTTTGACATTGTAGAGAGAGGTTAAGAAAGAGAATATATGGGCCTTAGAGAATATACAAACTATAGTAGGCTTAGAGAATATACAAACTATAGTAGCCTTAGAATAGCAGAGATTGTAGAGGGAGTTCTAAGCAGAGAATATATGGACCTTAGAGAATATATAAACTATAGTAGGCGATAGCCTATAAACTATAGTAGCCTTAGAATAGCTGAGAAATGTTCTTAAAAAGTAAATAACTTTCTTTATGGTTTTGGCAATACTAGACTTTTACAGAGATAATTATATGTATTGCTAAGAGTTATAATTATGTACTTTTTCTATCAACGAGGTATCTGCCAGTATATAGTGTTGGTATACAATTAGGGTTATGTTATCTGTTGACAAAGATATAAAGAGATGTTTGTAGAGCCTTAAGATATTTATTTTGGATTGCAGTAAATGGAGATCCAGAATGATAACAACAACTCCAATGCCTTAGTGGCCACAAATGATGCTTCTAATGTTCAAGTAGCTTTGTGCACCCGCCTTAGTTGATGAATGTTCAAGCTGCAAAACACCTTGCTAGGTCAAACACTCCATCTGGACAGCTAAGCTCCAAACGATTACAAACTATTGCAGACATATGCGAGTGCCCTGAGAAAAATTAGGTTGCTTTGCAAAAGGAGTACTTAGATGCTCTTTGGGATGAGATCCGTGGAAGTGGCAGCCAAAGGGGAGATATGATAAGAGATGAGTTAACTCATCATTTCCATCGCGTTCTTGATGGTAGTGGTCACATGGAGGCTAACCAACTAGACATGATGTCTTTCATGGAAAATATGTATGTTGAAATTGGGGAATGTCTAGGTGGATGTAATTGGGAATGTAAAGAACAAGTCAATTCTCTAAAAGAGCAAGTACGTACATTATGCTTGGAGGTATTGAGTCTAAAGATATCTATTAATTAACTAAATGCTATTATGAAAAATATGAGCCGTATGTTGGAGACTAGGGTTGCCTATAGATTTTTGTGACAGTAATGATACTTTTGCTTAAGGGGCAAATTGTATTGCAACTTTCCAGATCCGGCTCACTGTGGTGATATTTATGAAGTTTCTATTTTCTCAAATTATTTACATCTCTCTTTCTATTTTATTCTCTCGGTCTTCTTAGTATTTGTTATTTTGTTTTTTGAAGGAAGTTGAAGATGGTTAGGAGCTGCATATAACTAAGTTCGAGCCAAGTTTGTCGACTTCAAATTTTGGATACAACACGTGTCTCACCGCTCTTTAGGAGTCCTTGATTATAAGTGCCATTTTGTCGTGCACTAATTTGGAAATGTGAGGCGGCATGGAAGCTTGGACAATATGTGGGCAAACATTGTTGTGCAAGTGGGAATATCTCTTTGCTGCCTTTGGGAATCCTCCTTCTACATTGGTTGAGTTATTACTTTGTAATGATAATGCAAGTAAGGAATATAGAAAGAATATACGCTCTTATAACAATGCCTTGGCATTTGTTTCATTGGGTGCTCAATTGGATAATCAATTCACTAGGAGGGAGGAGTATTTAATTTTCGAATCCATGGTTCTACCTATCATCGTGTTGGTTCTATAATACCTGATGAAATACGAGGTGTGGCTCCTCAATTTGTCCAATTATATGTGTATGCTATGGAGCATGAATTGGAGAATAGACTTCATGGAATGCCTTCTTTAAATCATGTTGTGCCTCAAAGGTTGTAAACAATGATGTATGAATATAATCCGTATGCCTGTGCACTTCGTACAATGAGACAAATACTGCAGACAAGTCCACATGTTGATTTGAGAATGGTCATCATGGAAGCTTGACCAACCTCAAGGCAATACTTGGTTCCTATAGGGAGTGAGGTAGCTACTATCATGCCGGGTCAAGGAAATGATTTTCATGTAGGTCATAGATATATTCAAATAATGTCCCGAACAAGTGCTATAAAAAGAATATCTAACTTGCATCGTTCATATATGCCTCTATTATATGTTCTTTTGTTTACTCTAGGAGAAGACGGTTGGAATCTTGGAATTCCACTTCATGGTAGGAATATATAAGGCTTAAATGAGGAGTCAAAGACTGTAACTCAACGGCAATATTATGCATATAGATTACAGATAAGGGAAGATACAAACGCGTACCTTTTGCGCAGTGACTAACTTTTACAATAATTCATTATTGGTACATGTAGTAGCATGGAAGAATCAAGATTAGTATGGATACGTAATAACTAGAAAGCATTGTGTGCCCAAGTATACGAAGGGCTTGTAGATGTGGTTAATACAAGCGATGGGGTCAATAGAGTCTCTGGAGGCATTGCTGGATGCAGGATAGTTCTACCATCTTCATATACTGGGGGTCCTTGATATATGCATCAATTGTATCAGGATTCAATGGAAATTGTTAGAAAGATGGGTAAGCCTGACTTCTTTATTACCTTTACTTGCAATCCTAAGTGGGATGAAATAAGCAATGCTTTACTGCCGGGTCAAACTACCCAAGATCAACCGGACTTGACGGCACGGGTCTTCTATGAGAGAAGCATAAGGATATGATGTACTTAGAAGTGAAAAAAGCATTATTTTGAAGGGTGGTAGGATTTGTTTCTATTATTGAATTTCACAAAAGAGGTTTGCCACATGCATATATATTATTGATATTGGAAAGTGGATGTAAACCAAGTGAGATTGCTCACTATGATATGTTGGTATGTGTTGAACTTCTAGATAAGGTGATGTTTCCTGAGTTGCACAACATAATTAGTCATTGTAATATTCATGGACCATGTTGGGAACTAAATATGCGCTCTCCTTGCATGGTTAACGGGAGTTGCAAACATCGATATCCTCAGAAGTTTTCTGAGACTACTATTGATGATGACAATGGGTATCCAACATACATGCGATGAGATGATGGTAGTTTCATCCAAGTAAAGGATCATAGGGTGGATAGTCAATGGGTTGTTCCATATAATCCTTTTCTCTCCTATGAGATACAAAGTGCATATTAACATAAAAGTATGCTTTATTATTACAGCAGTGAAGTATTTATATAAGTATGTATATAAAGGACATGATAGAGCTACTATAGAGTTGCAAGATACTCATGGGGTTATTGACAAGGTTAGTTAATATCTGGATGCATGGTACGTGTCTATCTGAGACATGCTGGCGCTTATACCAATATGATTTGCATGATGAAAAACCTAACATACAAAGGTTGTATGTTCATCTTCCGATACAAAAATAATGAGATATTCAATGACCATGATGATTTGCGTGATGCAATTAGTTATGATAGAAACCAAAGAACTACTCTCACTGAATGGTTCAGAGCCAATTACTTGCATGCATATGCAAATAGCTTGTTGTATGTTGATTTCCCTCGTAAGTGGGTTTGGAATTCAGCTCTTCGATCATGGACTAAAAGGATTGGCCGTATATATAATGTTAGCCCAAGTGTAGGTGAGCAATACTACCTACATATGTTACTCACAGTGTGTAAAGGCTGTAAATATTTTGAGGATGTACGAACTGTAAGTGGACAATTATATCCCTACTTTAAGGTTGCATGTGAAGCCAGAGGAATGTTGGAAAGTGATGAGGAGTGGTGTATGTGTCTTCAAGAAGTTGCATTGTAGAAAACAGGATTCCAACTACGTCAACTATTTATCACTATACTGGTTTTTGTGAGCCTATATCCCCTAGACAGCTTTGGAGCAAATTCTGCACATAACTTTCCGATGACTTTTTTTATGGCTTGTAGAGAGGGTGTGCTGATGTTGGTGTTTGTCTTTCTATAGCGAAGAACCAAGCTCTGTTGCACATGTAAGAGCTCTTACAACAATATGGCAAATGATTACATGATTTTAAAGGGTTGCCTATTCCTGATAGATCAAGTGTTGCTACTGTCAACAATAGTTTGCTAATGGAAGAGATGATGTTTAATTCAGTTCAACAGGCTAATTTGTTAGTATCCATGGAAAGGAGTCTAAATAGTTGTCAATCAAGAGCATTTGATACTATCCTTGAGGCTGTTGCTTTGAACAATGGTGGCATTTTTCTCTCTCTCGATGGACTAGGTGGATCAGGCAAAACGTATCTTTATAATGCCTTGCTATCTCGATTACGTGGAGAGAATCAAGTTGCTTTGGTATGTGTATCATCCAGAATTGCTGCATTGTTACTATTAAATGGTCGTACAACATACTCACGTTTCAAAATCCCATCGGTTCTCAATGCTTCTAGCATATGCGATATCAAAGGTAATAGCCAATTGGCTGAGGTGTTGAAGCTTGCAAGGTTGATCATTTAGGATGAGGCTCCAATGATGCATCGGTATGCCTATGAAGAATTGGACCTAAAATTAAAAGACATTATGTAAAGTGATATTGTGTTTGGTGGGAAAAATATGCTCTTTGGTGGTGACTTCAGGCAAATCTTACCAGTTGTGGCAAAGGGATCGCGTGAGGATATTGTTGATGCAACGTTATGCCAGTCATATATTTGGAGATATGTGAATGTTTTTAAAGCTCACCCAAAACATGCGAGTCAGATAGAGTGCATTTGACTATACAGAACTAGAATTTGTTAAATGGACTTTACAAATTGGAGATGGCTCTTTAGACCATCCAAACAATCAAGGTAGACTGGTAATTCCACCACAAATGTTGATCCATGGAAACTTCCTTTTGAGTTTGGTTGAATGGGTGTACAAAGATGTTCAAAGAGTGGAGGACTATGCATGCTTCTTCAAAGGCCATGCTATTCTTGTACCACAAAATCTAGAGGTTGATGGGATCAATGAACTAGCCTTGAGTGCATTACCCGGTCCCGAAAGAGAATACCTCAGTGTAGATACGATTGTTTCATTTGAGAATGATCGAATAATATATCCAATGATTACTTGAATAGTTTGAATTTAGGTGGTGGGTATCCACCTCACTGCTTGTTTCTAAAGATGAATGCTCCTATCATGCTGCTCTGCAATTTAGACCCTCGGCGGGTCTTTGCAATGGTACTAGACTGATATGCGAGCAATTTCACTCAAAGGTGATAGAAGTAAAAATTATTATAGGTACAAACATGTCTTTATTCCTAGGATAACATTCATGCTAACTATGCTTGAATTACCTTTTGACATGAGAAGGAGACAATTTCTTGTGAGGCTAGCTTTTGGTATGCAATAAATAAGTCCTAAGGATAAATGCTGAGTGTGTTGGACTTTATTTGGCCACATAAGTATTCACACATGGACAATTGTATGTTGCTATGTCACGTGTTAGATCATTTGATGCAGTGAAAGTGTGTGTAAAGGATATTGTGGAACACGAAAGCAGCTTAGAAGGTTCAAACAAAGTCTACACAGCCAATGTTCTCTACAAAGAGGTATTACAAATGGCATTTAGAAGAATGTAAATGTAATCTATGGCCAAAATGTTGAGAGTGAGCTATTGATATTGCAGCCTACGAATGGCAGAGACATCATTCCTTGATATCTTTGTATTAATCAAGTAAGCATTTGAAAGGAGAATGCTTGTAGAGATGTGGCATGTGCTACCTTATGTTGTCTTTCTGTAAGTGTGCATGCTTTTAAGTTGATTGATGTTTCTTTTAGAATGATAATTGTTTTATTATGATGTGAAGACATGAAGTTTAATAGGAGTTGGATGGTAAATTTTCTTTTATTTATCTCACAATGGCGTTACCCTTGCCGGTAATATTGAATTGATATATATAAATATACTTACATTGTGTGGATTAAATGGTTGACATTGATGTAAAGCCACCATACAGATGCATAATATGGAGTTACCCATTTATTGTTCAAGGGATGGTTTAAATATATGATATAAATATATAAATATACTTACATTGTGTGGATTAAATGGTTGACATTGATGTAAAACCACCATACAGATGCATAATATGGAGTTACCCATTTATTGTTCAAGGGATGGTTTAAATATATTGATATAGCTATAGGGGCTCGGTGAGTTTATGTAATAAAAAAAAAACATTTGGATAAGCAAATGTTTAGCTTTTGACTTGCTTCCATTTACAATGGCATTATTTATTTTTATTGCTTTACTTAAAATACTAAACATCCGAGAGAGAGAGAGAGAGAGAGAGAGAGAGAGAGAGAGAGAGAGAGAGAGAGTGATCTCAAAATCTTGATTTGATATCACAGGTATATTTCTTAGCATGGATGTGGAAATGAGATCATTTACATTTATTTATGTGGTGATGGACAAGATATTGAAGATATCCTTCTTGATGTTTGTTATAATATATTCATCAGTGTTTACCATAATCTATTTATTTTTCATGGTTCAATTATAGACTTGCCGTTTTGGAAAGGACAAGCAACAACATCTCTAATAATCAAACTATTAGAGAGCACAAGTGTATTACGGTATGAAAACTAGCTTTTTATATAGCTTTTGTGTTTTATGTCAATAAAAAATTTATTGAAATTTTTTTTTGCAATAGGGAATATCTTTATTTTTTGGAACCTAGATTATTGCTAGGTTTGTATGGTCGAGACACTTACAGTGATAGTTTTGGGCTCCTTGGAATTTACCAGCTAAGATTGCAAAAAATTACGGATCAACTTCATATACATGTAATGTTTGTAGACTATGGAAAGCCTAATAAGTTAGATTTTTGGTGCATAGGCACTGGACAGTACATATAATTCTGCTTTGCTATCTATAAGCCTATTGAAACGCCTTTCATCTTAAATGTTAATCCACGGAATGAGTTTTGTAAGGTTTTTTCTTTTTTCTTTTTCTTGGTATAAATTAAATCTTACAATAGCTAATGTTATTATCTTAAATATATATTTTGGATAGATGGAGGTGAGGAGTACAGGCTTCCAAGGAGAGATAATCTGGTCATCCTGAAGATCGTTTTAATGCTTGCTCAGGTGTGTTAAGATTGTCAACACTATTTTGGTTGGAATTCTAGATGTATAGCTTTATACCAAGTTTGGTACTTTATTCAAAGCAATGTAAGTGCTTTAGGAGCTTCTACATGGATATATATGGCAAGTATGGTGTGTATATATATAGGTTGGCAAGTTGAGGACTATGAGGCCCAAAATGGGCTTCAAATATAAGGCTTATCTCTACAAACTCCCCATGACGAGCCTTTTGTTTTTATGCATGCAAGAATACTCTTACCCATTAGGGATGGGTCATGCCACTAGGTACGAGTATAGCTATGTGAGTGTAAATAAATAAGTGTGTGTGTGTGTGTATAGGTATATGTATGCTATGTTTGTACTTATGCATGTCTAGAGATAGATAGATGTTGTTCATATGTATAGGTGGTCTATGTGAGATAGATAGATGTTGTTCATATGTTTAGGTAGTCTATGTGAGTACCATGTACACGTATATGTGCAAATATATGCATTTACATAAAGATAAGTTAAAAATGCATATACATGTATGTATACTTGATTGCTTTTATGCATGGGTATGAATGCGTATATACAATGTATATATGTATGTAAACATATATATTTACAAAAACATAAATATGTGTATCTGTATGTAGGCATATATGTGTGTAGTAAATATATATGGATAGACATTGTAGATGTATGTGTATATGTATATATGTTTATATGTATGCCAATTCCTAAAGTATAGATGTATTGTGTGTGTATATATGCAAAGACCTGTATAAACATGAGAGAGAGAGAGATGTCCATGACTGTCTTGAAATTTCCTCTATGCAGTGAGACCCAGCAACCTCAAAGACCCCTCGAGGGCCGAGGCTCGCATACGTTATCTCGTCACGAAGTTGTCTTTTTTAATGGTGTGCTTGCTTAGCTCAGCAGTAATATATAACGTGAGTAGTCAAGCTCGCACTCAGTCTTGTCTCGCTGATCGTCTTCCTCGTCTCTTCTACTTCTTCCGCGTTTCCTTTCGATGATCTTAGAAGGTCGAACCGCGTTCTCTTCCTGCGAGAGGCTTGCCATTAGAGTCAGGGTTTCTCAATGGCACCTACTCGCTTCTCAGGTCGGGGCTGCGGCGACACCCGCATGTTGGAAATGTACGCAGAATACGCAGGTCGGCGCCACTTTCCTCTTCCAGTTTTTTAGTGTTTCACTGTGTTTTAGGGGCTTCATTCTCGTTATGTATTTTTCTGCGTGTTTTTATTGAGATTTGATAATAGCAGTCTTTTCTGCGTTTTTTTCTTTGCCTTTCTCAGACATTGCATCTAGCCAGGAGGCTCCAGGGAGAATAAAAGCTCGCCTCTCTGCACTCTCTGCCTTTGCAGAATCTCAAGGCCTAACCGGGTATTTGCTAACAAAAAAAAAGAATTTTTCAAATGAAAAATTATTTGTTCTGATCGGCTTTCTTAGAACGATAATCGCTTTTGTGGACGTTCAGGAGTGCAGCCCTTGAAGGTTTGCGGAGACTCAAGGCAGAATTTAGTTGGGAGGTACTACCCTAAGTATGTTTAAAAGCCAAAATAGGGAAAATAGATTGGTAGTTTTATGGAGTTTTATTTGGGGCTTTTATGGAGGTTAGGCAACATCGAAGTCAGTAGTGCTAAATAGTCTAGTAGGACATCCTGTGCTACCAACTGGGGGAAATGATGCAACAAGAGCACCCACACACAGTGCACACAACCATGGTGCAATCAGGCAAGGCAAGGAATAGTTATCATGAAATTAGGGGAGGAATTTAAATCTTTGTGGCATAAGGGATGGCTGTACACTATGCACTAAATATATTATTTTCATAAGGAAAGCATATGTCTGTCATTGTCTGTGCCATCAACCTGATGCTCTTGAACTCCAATTTTTTGTAAGTCCGTCCCAAAAATGAGGAGAAAAGTCAAGCTCAAAAGTATTATGAGGTCAGCATTTTTGCTCCAGCTACAGAGCCATAGAGATAGATTCATGAAAGGTCAGAGCAAACCAGCGAGAGACTCCTCAAATAATTTATCTAAGCCATTTAGTTAGTGCCAATTTGGAGAGCTAGGAGACAGAGGGGCATGCAATTAGCGCATTGCTCGAGACAAACCCCCACCAGAGGGAGTACTTGTGACTACTTCAAGATACTTAGCTGCCTTCCAAGCCCCCATCAACCCCCACCCCCCCCTCCCTGGGATAGACTGGCATAGGTTGGCATGGATCTATGGGGGTGAGATCTTAGCCCTTGGATTTTTTCTTTCCGTGGGGCGAGGGACTGAAGCATAGAACCTACGGTTGGGAGGTGAGCTAGCTGAACCCTCCTTGGGGGTTTGTACTAATCACTTGTGTTTTGTGTTTAGGAGGTCCGTGGGGTTGTAACAAGGAGAAAGGTGGCGTACACCATAAATGGGCTCTCTTTTAATGTTTCTATAGCCTTAGGCTAAGGTTGGTTGAATATAAAAATATTGCCATGTATTGAGTAAAGTTAAACACCTATGATATTGCCCACGGACCGTGGAAGATGCCCACATATTGAAATGTATAAATGAAACTTTGTAAAATTGGTCCATGCGTCCAATGAGTTGAAACTTACTAGAAACTAGGATGTCCAAACAATAACTTGTGCGGCCTTAATAAGTGAGTATGAATCCAATTATTCGCTCATAAATGCACATCTCCACTAGGGAAGACTCCCTAGGGGATTAGAATCCAAATGAGGCCTTGGCCATGGCTTGATTCATACACTTGTTGGATTTGTGGGCCCCAGTGGTATGGGACATCGGAGTTTGGGTAAAAGCGCATGGTCATGGTGTGGTCTAGCCTCTAGCTCGGGGTGCTCTGGACAGAGCAGCAGTTGGGTGGTGAGTTGCGGGCACCATGCCTATGCTGGTTTGTGTTGTAATGTTTATTTTGTAAGAGTTGCTTGGGAGGTGACTAGCTGCTTTACGAACACTTGTTCACCATTGGCAATATGAGATGCCATTTGAAAGATACGAGAGCCGACAAAATTCAAAATTTAGAAAATATAATTTTTTTTTGAAACCTTGTGGTCTGATGAAAGGTTTTTCAAATAAGATCTCAAAACATCAAAAGACAAAAAACCTCAAAACCTTTCTTTTGACTATGCACAATACGCATTTATGTTGTTTCATCATTGGTCTTGTGGCCCGTCTCGCCTCCATAGACATCAATAAACCCCCTCCTCTCTCTCAGCACTTTTTTGGGCAATTTTCAGACTCACACCCACATACACACATATCTCATCCTCCTTCCCTTTTGTGTGTTGTAGTGTTTATTAAGCAAGGTGAAAAGATTAAGAAAACAAAAAAAGCAAAAACTAGAGCACAAATATCATGCACTTTCGAAACCTAGGGTGATTTTGAGTTTAAAAAAAGATTAGACATCATGAATAAGTGGTATTGAAATTTAGATTCTACTCAAGCATAATTATTTGTCTTTTTTATTGCAGTATTTAATGATATAATCCTTTTGTTGCTTGATATGGATTAGAGTATTTATTTGTATTCATTGAATTATTGATGGCAGCTTGTGGACTCTGTGCGTTTCACATTGTTCTACGGTTTTGTCTTCTTTATATGCCGGCAAAGAGGACAGAAAAGTATTGGTAAGTTGTTGAATGCCCTTAGTATAGAATCACTCGATAGTTTTTCATTAAAGCTCAACCACACATGATGTGCTTTCATTATAATCTTGAGTGAAATCTTAGTATTCATATGATTTTTGTAGCGGTAAGTATTGCTGTCGAGGCTTGGCAATTGTCAATGATAGGACGTTTCGGGCTCCTCAATGAGTGGTGTTCTTTTGTCCAGGTATCTTAACCATGCATCCGTTTTGAAAGTTTAAACTAGCTTTCTATACGTCTCATAGATGTAGTCTTTGAGCTTTTTTGGCAAGAGTATGCTTTTCGTTTTGTTAAAAGACTGAGATGAGTTTGCCATGGGTCCTCTGCTGGGGTCATTGCTGGGGTCATTCCCCAAAGATGATTTGTAATAAGTGTTCAACATTTTTGTCATGTCAGTTTTTTTTGGTGTGTTTGTACCACCTTGTGTTATAAAAGGCTTTAGCACTTAAATTTATCCATGTTTAGGTCCGGGGGATGATTTTTGAGAGACTGATATAAGTGAAAGTCATGGGTGGTCAAGCTCTTTTTGGCACTTGCTCCCTAGACCTCTGAGTCTCTACTCGTCCATGCTTGTTAAGCCTTTGAGCCATGCTTGTTGAGCCTCTCAACCTTTTGTACCAAGCTCATTGGCTTCTCAACCACGGTTACTAGCCTCTCAGTATTGTAAAGCTTTTATAGCTTAATTAACATGATTAAGACTTGATTAATGAACATAAGACAAATGTTGCAGGAAAAGACTGAGTGATTGCATTTAGACGGAGGCCTTTCTTAAATAGAGGTCGAAAAGGTACAATTGAAGAGGCACATTCCTGTGAAGGGATGTGGCTCTTGAATCAATGGTTCTGTCCTTAGGACTTAGGGGTGTGTCTTTAATGAATAGGCATGTCCTTTGATAGTGACCCATGTGCAAGGGTGTGATCCTTCACAGGTGTCTTTAAAGTTAATGAGGGATTAAGGAGTAATTAGGGAGAGATTAAGAGAGTAGTCACAATCGCGACATTCCCTCCCACTTAAAATAAGACTCCGAGTAAGAAGAGATGGTTGTCTTTGAAAGAATTCCTCAAGAAGTTCTGTATATTCTTGTAAGTCTTTATCACTTTGCCAAGTAGAGTCAGAATCATCAAGATCTCTCCATTTAACCAAAAATTCTATAGTGAGCTTATGTTGCGTTTCTTTCTGTCTGATATCAAGAATTGTCTCTGGAATTAAGAGTATGTAATCCAAAACATCTAAAACTGGAAAATCACTGTCCACAAACTTCTTGAGCCAAGAAATATGGAAAGCTGGATGAATTCTACCCCAAGAAGGCGGCAATTCCAACTTATAACTGAGAGATGAGTTCTTCTTAATAATACGAAAGAGTCCGTAATATCTTGGACGAAGCTTTGGAAAGACTGATTTCACTGTCTTGTATCGATGAGGGGCAATATATAATAATACCAAGTCTCCTTAAAATTCAATGTGACGACGATGCTTATTAGCTGTGTGTTGATATTACTCTTGTACGCTGACCATCTTATTCTTAATCTGTAACAGAATATCTTGCATTTCTTGAATGAGTTGGTCTGCTAAAGCCACTTTATGTTGACGAACAAAGTTGGTAGGAACAAGGGGAGTATGGCCATAAGCTGCTTGAAAAGGTGTCATTCCAATAGCTGAATGATAGGAATTATTATAAGCAAATTCCACCAAAGGTAAATATTCTTCCCATGAAGCTAATCGAGACTGAACATAATGACGTAGCATTTCTTTCAGAATCTGATTTACTCGTTCCGTCTGTACTCTGCCTCACAAGACGAAGTGGCCACTGTGGTCTGTTTCTTGCTTAGCCAAGAAATACATGAAGAGCCAAGAAAGAAACAATTTCCACTAGTGGAATGTCTGGTATCAAAATCACCAGGCCAATCTGAATCGCTGTAAGCATAAGCTGCATGTCACCCCCCTCAGGATAAAGCAATCCAAGAGACAAGGTACCCTGCAAATACCGAAATACACGCTTCACAGCTTGCCAATGTGACAATCGCTCGCATGCTTTCCTTTGTCAGCAACTGGAGGTTTCTCCTCGGAAGTGGAGGGTTCAGTATTAGAATTCTGTTGATGGGTTGGTGTTTTGGGGCACTCAAACCAACGATGAGGTCCATTGCAAATTGTGCACAATCCTGTCTTTTGGTGATCCCGTCCCAGAAGGGATAGTGGAAGGACGAGGATTGCGAGATTGGTCACGTCCTTGGTCCCGTCCACGATCTGAACTGCGTGGTTGGAAGGACTGAGGACGTCGAGACTGAAAAGAAGGACGATCCTTCTGATCGGCGAGAGTGTTGAGAATTATTCCATTGGGGATTAGGCCAAAAGGTAATCCACGAAGGGATGTGGCTATTCAATGGAGGGGTGCTTGTCCATGAAAAGGTGCCGGCTGAAGAGGAAGCTTCTGTATTGATGGGTTGCATGCTGTCTTGCCTCTGTTCGAGAGTTTTTTGCATATGGCTGGCACGACATTAATCAGTAAAAATTGGGAGTTTGGGGCTGAAGTTGATGGGGCATTCTCTCTTGCTCTTCCTCTCAATACTTGCTACACCCAATTTTAGGGTTTGGGCTGATTGATTTTAGGGTTAGGGTTAGGACTGATTTTAGGGTTAGGGTTAGGGTTTGGGCATGTCAGGGCAGAAAAAGTTTGCTCTGATACCACTGTAAAGCTTTTATAGCTTAATTGACATAATTAAGACTTGATTAATGAACATAAGACAAATATTGCAGGAAAAGACTGAGTGATTGCATAGAGACGGGAGCCAAAAAGGTACAATTGAAGAGGCACATCCCTGTGAAGGGGTGTGGCTCTTGAATCAATGGTTATGTCCTTAGGACTTAGGGGCATGTCTTTAATGAATAGGCATGTCCTTTGATAGTGACCAATGTGCAAGGGTGTGACCCTTCATAGGTGTCTTTACAGTTATTAAGGAGTAATTAGGGAGAGATTAAGAGAGTTAGTCACAATCGTGACAAGTATGTAGCAAGGAACATGTCTTAGATGGAGCATTAGAGTGCAATGTTGAGCCCAAATAACAATGGCTATTGAAGGTCTATCTCGAGACATCTCCACCTCTGTATTTTGGAGTCTTTGTGTGTGTACCCATCGTATGCGTGTATCCTTGTTTGTGTACCCGCTTGTGTTTGTGTGTGAACAACCCTTGTTTATGTGTATGAACACTCACTTATGTGAGTGAGTAAGTACATATGAACCACCTCTTATAACCACTAAAGTGTTTGTGTAAGGAGTGATGTCATTGGATTAGCCAATTCCCCATGAGTAGTGTGTTGAGTAAGATAAGGCATTCAGCCTATAAAAGCATGTACTTGGTGTGAGCTTTAATAGAATCAATCAACAGAGTATTGATTCGTTCAGGTATTCTCTCTTAAACATTGTTACATATCACTCTCTCTCTCTCTCTCTCTCTCTCTCTCTCTCAGATCCTAGCCTTTGGGAAGCCTATGCACGACAGCTGTATGATGTGCCAAACTAGACTATAGCACAAATGTCACACATCCCTAGGCCTACATCATCTTATCTCTTAGATTCTCCCAATGTCACTAGGGCTCTTAAAAAGTTGCATAATGGGAGAGCAAAAGATCATGAGGATCTATACGCGGAACATTTTGCCCACGGGCACCACGTATTGGCTCCCATTCTTGCCAGTCTTTTTAACAGAGCACTTTGTGAAGGCTTTCCACCCTCCTGGACTACCAACACCATTGTCCCCACCCACAAAGCAAGAGACCCCATGAACCCAGGTTACAAGTAACTATAGGACTATCATGATTGGTTACACAATGGCCAAAATCTATGGGGCAGTCCTAGAGGACATGATGAGTTCTATGGCAGAGGATGGAAAACAGAGCATTAGGCCAGGCAGGCTTCAGGAGAAACTTCTCCACGTTGGACCATATCTTTACTTTACGGGCTATCATAGAGGAGGCGAGGTCCTCAAAGAGACATGTATGTTGTTGCTTTGTGGATTTCTGTAAAGCCTTTGACTCCATCTCTCGATCTCGTCTGATAGGACGCTTGCAGGAGCTCCAATTCTCACATGAGATGAAATGGGGTGTGATGGCACACACTGAGGCAGTACTCAGCTGAGTACCTGCACTTGGGACCTCGGGAGATATATGTAGCACTATTGGGGTTAAGCAAGGCTGCCCACTCTCACCTACACTCTTTGGCCTATACATTGATGAGATTGCAATATTTGTGGATAGTTTCGGAGGTAGAGGTTCACCATTGGCTCAGACAGTAGTGCTCATATTGCTATATGTTGACGACATTGTCTTGATCTCAGATTTAGCCGAGGGTTTACAGAAACACTCAAATGCATTGGACAGATTTTGCAAGGGGAGAGACCTTACGATCAATTTGGGCAAAACCAAGGTTATGGTCTTCAACACATCTTATGCAGTTGCCTCATGATTTTCTTTCATATACAGAGATGCCCCAATGGAGATTGTGCAGAAGTATGTGTATCTAGGAGTCACTTTTACAGGTCCTTTGTTCTGCATGACCACAGCTGCCACTAACCGACTTGCGAGGGGGCACACCTCCCTAGCCCGTATGGAGATACAATGTTTCTAGGCACATTTCCAAGAACCTTGCACTAAGTGCTGGCTCTTTGATACTCTAGTATGACCAACAACTATGTATGGTGAAGACTTTTGGGGGCTAGGCCTAGGGAAGGATCATTGGAGGAGCATAGAGAGGCTACAAGTGATGATGTTGTCACACATGATCCGGAGTAAGCCATCTGTACCACATGATATTCTACATGCAGAGTTTGGGGTGGCCCCATTGGTTAGAGATGCCCTTTTTCAGACTGTCACTTATATTCAGCATGTATACACGCTTGACAGAGATCGCTTCCCACGACTAGCACCAGAGTCCTCTATGCAATTATACGGCAAGAGGGAGAGGGAGCGATTGAGAAGAGCTGGACTGCCCTCTTGCTCAGCGACACGGCCACCACCATTACCGACACATGCATGGTACTCTGAGGTAGTCAAGTGGTTTCATGCACATGGCATACAGTTGGATTGTCTCCCCCCGTTTCAGAATAGCCTATACCTTAATCTCTCACGTCAGGAGATCAACCGGATCATTCGGTTAGATCTACTCGGGCTACACATACACCAGACATGGGTGTCTCCGTCAGAGATTGGTAAGAAGTGAGAGTTCTACAGAGATCACTTCTTGAGACTCTCCGAGGATGGATTCTTTGAGATCCCGGGATACATACAGATACACATGTCGCATGCTATGCGTATCACGATCAGCCAGCTCAGGGTATCGTCCCACCACCTTAGAGTAGAGACTGGCAAAGCTGAGGATATCGCACATGAGGAGCGGACATGCACAGTATGCATCATAGGAGCAGTAGAGGATGCGGCCCATTATATGTTCAGTTGCCCGGCTTACTATGAGATATGGGGGAGATTCCACTGCCTCTTTCGGGGAGATTCTACCCTCTTTCGAGAGGGATTCGGACCACTCACATGGGTGATACAATTTGAGGATCAGAGGTGCTTGGGCATGTACTTGATGGAGCTTAGACAACACAGGGATGTAGTGTTGAGGTAGCATGCTGAGAGACAGCCCGACTCCAACAAGACACCTCACAGATTTCTTTGTGGTACACACATCCACATCGGAATCCACTGCCCACAACAGTTCCTCTACTACGACATCAGAGCCCACCACCCGTACCCATGCTCCAGCTCCACGCCCCAGAGGAGTTCTTAGCGAGAGATCCATTCTGCGAGCCAGACATCCCCAACCCAGAGCATCAGGACCCTCCACCACACAGAGACAGATTCGTGAGGTTCTCTGCCGACATGACACGCTCCCATCACGGAGGCTTGACATTCACTCCATCAGATCTGTTTTGGCCGAGGCGGGTATCATCATTAGCTGATCACATCATATCTCACTCTACACAGGATCATCTGTTGATCACATGTACTGTCAGATGTTTTCATTTTACTTTTTCTTTCAGTTTTCCATGGCTGAGTATATCCATGGTACCATTGCATTATTTTTGGTCTCATAGGTCCTTGGGGTCTTCCGTAGACATTAATATAACTTTCTTTCTCTCTCTACAGCTCGTTTTATCTCCCTCTCCACCATGGAGTTCTACCTGCCATAGCTCTACAGGGAAACCCTAATCTTGGTCCTTCATACTCCTAATGGTTTGATAGGTTGTCATTAAAGCGAAGTGCAGAATAGAGAAGGTGGTGTTGCAAGAAAATTGTGTATCAAAAGTATTAGCCAGCTTCCTCCTAATCCCAGGACTCTCTTAACCTTGTCGAATTAGGCCACTAATCTCGAGGATTAGTACTAGGTATGTAACAGACACCAATTGTGAAGCTCCCATACTTGATACACAAGCTACACACACAAGGTTAGAACACATGGAAGGGTGCAGGCAAACTCACCTCCCAACTATAGATTCAGTTAGGAATCTCCCCCGCGTCAGGAGCTAAGGTTCCACTCTCCACAGGCCAAGCTAGTTAGCCTTGGCTTCCTCTACCACCAGGGCCTGTCCTAAGGGACCCTCATCAAGACCGCCTGTGAACCGCCATGTCCATGGTAGGAGTAAGTCTACTCTAGTCTAGGCGCAGGCCAATTGTCAAGCGAGATAGCTTATGAACACAATAATCCATAAGTCACTTATATAATTACTATTGCTACTAATAACCATCTGTTCATAAATAGCCAGCAACATGGATTATCAATAACAATGAACCCTAGCCACTTGTCACTTGCCTATAGCTTTCTCCCTAATCTCAGGGACCTAATCTCGAGGATTAGTGTTAGGTACATAGCAGTTATTGACTCAACACACAAGAAAATAGAATGCCCCATAGTCTCTCTCATTGAGGGAGACCTTGGGCTGTTGTTGTAGTTCTCTTTTTCTTCAGTATGCTCCTCCTCATTTTTAGCAACAAGATCTGCATGGTGCTTTTCTTGCTCTTTCTCAGGCTTTTTGAAACAGTTTGCTTCTTTGTAACCCGTTCGTTTGCAGTACCTAGTACCTGCATTGGGTCTTATTATTGCTTTTCCATTTTTGTGCTCCGACAACAACCTTTTCTTGGTCAAGGCTACTGCCATCTTGCTGTTCCTCTTTATTTCTTCTCTCTCTCTCTCTCAAGAAGCAAAGCCACTAGGTTTTCAAAGTCTATAGCCGCTACACAGGATTTCCAAAGACTACTCATATTGAGTGATCCCTCGCTTACTCTTATTGAGTACAACAACCTTGTCTTTGTCTTCAGGCTCACATTTAAGACTAGCAAGTTGTTGCACTATTGATCCAAACTTGGCCAGATGATCAGGATCATAAAACTTGAGCTTCAGGAAAGCCTTGGAGTTGGTGATTTTATTGCCAAAGATACCTTCCATTTTTGCCCAGATTTGCCAGGCTATGGATGTGAAGTCTATGTGTTGCACCAAGGAATCTTGAAGGCTTAGGCGGATCAGGGTGATGGCTCTCATTGCATTGCCGCCACATCTTTTGCTTGTCTAGTTCAATATTTCGAGGATGTTGGTCGTCTCCTGAGACTGTCTCCCAACATTAGCAAGAGTTGCAACTTGGTTTGCCAGGTAGGGAACGCAATGCCAGAGAATCTGTCGATTGCTACTATTGATAGTGCCATGATGTCGAAGCAGAGGTAAGTTCAATAGGCAGGCAGAGATGAGATGCTGATAGTGATGTCACTGGAGAAGCTCAACGCATTTTGTAGAGAGCATGGCACATGCGTGGGAGTCGAGGTGGAGAAGCTCACAGCAGTGAGGCTGCGAGGAGATGCCAACAATGAGGAGGTGCGGGCGGTGGGTGAAGAGCAAGTAGCAACAAGCAATTGATGGCCGGCGGTGACTAGGGTGTAGGCACGATAAAGATGTGGCGCCGAGCAGCGAAGCTTAAACAAAAGGCAACGAGACAGCGGAATGAAAAAAGCGCGTGATGACGACCCAAGACAGGGACTGGCCAGGAAGGGGTTGAATGGGAGATTTCGCATTGGTGGCTTAGCCCAACTCCTGCCTTATCTTTTGACACATACACAAGACACATGTCAACACACACACACACATACACACATACACACTAATGACATGTGGCACACTTATCTAATTCACATATAAGAGTGGGTTCACACACACATGGACAAATAAACACATACAAGTGCTGGTTCACACACTCAAGGCTTTGAATATCCAACAACATTTTCTTGTGAGTGTGATTGAGTGAGAGTCAACCTTCTTCATCGCGGTGAGTGACATGTTGATGGAGCGAATATGGGAGTGGAGTACCAAAGGGATGTTGAATTTTGGAGCACGACTTGATGTGTGTAATGGATAAGTTTTCCCCGATAGTTGCAGTAGGGAGTAACATCTTTGGGTGCCACTGTCGGGGAGGCGGTCAATTGCCTTTCATTCCTTTGTTTACTAGCTTAGCATGCTTGAGAAGTGCTTAATCCTATGTTTGTTTGGACAAGGTGCTATTGTGTGTGAGTGTGAGTTGAGGAAGAGAGAGGGTTTCTTTTCCGTTCACCACCAAATTCGTTTTGTTTTGTTTTTCATGCATTGAAAGGTCATAATGCTTACAGTTGTTTTTTTGTTTTACATTTTTCATTTTTTTCTACATTTTTCAGCTTCTCGACACTTTTTTTTTCTTTCTGTAAAAAAAATACAAAAATTCCCAAAAATAGTGCAAATACTTCCAAATTGAGACCAAAATTGGGTGCCTTGATCTATCCCTTGAATTCCAAAATCAAACACAAACTCCAATGGTTGGAAAATCAAAAAATTTGAGAAACCTACAAAAGTACGTGTGCCACTGGATTGGCTTTGTTGGGAATATTCAATATACTCAAAAGTCATTCTACCAAATTTTTGCTGAAATATTTCATGCCAAGGATATCGGCGACTGGGTTAGTGCGTATTTGCCATTGTTTAAAGCCAATGAAGTGCTTGATGATCTAGGCGAATAACATAGTCACACCTAGAAAGAAAATATTCCCAATTTGTTAAGGCTTTGATCACAAGAAGATGCTCCTTGTTATATACAGTGTAATTTCATTGAAGAAAGCTCAACTTACAACTCATGTAAGCTAAGGGATGTCTGTCTTGTTTAAAGACGACTTCTATGGTAATGTTACTGGCATGAGTAATAATGTGGAAGGGATCATCCCATGCAGCAAGTTTCAAACAGGGCACCTTAGAGAGAGCTTTCTTGAGGCCCTGAAATGCACACAATCCATTAGGGGTTAGTGCTCTTAGAGAGCTTTCTAGAAATGCATGCAATCCATTAGGGGTCATCTGGATGCATTGCGTCCTCGTCTTAACTCCTTTCAACAAGTGTGTTGGTTAGTGAATTTATCAATGTGGATTCGGTAAGCTTGACATATACCCACAAATGATTGGACGTCGGACAGGTAACGGGTATCTCATGTGAGTATCTTGTAAACCTTTGCAGGTCCAACTGGATACCCTCTGAGCTAATGATGTAACCAAGATAGTGTGCTTCGGTTAGGAAAAACTTGGGCTTCTTGTCATTAACATAAAGCTCGTTGTCTTTTAACAACCAAAGCACTTGTTCCACATCTCGCCCATGCTGCTCTATTGTAGGTAAAGAAACGAGTATGTTACGGAAGAAGATGATGAAGATGCACTTTTCAAGCAAGGGCTTAAAGATGTGCATCATCATGCAATTGATTGTGGCAGGCGTGTTTGTCAATTTGAAGGGCATGACTACAAATTCGTAGTGAGGTTGTGTTACATAATGCAGTCTTGGGGATATTTCCCTCCACAATCTGGCCTGGTGGTACCCACTTTTAGAATCAATCTTGTATAAAATTATTTCTCTGCTTAGATGTTCAAGAATATAATCTGTGTGGTGTTGGAACCTCGCCCTTAATCGTCAGCTTGTTGAGCATGCAATAATCAACACATAAGTGTGATGAAATTTTTTTTTTTTCCGAGAAAAGATCCTTTCATTAGTTATGTAAAAAAAACGCCCGTAGGGCTACAAAAGAGATCTCTCCTGCTCCTAACAGAGAGAAGAGCAGTGAATACATCATGGCAGCCCGGGAGACTCTCCCTAGGTGCTGCAAAATACAAGCATCAGTCTAAAGGACTGAGCGGCTAAATCATACAATGGGGGGGGGGAAGAGCCAAACAGGTGGCCTGTAGTGCCAACGGGGGGATCCCGTGTGTAGGGTGTAGAACGGGCCGCAGCGCCAAGTGGTATGAAAGGCCTGGCGCCGTAAAATCGCCTCATCCGAGTCTCCCCGGATGCGGTCGTACTGTCCTCGCAGGGTGTGGATCAACTCCTGCCAAATCCCCCGAACAGTCTCTGCTGGTGGCTCTAATCTCCCCTCAAAGGCCGTGAAGCACCGGGCCCTCCAGGTGAACCAGATGGTGAGGCTGCTGAGGAGCTCCCATCGTAAATCCCTCTCCTGTGTCCAGCTGTCGGACGAGAAATCCGGTGCCGGAACCAGGCGAGGCTGGCCCCTAATAAATCTGATGGCCTGACTGCCCTGCTCCATCTCATAGCCCATAGCAGGCCCTGACGAAGTCGACCAAGCAGCGGCACCCCACGTAAACATACCCTCTGGAGAGAGGGGGGCTAGAATACGCAGCATCCGCAGCCAAATCTGCTGTGCCTGAGGGCAGTCCCAAAGGCAATGTCTCTGTGTCTCCATAGGGTGGCCGCATCGGACGCAGGCCGCCGGAAGACCGCTATAAACAAGCCAAGTGCCAACTGCTGAGCCCCTGTGGGCGACCAGCCACTGAAAAGCCGAGATCCTGCGGGCCTGTCGACTAGCCCAGAGTCGAGCCCAGAAATCCTCCAGGAACTCCTGTGATAGTCCCTGCAATCGCCAATGCCCCGCTGCCGCTGGAGAAACCGTCCTCCTCGCCGTCAAAATATGCCGTCCCAGCCGAACAGTATACTGGAAAAATGTGATCTCTGTGGCCTCAAGGGATGCATAAGGATCATGCCACTCGTACTCTCCGGGGTCCCACTGTAGCCGGGCCAAGGGGCGCGCTGCATATGCCCATATACGCCAATCCGGGAGCACGTCAGCAGGGTCGGGGTCAATATGCCACTTCCGAGAAGCGGCAGCCACTACCCGAATCCTCTGAAAGGTGCACTCTGCAACCAAAGGCGACTCCACCTCCACTCTCTGGAGTCGGCCCTCATCCTGAATCTCATAATAGAGGCATCTGCCATCCTCAGTGCTAGCTCTGACAGCAATCAGGATCTCCAACTGTGTGAAGGCACCCATCCACCGTGGGGCCACTGGCTCGAGAGGTGTGAACCACTCCTCTGAAAGTGCCTCCTGAATATCATCCCTCATAATCAACCCCCCTCTGAAGTGACTCAGCCTCTCCACCTGGGTCTCCTCTGGTAGACTGCAGAAAGCCTGCCAGTCTCCAAAACTACGAGCTGGGCCTGCCGCTAAAGGTCCCCAGGCTAGACGAGGCCGAGAACCCAGCATATGACCCTGCTCTGTACGAACCGTTGGGCTCCAGATGAGCGGCTGCCTGGCCCGCTCCTCAACACAAGACGGAGGCCGCTGAGAGAGCCCCGGTCTCAGCAGCTCCCAAGCTCTCAGGATACTCAAAGCAAATCTGTCCTCCCATCCTCTACTGAGGCCTGTCCTCCTCATCTCTATGAATATCCAACGAATCTCTGGTGCCCAAGTACCCCCTGCAGGAGGCGCCCGGGCCTGCAATCGCTGCAAGAGGAGCTCTTTCCAAGGCTCAGCGCCTGGAAGCAACCCCCGAACAATAAGCTTCCCCAATAAGGCTCTACTCTGATCGACTGGATCTATAATGCCCAAACCGCCCTGAGCCAGCGGGAGTGTAATAACTGCCCATGCAACCTTTGCCCGAGCTGGCTGACCGTCCCGCCCAGACCACAGAAAGTTCCTGATCAGCCTCTGTACCTGGCTGATGCAAGAGCTCGAAAAAATCCAGCAAGACGTAATGTACCACATGGTCGCTAACAGCACCTGATTTGCCACCACCACCCTCCCAGCCAAGGATAGTCGAGCTGTACTCCAATACAATAGCTTCTTCCGAATGCTCAGAAGAAGCGGGGCAATCTGCTGCTCAGGTGACAAATCGAGGCCAATCTGGCATCCCAAATACCGCACTGCTGTGCCGGGAGGAATCCATCTAAAACCGGGGTCCGGACTCCATGCCGGAGTGGGAGCACTACTGATCCAAAAGGCCACTGTCTTGCGCCAATTGATCAATGCTCCCGAAGCTGCACTAAAAACCTGGAGCGACTGCTCTGCCCGAATAAGATTGGCCTCTTGGCCATGCAAAAATAAGCCCGTGTCGTCTGCAAACTCAGCATCAAGCAAATCCTCCCCCCGGACTGGGAGCTGAAGTCCTCTCAAACCAACCTCCTCTGCCGTCAAATACATACTCATAGCCTCCGCAAAGAAGAGAAAAAGGAAAGGGGCGAGAGGACACCCCTGACGGACTGATCTGGTCAGCTCAAAACTCGGCCCCCGACCTCCTGCAATCAGCACCTGGCTGCGAGCTGTGGAATACAAAGCTGCCACCCCTCTGATCCATCCTGGCTCAAAGCCCAGGCGTAGCATAGTGCCCTCTAAGAATCCCCAATCAACTCTATCGTATGCCTTCTCAAAATCGAGAAGCATCACGACCAAGTCCTCGCCAAGAAACCTAGCTCGGGCCGTCGCCTCCCAGAAAGTAAAGATGTTGTCAAGGATACTGCGCTCCTTGACAAATCCTGTCTGAGTAGCATGAATCAACTCCCCCAGGAAGGGCTGGATCCTCAAACTCAAGGCCTTTGCCAAGACCTTGTATACAGTATTGAGGATCGTAATAGGCCTCCAATGCCGAATGTCATCCGATACTCCCTCCCCCTTGGGGATAAGATAGATCAAGCCCTCTGAAAAGCTCTGCGGCATCACCCCAGTGTCCAAAACATGCTGAAAGCCCCTGCGGAGGCCTGGCCCCAAAAGGTCCCAATAGCGCATAAAAAAGGCCGGCGTCAGTCCGTCCTCCCCTGGGCAACTATGTCGCGGCAGGACCCTCAAGGCCTCGGCAAGCTCAATCTCTGACAGAGGCGCACCTAGAACTGTGCGCATATGGTCTGTGACCCTCCTCTACACATGGGCCCACACAGTCTGCCTGCATACATCTCGATCCTCAGTGGCTGGCTCCGCTGAAAGCAAGTCACGATAAAAAGCAGTGGCAATGGCTCTGATCTCCCCGAGCTCAGTAGCTATCGATCCATCCGGTCTAGCAAGCTGGCGAACCCCTGCTCGCGCATGACGGGGTCCAGTGATCTCAAAAAACTCCCCAGTCACTCTATCACCAAGCTGCGTCCACTGAGAGGCCTGACGACGATAGTAAAACTCATGTCTCTGCTCCTCTGCCTCTCTAACCTCCTGGCGTGCCTGGCTCAGCTGGGACGCCACCCACTCACATGCAGGCTGCTGCTCCTGAAGGCGCTGTAGCGAAGCAAGGCTGCGTCTCAGCCGTTGCTCCCGCTCGCGAATCTCTCCCAGTCGTGTCAAAGCTGCAGCGTGTAGAAAAGAGCTAAGATCAATGAGTCCCTGGGCACACTGGCCCGCTGCATCCTGGTCAGAGCACTGACTATCATGCCAGATCCTCTCAATGTCCTCAGCGAGACTGGGGTCTGCAAGTACCCTCTCTGGGATCCTCAACTGCAAGCTGGGCTCCCGTGTCCCCTCCTCCAAAGTCAGTATAACTGGCGCATGATCTGAAAATGAGGTGCCAGCAAGAATGCCGACGGAGCCCCCTCGCTCCCCCAACCAATCGCCCACATAAAAGCGATCGATCCGAGATAGATTAGTCCCTCCCTGCCGGCGATCCGACCGAGAGAAACTAAGACTGTCCTGAGACCGGGAGAAAGCCCCATGCTGCCATGCATCAGTGATCCTCAGTGTCATACAAAACCGGTCCCAAGCTGCAAGCTCCGTGCCGTGCACTGTAACATGACTGCCTCCCACCCTATCTGCCGGGTCCTCAAGCATGTTGAAGTCTCCCCCAACACACCAATGTGCGGCCTCTGGCAATGCATCTGTAACCTGAGTCCAGAACTCTGCTCTGGCACTAGCATGATTGGGCGCATAGATGTTGAGCACACCCAATAGCTCATCATGCATCCTCAGAATGACATACTGTGCTCTACCAGGCACAATGATCCCTCGGTCCACAATGGCCTGCCGCCATGCATCTGCAATAACCATGCATACTCCTCCCTGTCCACCCAACGGACCAAACCCTGCAGACCAGAAAGTGTCCCATCTACCAGGCATCACCGAACCATATCTCCGGATCCTGCTCTCACCCAAGTGGTGCTCCTGCATCATCAGAATGTCAATGCTGCCACCAACCAGACATCTCTGTAGCTCCTGCCTCAAGCAGCCTCGATAGCGTATAAAGTGTGCTCCGCCAAGGCCCTGTACATTCCATGAGATGATCCTCATGGATGTCCTACTGAGGTGGATGCTGTCTCAGCCGTACGGCGGGCCTTCGCAAGCGGCTTGGATGGAGAGTAGTCCCCATCCGAACGGCTGCGAGTCTGCCCACCCGGTGTACTGCAAGAATCCCGGATCAGGCGCCAGTGGCTGTGACCCATGGCGACTGCCTCCTGCTCTGACATAGTAACCTCGTGAATGCTCACATATCCTGGGTCGCGCGCCAAATCTGCAACTATGCGCACGACCAAATGCCGAATCCCGGATGTATCCACACCCCCGGGATCCAAGACAAAATGAGCCAACTCCCAAAGTCGGCCTAGCACATCTGTAACCTCCAAATCGCTCATGTGATGTGAAAACTCAACTGCTTGAGTCTTCAACGTGCTGAGAGCGAGCTCTAGAGTCCACTCCCGGTCACAAGGTCCACATAGAGGGAACGAGAAGGCCACTGCTGAGTCTAGTGCCTCCTCCCCGCGGGCCGGAGGTATCACTACATGCACTCGGATGGGTGCTGGCTCATGGGGGCCCTCTGCTCCAAAAAGCCGTGTGAAGGTATAATCAAACGCCGCCGAGCGCTGTCGAATGCCGAGGCGACTCAGCCGACTACGAATAGATGAAATCCGTGAGGCCCGAATCGGCATAGGTCTCCTCTGTGATGCTCGAGCGAGGTCAGTGCTCAGCGCCCTCGGGACTGCAGGTGAGCGCCAGGGAGCTGCCAGGACCTCCCGGGAAGGCGAGGCGGGCGGAGGGGGAGGAGGGGGAGGCGAGGGAGGAGGAGAGGGAGCCGCTGCCGAGACCGGAGCGGGGGCGGGAGGAGGCGATGGTGGAAGCGAGGCGGTGGGAGGGGATGGGTGTGGGGGAGGTGAAGGAGGGGGAGCTGGCATCTCCTGGTCCTCGGTCGCTGCAGGGGTCTCCTCCTGAAGGGGAGCAAATCTGTTCCTCACGGGAACCCAGTGAGGCTGAGACTGTGGCTGCTGCTGCAGCGGTACCTGGGCGTGCTGCTGTGGCTGTCTCCCTCGACGGCGCCCCTGTCCAGGCTGCCACTCCGAGGTCTCTGTGGCCTGAGCAGGTGTCCCTGAGGCAGCCTGCCGAGCCGAATCTGTGGGCGGGCCATCCGTGGCCTGCTGCTGTGGTGAGGGCCGAGGTCTCCTGCGAGGGCAGGCCTTGGCCAAATGACCGACCTGCCTGCAAATGAAGCACTGGTTCGGGAGCCCCGAGAACTCCACTCTCTGATCTATCCACCCCCCCCCTATCCTAGGCAGCTGAATGACCTTAGGAAGGGAGGAGATGTCAGATACTAACACTCTGACCGAAGGTAGCCCAGCTGCTCTGGCCACCACTGAAGCTGCTGAGGGGCCCGTCTCAAGAACCGAGCCCACCAGTGCTCCGAGCCTGGAGAGGAGCGGAAGATACTCCCGGCGGAGACCAGGGAAACAAACTGTAATATGGAAGAGGCGCTCTCCCTGCTCCGCCGCAGCTGGGTCAAATCCATGCTGCCAAGGCCTGAAGAAAGCCCGAGCACCCCTGATATCCAGAGGACTCATGGCAAGGACCTTGGCAACGCTCTGGGCGGCCTCGAACTCGATCTGATAATGTCCCCGGCCCAAGAGCTGTACATCAAGGATCTTGCCCACATCTGCAAGAAGGCGAGCCTGAAGTAGATCCCTGATCTCCCCTCTGCTGGGGCGAGTGCCGACTATACGGCAGATGGTGGAGTGAGCCTGAAGGCGTTCCACCTCTGCGGTGAGGCTCGCTTCCTCTTCCGGCGAAAGAGAAAGCCTGATGGGGAGGACCTCGGTGGCGGGCGAGGGGGCTGCGGAAGAGTCCCTCTGAGACGAGGCGGGAGGAGTCTCCATCAGAGTCTGAAGCTCAAGCGAAGGCGAGGCGAAAGCGGAAAACCTGCAAGAAGCGGGCTGCACACCAAGAGGCGGAAGGACGGAAGACGAAGAGGGAAAAAAAACAAAAACCCCCAAGGGGTGAAAAGCAGGGAAGGAGGGGGCGGCGAAAAGAGGAGAGGCCCAGAGGGGGGGGGGGGGCGGCGACAACGTGAGGAGGAGGGAGGCGGGGCGCTGCTGAATGGAGGCGGCGAGAGCAGGCGAAGAGGCGGGGGGGCGACCAGGCGGCAGCGGGGGGGGGGATGACAACAGGCGGAAGCGGGGGGGGGGATGGCAAATAGGCGGCAGCGGGGGGGTGAGGCGAACAGGCGGCAGCGGGGGGGGGGGGGGGGGTGGCGAAATGGCGAAGAGGGGGGCGCAGCGGCGAGGAAGGAGGGGGGGGGCGGCGCAGCAGCGAGGAAGGAGAGGGGGGGCGCAGCGGCGAGCAGAGGGAAGCAAGCGGGGGGCGGAAGGAAAACAGGCGCGAGGAGGGGGAGGGAGCGAGGGTGCGCAGAGCAGGGTGAGGCGGGGAGCTTCAGCGAGCAGTTCTCATAAGTGTGATGAATTGTATTTCGGGCGGACAAATAGGAGCTACGAAGGGCGACACATTGGGGCATGGGGCACATCAAGGCTGAGCTCAACAACTTGTCTATCTGGTGGACGAGGTCTGTCTCCATTACTTAAGGAGGCGGTACAAGAACTTGCTAGGAGGTTCTGAATCCAATTGAAGACTTTATGATTCTTGGGTCTCGAGGGCACAAGTCGAGAGGGGAGGTTGTCTCGAAGGAACATCTGAACATAGCTTTTATACTGGTCGGAATTATTGATTAGAAGATCAGTTGTATGGACAAAATAATTTCTGCATGCTGAGCTTTGGATTTCTTGCTTTGCTTGAAGATGAAATCAATGAAAAATTAATGTTTCTTGCTCACCTTTAATTGTGACTGAAAAGTGCGACAGATTCATGGTAATGACAAACCGCTTGATTCCCAAAATCATGTACACTCCCCCTGTACTGCTGTGCTGCCATTGTCAACACAACACTCTGACCACCGTTATACCCATAACATTTGAACAGTTTGCTTTGCTTATACTCACAGTCTAAATCCTCTCTTGCCTAGCTTCTAGCTCTTGACTAACGATAGCATCTACAGATGGGCATGGGGGTGGAGGTAGTTGTGGCGTGTGATTAACCATGGTAATTGTGGATGTTGGGGCAAGGGTCAGGGTAGGTGGCTTCTTGGGATATGTTCTACTGGCATTTCGCACTAGAAACAACAGCCTTTGCTCTAATACTGGGTCCTTTCAGCTTGTGACAAGTGACCCATTGTCCTACCTTCCTTAGTAAGCTTGGGTGTGGTCTCTGCGGCTTGGAGCCAGAGGTTCTAGAAGCTTGGGTGTGGAGGCTGGAGTAGACCTGGAAGTTTAAGTGCTTTATTGCCAGTATTGTGGCCTAGGCGTGGTGGACTGGGATTGTACGGTCTTGGGTTTCCTATTGCTGTACTTCATTTGGACGTTTTGAGGAAGCTCAAACACCTCCTGGAACTTGGAAGGTCTTGGGTAGGAAACTACTGACGTCCCATTGGAGCTGTGGTTCAACCTGTAAAAGGTGGTCCCACATTTTTAGGCATCCGATTTTCGCAACTGTAAGGCCAACTGAATGACCTTAATGGGAAATTGGAGCACTTGTGAACTCTAACGAAACCCACAAAACTCATCCTCGAGTTTTTTATTTCCCACTTCATTAACCCTAGCATTCCTGCCAACTTAACTAGTTCTTGAAACTTTGATAGCAGGGTACCTGGGTATAATTTTTTCTTGTAGACTTGGAAGTGTGAATGCCAGTATAGAGCCTGTTGAACTCCTTTGTTCACTCATAGGTCTCGTCCTGCTTGCTTGTGGCTGTTCTTTGAAAATGTCCAACTCCTAGAGACCTTTCCTTGGCATTGTACTTGGTCTCATAGAGCTCAGCTAGCTGAATAGCTTCATCCAAAGATTGAGGCCTGGCTGTGTTTTTCCCATCAATGTGATTGACATAAGCTAGAAAATTTTTCACTTTGCTTTATAATCAAAGATTAAAGTCTAGCTCTGCTTTGTTCAGAAACATCAACGCCATGCCATATCTGAAGATACATGGAGACAGCTTCTAGAGTTTAGCCAGAGTATTCACGAGGATCTCAGTAATTACGATCCTGAAGGTTGGTCATCAAAATAGTTATATTGTGCTGTAGAATCATAAATTAATCATTTTAAGGAGATGTGCTTATATCTTTGACTTGTCAAATAGCAAGGATTACGTTGTCTTCTGAACGGTCCTGTTTTTGAGAATTTCCATAGAATGGGACACATTATGGTATACTGGCAGATTAGCAGCTTTATGTGGAGCTTATCATGGTTTCAACAAGTATCTGTTCTGTCAAGTGTACAGAGGACCACTGTCAATACTTGAACAAACTTCACATTTGGCTCAAGGATCTTCCATGCAACTGTGTCTATCGTAGCTCCTTGAGGAAACTAATCAAGCTTAAACAAGATCTATTCGTTAAGTCATCTAGATTATTTGTTTGGGGATTGCAAGTTCATAGATTGAGACCTTGTATTATCGGTTCAGCCAGTTATCTATAAGGTTTGACTGGCCTCTCAACTTTTCAAGCTGTGTGACCTTTTTTGAGTGCTGCATTTCTCTACTTTTCTGCAGAAGGGCTTAGATTAGGCAGAGCTTAAAAGGCTCCAGTAAGGGAGGAAAGATGGCCATAGAGTGTATAAACTTTGTTAAAGGGAGGAAAGGTGGCCACAGAGTGAACCATGATGTTGGGAAGGCAGCTTACTGGCCTTAAAATAAGGAGCAGGAGACAGAAGGGGAGCCATGCTACCCATGCGATTCGAGAAGATCATTTCAATGGGCAGGGTAGGGATGTCAAACGCCCCCAGATTGGGGAATTAGCTCTATTTAGCCTGTGTTTAGGTTTCTTTTGCTTCTGATGAGGAGCCGTGGATGAGTTCTGAATATGAAGTGACTGTTTCAGGTGCATGGCCCGTCCTTGTGGATGATTTTGTGGACAGTGTTCACAGGCATGCCAAATTACTCCTATTTCAGTTTTTCTTTAAATCAACTGATACATTTGAATGCATTGCTGTAATGCCATAGATATTTTTGCACCTCAATGAGATAGGCAGTGTGCATAAGCAGTTATCAGGCTTAATGTATGTATGTCTGCTTGTGTATACATATGTATGTGCCCAAGCACACTTGCCTCCCTATCCCCATGAGCACCATGCTGTATTGAATTAGTGTTAAGAAAGGTGGTGGGAATGTATGGCCAAGTTCGCACTGATCGTACTCTTTTAACATTGCACTTGGTTGCTTTTCAGGAAATCAACTAGCTCTGCGTGCATTTTGCATCAAACTCTTTCCGGGGATGGAGAAACTGATGTGTCTGGAAGTCCAAGCACAGACAACGTTAATGGTGCTGAGAGCCTAGGAAATCAGATTGCTACTGTTTTCGGAGGTTAGTGTGCTTCTAGTGGGGTTTGGCTCTGGGCATCTATGCTTGTGTGGTTGTGCACGTAGTTCTCCTATAGGCATGTTCTAACTGTTGTCCCTTTTTCATTTGTAGCAGCTCCTATTCGTAGCAAGAGACGCCGGTTTGACAATCGAAGTGAAGCATCAGATGTGGAGTCCGTGAATTGTATTGCACAAAGGCTTGCAGAAATGTCCAGCCCCTTTTCTTACAAACGATTGCGCTCCTCCCCAGTGGATGCCCCAGAGGCCATGGAAGGCATTGCAGATGCAATTGTTGTCCAGGATATGAACTTGAAATCAATGGAATCACCTGGAGAGATTAGGATCTGTGGAAATGTGAGCAATGTGCAGGTTCCCTCTCCTGGGTGGTTGAAATCTATGGATAACAAACAGGGCATATTGCAACCACAATCATGGCCAAATCTGGTTTGTACTGATAAGATTCAAGTTAGCCATCGTGTGCTGGCCTCTTATGGTGGTCATTTTGCGGGCCTGAACGCTGAGCTGAATTTTTGATTGTCGAGTAGCTTTGATAATGGTGGTTACATTATCCCCTTGTTTATATGTAATTTATGAGACTTTTACCATTGATTTGGCACAATTGAGGCAATTTCGGGCCTGAATGCTGAGTTGAACTTTTGATTATCGAGTAGCTTTGATAATGGTGGTTACATTATCAACTTGTTTATATGTAATTTATGAGACTTTTACCATTGATTTGGCACAATCGAATGGCAATTTCTTGTTGAGCTTTAATGTTTACATGAGTGTTTTCCAAGTTACTGTTTTTAAAGGAGGAGTGTGTTGTGTGCATGCACAGACAGTTTACAGGTCTACGTGTCTAAGTTAACTATTGGAGGAACCAATGGAGCACACATTAATATGCCATTATGTGCTTGTAAATGTTGCAGAAGTGAGTTGGCCTGCAGGCTTTCATTCAAATTGGGCTAGAATGTGGCCATGGGGATTATCGAGGCTAGATGTGTCTGCAGGCTGTAATTTAAATTGGACTAGGATGTGGCTACGGGGGTTATTAAGGCTAGAAGTGCCAGACCACAAAGTAGACTGGCTGCCCAGATTTTTTGGCATCATATGTTAGCAGTTTCATGTCACCATGAGAGGTACTTGGATCATTACTGTTAGCTGTGCTTTTATAATCAAACTTTTTATTCCCATTGCAAGATTTGGATCTATCAAAATACCTAGGGGAAAATTTGTTCTCATGTTTGGTTACAAATTATTTTTGTGCTTTTGCTTCCTTTGGAATCTCCTTTTTACTTTTACATTTCATTGCAAGTGATATAGCCAAGTTGACTGAGTGTGGATGAACCATGTTAACTTTAGCTGGTTTTAGACCAGCTACATGCTTCTCTCTCTATTGCCTGAAAATCTATCAGTGTATACTGGTATGGTCTCTTTGTCTAATTGCCTAAGAGTATAATGTTAAGATCTAGCCCTCAATTGCAATAGAAATGAATCTTTCTTAATCAACTTTTGGAAGGGCTTTCAAATGGCTAGATGCCAATTGCTCTTATGGAAAAACTCTCTATTAAATGGTTAGATGCACATACTTCCTTCCCCAGAAACTAATACTCAAGCTGGCTAAGCCATGATAGAACAGAGTGTGCATCTTTCTTCCTAAAAAAGTTATGAAAAGTGTTTAGACTGCTTTCTTGCTGATTTTACTTAATTTACAAGAGTTTTGGGCTTGAAGTGTAGCTTGAAAAATTCTGTTATACCATCCTGTTGAATGCTTTCTTGCTGATTATACTTAATTTACTAGAGTTTTGTGCTTGAAGTGTAGCTTGAAAAATTCTGTTATACCATCCTATTGAATGCTTTTACTTAATTTACTAGAGTTTTGTGCTTGAAGTGTAGTTTGAACAATTCTGTTATACAATCCTCTTCAATGTCAAATGATTCTACATTAGATGTATTCCTTCTCCTCTCTTCCTCGGTGAAACACTCCTCTTTAGATCTTCTCCGAGGGCATCAAGTTGCTCATGGAAAGTGGGTGGTGGTAATTTTTGTATTGATTCATGACTTTACTTGGCTTTTCTAAGTGATAGTTAGCATGGGCTTGTATTGTAAGAGAAAACCAATTTGATGCTCTCTTTCTTTTCGAATTTCCAATTTTTACTCCTTGGTGTTAAATCTGTATGCTATTTTTTCTCTAATATGCATTCATTAGAGAGCTTTCAAATGCCCTATCTATGCTCTATTTATCTATTCCCTATGTATGCTCTATTTATCTATGCTCTATGTATGCATAGATGGAGCTCTATCTATCTATGCCCTATGTATGCTCTATGTATGCATAGATAGAGCATACATTGATTGCTTGGTGGTTCTCTACCCTCCTTTAGCTTTATCTTTTCCAATATGGTCATGCTTATCTCATTTTAGTAGTCATGTTGTTTACTTGTTTATCTCATAAGCTCTTTGACTCGTGATGACTCAAAACTCGAGTTGGTGTAGCCAAAGATGGAGGTTTGGCATCAATGTTATGGTAATTCCAACATATTATCTTTGAAGTCATGGCCATTTTGCAACATTCATCTAGCATAGTTATCTTGGATAGGAGTCGCTAGCCATGCATTTTTGAGTCGTTGTACACTCCCCTTATGGAAGCATGGTAATAATCGGTCATCCTCTCCCAAAGTTTACACACCAAGAGTTTTGGTGTTTCAATCAAGAGACATTATCTTTCATAGACTCGTGCTCATGTTGTTTAATGTTATGGAGATGTGCTACTAGAGTCCAAGGATTGTGTTTTTCCATTATGCGAAATTGACATATATAAATTGGCCCTTTTTCACACTTGGCTATCCAAAACTCAAAAGTTAACTAAATAGAGCTTGGACATGGCTAGCTTCTCTTAAAGATTGCAACTATTTAGAGTGTCATTACATGCTCTCATATGTAGCAGAGAGCAGTTGTGAACCCATAGAATGTGGTTAACAATCAACCTGGGACTTATAAAGAAGAAGCTTGAACATTGGTGATATATCTAGCGGCTAAAATCAAGACTTAGATGAGGAGTTTGGCATACCTTCCATTTACACACTAGGCATAAGTAAGACTAGAGTTATGCATAGAGGTGCTTGGAGGTCATGCAAGATTATGTATCTAGTGCATAGACTCACTTATCGTCTTGGAGCTATGCACTATGTATGATGATGATGGTTGTATGGGATGTTGAGTGCACTTATGTGGAGGAGGATATGGGCCATAAGCATTGGGAGAATGTTGTGGAGAAGGAGATGGATGCATTAGATCAAAATGGAACTTGGGATCTATTTGCATTCCTTGAGGAAAACAAGGCCATTGGATGTAAATGGGTGTAATGTAAATAGATGCATTAGATCAAAATGGAACTTGGAATCTATTTTTATTCCTCGAGGTCAAGAAGGCCATTTGATGTAAATGGTGGATGTAAATGGGTCTAACAAGGCAATACTAGTTTCTAAGGATTTTGCTCATACAGATAGAATTGATTATGAGGAGTTAGTGAAACGGGAAAGTACACGGGACCTCGCGAAGCACGCGCGTAGGAAAATACGGATGCGAGAGAAACATCAGATTGGGTCCCAACTTCCCCCCCAAGCGTGTGCCAACAGAGCATCCCGCTTGAGTATTTTTATAGTATTTTACTCCATCAAAAATAGATAACATGGCTATTTTAGCCTAAGCTTACTCTACAACCTTTCTTTTTACAGAAATTGGGGATAATGAAATATTTCAAAAATCTTAGTCTCGCGGACAGTCCTCCCGTTTGAGGAGACAATCGTCCTCGGTTGTAGCTATCAGCACACACGAGTGATCAAACACATTAATCGTTCCCACATTGGATTCACTCACAATGCCATTACATATTTAAGTGGATTTACTCCCACATTGGATTTACTCACCATAACTAATTGGATTTACTCCCAATGTCCTCACACATGTCGCATGTGCCTTAGAGTTGATCGGATTCACTCACAATCAAACTCACATAACCTTTACACGCATCACACGTGTCTTAGAGTTGATTGGATTCACTTAGAATCAAACTCCCATAATCTTTACATGCATCACACGTGTCTTAGAGTTGATTGGATTCACTTAGAATCAAACTCCCATAATCTTTACATGCATCACACATGTCTTAGAGTTGATTGGATTCACTCACAATCAAACTCCTACATTGGATTCACTCACGATGTTTTCATACGCGTCGCATGTATTCACAGAGTATACCACATGTCTCACACATGTCACAACTGGTTGGATTCACTCACAACCAACTAGGGTCACCCTCTAAAGAATCAGATTCACTCTCGATTCTTATACCACACTGGGTTACCCTCATCAAGAATTAATTCAGAAGAGTTGATCGGATTCACTCACAATCAAACTCACAGATTCCTTACATGCGTCACACATGTCATAGTTGATTGGATTCACTCACAACCAATACTCAATTTGTGATAAGTTATCCGTCATCACAGATAATTTCTGTGTAATAAATTCTAGTGTCCCATACCACCAAAAATTATCCCACACAAATCTAGAGATAAGTATGTATCGGAATACTTCACACAAGATTAGTGTCGTGTGCCATACCACAAGACTAATTCATAGTGAAAAATTCATAAAGTATAGTTCAAGATGGAAGGGCTAGTTCCTTTGAGAAGTTCTACTTTTGTTCTATAAGAAATCTCCTTGAAATTTGTAAAAAATCTTAAATAAATTTATTGTAAAGGTAAACAAATGAATATGTTACCCTAAGAGTCGGAGTAGTCGTTGTGGTAGTCTTGTTCTTCATCATTATCGAGTCCACGTGGAATAACAAATATTAAATAAAACTTGATGACGTAAAAATAAAATCCAAAAGTAAGACATTCTTACCTTGATGTATTGTTGGCTACAAAATGAAAAAGTTAAGAGAAATAGAGAATCTACACAATTTGTGAACAACTGAAAACGTAATTATTCGATAAAGGACTTATCGTGTAAGTCGAGATGAAAATTGTTGGAAACTCATGGCAGAGATCATTGGTATAACCTACACATCATGTTTACATCCCACATAACAACATGCGTACACTCATGCACAAACTCAAGACTATTATCTTCATGATTATGACATAAACTGCATAAGAAATAATCACATAGCCTATAATAACGTTGGCCTTGAGCTAGGTGCATAACTGAAAAAATTTACTCAAGTCTCGAATCCATGCATATCTATTGGCACATCTAAAGTCATTACATCCAACGTCTAAACAATGAGAGTATAACAATAACGCTCGAATCGATCTCATCATGACGCCACTAGAGTGATCCACATATCTATCAATACATCTAGAGTCATTAAGTCCAGCGTTTAAACGATGAGAGTATAGCACTAATCGTTAAAAATAATTCTTTCTTTTTCTCTCTTTTTCTTTTCCTTCTTCTCTCTTCTTCTTCTTTTTCTCTTTTTTCTTCTTCTTCTTCTTCTCTCTCTTCTTTCTCTTTCTTCTCTCTCCTCTTCTTTCTTCTTCTTCTTCTTCTTCTTCTCTCTCCTCTTTTTTCTTCTTCTCTTCTTCTCTTCTTCTCTCTCCTCTTTTTTTCTTCTTCTCTTTCTCTTCTTCTTCTTCTTTTTCTTTCTTCTCTTTCTTCTCTCTCCTCTTCTTTTTTTTTTTCTTCTCCTCGCGCGGCTCACCTAGCGCTTCCATGTGTTAACCGGTTAAGCCCACATAGTGTTTTAAGGTCTTGCACAAGAGGGTATAAGACCAAATGAGGCAGTACGTGTCGTCGTCTCTTTTGGAGACACTTGTGTTGTGTGTCTGCTGGCTGGCGCTCCTGCCCCCGCTGGGGTTGTGCCAATCGTTTACGTGCTTGCCGTGCCGTTATTGTGTGGGCTGGTTTCTGGATGCAACCTACTTTGCTCGCCGGTGTCAGAATGGTGCGGTGTAGCCGTCGATGGTCCATCTGCTTGTTGGGCAGAGACGTTCGTGCGCTCTGGGTGGCCGGTTGGCGTGTCGTTGTCGTCGGCCAGTTTTCGAATGACGGTGCGCTCGTCATTTGCTGCTGCGCTCTGGGTGGCCGATTGGCATGTCGTTGTCATCGTTTTTATTTTGGTGCCGCTTAACTAGTGTCTCTCATCGGGACGTGTGCTCGCGGCTCCTGCTAGTGCGACGTTCGCGCGAGGTGGATCCTGCGGGCTGGTTCCCGATGCTACCTACTCTGCTCTCGCTGGTGTCAGACTGGTGCGGTGTAGCCGTCGATGGTCCATCTCGAGGTGATGTTGCCTATTGGGCGGAGACGTTCGTGCGCTCTAGGTGGCCGGTTGGCGTGTTGTCATCGGCCAGTTTTCGATGACAGTGTGCCCGTTGTTTCCTGCTGCTCTGCAGTTCCCCGTCTCGGTGGCTTGTGCCTGGGGGATGAGTGTTCGTCGTTGTTATTTTGGTGCTGCTTAACTGGTGTCTCTCATCGGGACATGTGCTCGCGGCTCTTGCTAGTGCGACGTTCGCGCGAGGTGGATCTTGCTTAGTCTTCATGCCTGCACTGCTCTGCACCTTCACACATAGGACCAACAAGTCCTGGGCCGTCTGATCGCCCCAAACACACACACCTTTTTAATGGAGCGTACTTGGGCTCTGATACCACTAAGACGAAAAAAGTACACGACCTTGGAAAGCATGCACACAGAAAAATATAGATGCGAGAGAAACATCATATTGGGTCCCAACTGCATCCCAAGCGTGTGCCAAAAGCATCCCCGTTTGATTATTTTTATAGTATTTTATTCCATCAAAAATAGATTACATGGCTATTTTAGCCCAAGCTTGCTCTACAAGCTTTCTTTTTACAGAAATTGGGGATAATAAAATATTTCAAAAATCTCACTCCCATGACAATTCGTCACATTACCAAGATGGAAACTGTGAGGTGTATGATTGCATTGAATGCAGCTAGAGATTGGCATGTTGGATGTGAAGAATGGCATTTTTGCAGGAGGAAGTCTACATAGTGCAACCACTTGGCTATGAGCACCCAAATCACCTGGATCTTGTGTGCAGGGTAAAGAAAGTATTGTATAGTTTGAAATAGGCAGGCATGGTTTGACAAGATAAGCAAGTATCTTCTCTATTATAATTGAGGTGAGTTTGGAATTATAATGAATGATAATCATTTATGTGGATGATTTGATCGTGAGAGGTGATAGCAATGTGATAGGTGATAGCAATGATTAGATTGCTAATGTGAAAGGGCTCTCGAAGAGAAAGTTTGAGATGAAGGGTTTGGGTAAGTTGAGATAATCTATTGGCATAGAGGTCTTGAGGAATAAATAGGGTATTTGGCTTATTTAAAAATAGTATGGTTTGGACATGGTGTCCAAATATGGCATGGTGGGATATAAGCCAATTAGTACACCTTTGTTGGAACTAAATGTGAAGCTTTGGAAGGATGTAAGTGAGCTTCTTGAGAATCCTAACCATGCATCATAAAATAGTAGGAAGTCTTATATATATGACCATTACAAGGTCACATCAGTTATACATGGTAGGGCTTGTGAGTCAAGAAAGCCTCACTTGGATTCAATGAGAAGGATACTAAAACATTATGGTTTGTTTTATGAGACAGAAAAAGAAGTTGATGTGCACAGATTTACGGTTGTAGGTTGGGTTGATAGTTCTTTGATATAGGAGGTCTATTTGTGGCTATGTGTTTAGCCTTGAGAGTGTCGTAGTTTCTTGGAAATCTAAAAAACAACCTACAAATACTTTATCTAGCACATAATAGAGTACAAGGGTGTGATTATTACTACATGTGAAGTAGCTTAGCTTGGCAAGCTACTTGGTGAGGTGTTTGCATGTAGGTAGAAATAATGGTCATCATACGATCTGGTTTAACTAGATTATACATTACCGTGTGAGCATCTTGTGTGTGTGAACTCTCTTACTGAGTAGGTGAAAAATGAAGATATTGTAGGAAAAGAAGAGGTAGAAGTAGGAGCTTGGTTATGAGCTTGATTAGAGCTTCATCCCATGATAATTACGCTTAGCCTTTCCCTAATGTTATCTACCATGTGTTGATTCAATTAGTTAGAGATTAATTATGTTAATTAAGTGAATTTAGAGCAACAACCTTAGCTCATGTGGTATGTGTGAAGTTGCAAAACTATCAAGTGTACTACCCCAGGAGAGAACTAGCACCAATTGCACATGAGCATCAACTCAACATTGCAGAAGAGAAAAATGTAAAGTTTATAATTAAAAAAACAAAGAAAATAATAAAACTTAACCTTCTTAGGTTCCAATTAAGGGGTTCTTTATAAGGGAATGAACCAATACCATTAGAGCATATTCATATGGGAGCATGTTCTATGTATTCATAAATAGAGCATACATAGCTCTATGTATGTAGAAATGGAGCTACATCTCTATCCAAGAAGAAAGAAAACCTGGTGTTCAATTTGTAGGTGAAACCACACGAGTACTGAATGCCCACACTTGTGACCTTGATAATTGCTTTATAGACCGTTGGATATTTTTAAACATATCTTCACTCAACAAGTTGAGAGGGTACTTGACTCTGACTCTGACTTAGATATTGAATTAATGGCTTGAATGTGTGCAAACGATGATGGCTTTTCTCCTCATAGATCTTCCGCTCTTGAGACTTATTTGTATGAGCTAACAAAGGAATATGTGGGCTACCATGAGATGTAGCAAGCTTTACTTTATTCCTTTCTTTGGAGATAAAGATATCAAGATAGGGCTGCTACTATGAGAGGTCATCCTAGGCTATGGACCGATGCTATGGTCTGATGTTAAATGGAAGCCTGTAGGCAAGACCCAACTAGGATGCGGATGCATCTTCACTCAGAGTTGATTCAACTCCTCCACTCATCATGGAGGAGTTGGTTCAACCTAAGGAGGATGGTCACATCCCAAAACTTGCTTAGATTCACCAACTAGGACATTACTATGAAAACAATGTATGCCGTTAATGCAACTATCCACATATTATATAAGGGTTGTCAGGCAACCATAATCCTAGATGGGGGAGAAAGAGTGATATTGAGGAATGTAGGTCTGCACGGATATAATCATAAAAATGGTAGATAGTATGATAGCAAGACCCATGGGAGTCTTGCGAGACTTAAAGATGAAGTTATTTACCTTTTGTTACAATCACACCTGTGTTGTGATGAGCTTTTTGCACCACGAGATTCTTATAAACATCATCTTAGGTAGACCTATTTTGATGGAGGCCAAATTGGTACATGGTTGGTCATTAAATCACATTTATTTATTACGAAAGGATTCTCAAATTCAAAGGTTGACTTGCAGACATGGAAGACAAACCCAAGGATGGTGCTTTGCCCAGAAATGTCTCAAAAACTACTGCTAAGACCACCTTAATATAAGTGTAAAACTAATGCAAGTGTCAGTCATACTCTAAAGAAGAACATTTTGTATGCTCTATTTTTGGGCCAAGACTTCTATGAAAATTGGATGCATGTAGTAACTATTGTTATACCATTTCCTAATGGTACGAGGTATATGGAGAAGCAATAAAGGAGGATGTTCCATGAACGTCCGTGCTTATGCTAAGAGAACGGTTATTTATCATTGAGGTTTTAACTACATCCAGTGAAATAATAATTGTAATAGTGACTATATCACCTGAAGAGACACCAAAAGACAAAAGTCCGAAAATGAAGAAATTTGGTGAGGACCCCAAACTAGTGTTCAAGGATAATTTTTTTGTATAGAAATATATGGCGCGATGAAGGGAGTATCACTTGAAGTGGTACAATACATTATTCCCCATCATTGAAGGAACACGTCCAAATCAAAATAAAAACCTTACCACACCAATGAATCCAAAATGTTCAAAAATTATAAAAGGAAAAATTTGATAAGCTCATTGCTATGGATTTCATTTATGAGATTGAGCACATTAATTAGCGTTCTCCCATTTTTGAGATTAAGCGCATTAATCGGGTTTCTCCCATTTATGAGATTGAGAACATTGAATAAGAAAAATGAAAAGCTAAGAGAAGGTTAATGCTATGACATGCAACAAAGACCTACACAAACACCATTATCCTTTGCCATACAATGAGCATGTCTACTTCTTCATATTCAATATTGACATTGAGCATCCCTAAAGAGAATGTGGGGGAGAGGGAGAGCTTCAAACCCTAACAAGCAAACACACACACACAAGAGAGAGCAAGCCACAAGAGAGAGATGGATAGCTGAATTTTCTTCTATCTTCTTCTTCTCTACTCAACCAACATAACATAAAGATAAGAGTACACACTATATGGGTTAGTACTCAACTACTGCAACATATAAGAGTCGGTCCATAATGTGAACCCAACTAAATGAGCTAGCGCTATAACTATGCCAGTCTCTAGTAATCCAAAATGGCTGTCACACAGCCTGTCATCCCACTGGCCACATATCACCCATAATCTCACCAACCATGCCAGTGGTGTAGATGCGAAAGCTATCACCCAGGCGGGTCATCAATGTCCGCGGGTAGCACTAGTTGAGCTCGATATCTCAACACTCCCCCTTGAGCTCAACTCCACACATTGCACTCCAAGTAAGCTCCTAAACTTGTGGAGCTTTTCTGTGCCTAATGCCTTCGTGAAGATGTCAGCGACACCTGATCCTTTGTGCTGACATATACCAGATCTACATCTCCTGCTAGAACCTTCTCCCTCACAAAGTGATAATGCACCTCAATGTGCTTTGTTCTAGCATGATATACTAGGTTACTGGCCAATTGTATGCTGCTCATGTTGTCACAATATATGACAACTGCCCTATCCACGGGCTCTCCCATGTCACCAAGTAGCTTTTGAAAACCAAGCTACCTCACAAGCTGCCATAGCAGCACCCATGTACTCTTCCTTTGTACTTGACAAGGCAACTGTTGGCTGCTTCTTACTACTCCAACTCATAGCAACACTCCCAAATGAGAACATAAAACCACTGGTAGATCTCCTATATGCAATACTACCTGCCCAATCAGCATCTGTGTACCCATGCAACTGTATCTCTGTACTAGCCTCATAGAAAAGTCCATAATTAACTGTGGACTTTATGTACCTAAGGATCCATCTAGCCACATCCAAGTGTGGCTTCCTAGGGGCCTACATAAACTGACTCACAAGTCCAATAGCATAGCTCAAGTCTGGCCTTGTAATGGTCATGTAGATCAAACTACCCACTATGCGCTTGTATGTAGTGGGGTCCTCCAAAAGCTCACCTGTATCTGCGAAAAGCTTTGTGTTCTGCTCCAATGGCACTGAAATAGGCTACGTCTTGTCATACCATACTTGGACAACATGTCCAAGCCATACTGCCTCCGTAATAGCAAAATATTAGTGAGGTGATCTCACCACCTATATGCCCAAGAAATACCGCAGCTCATCCAAATCCATCATCTCAAACTTCTGCTTCAAAAGCATCCTGACATGATGTATGTCTACATCACTATCACGAGTGATAATCAAGTCATCCACATAGATGACTAATAGCATGATCCCTCTATCTGTCTTTTTCACATATAGTGAAAAATTTGCCTTGGATATCTGAAATCCAATGGTAATAAGATACTCCCCGACCTTGTTTGACCATGATCTGGGTGCCTGCTTTAAGCAATACAAGGCTTTGCGTAACCTAACAAAATCTGGATGTGCATCACTCTCATAACCTGGTGGCTGCATCATGTACACTTCTTCTTACAAATCATCATGCAAGAAAGCATTCTTTACATCCATTTGATGTAAAGACCAACCCTTCACTGCAAGAAAGCATTCTTTACATCCATTTGATGTAAAGACCAACCCTTCACTGCAACCATAGCAATGACAACTCTCACAGTTGCCATTCTTGCAACCGAGTTGAATGTCTTCTCATAGTCTATGCCATAAGTATTTACATCCATTTTATGTAAAGACCAACCCTTCACTGCAACCATAGCAATGAAAACTCTCACAGTTGCCATTCTTGCAATCCGAGTTGAATGTCTTCTCATAGTTTATGCCATAAGTATTTACATCCATTTTATGTAAAGACCAACCCTTCACTACAGCCATAGCAATGACAGCTCTCACGGGTGCCATTCTTGCAAACAAGGCTGAATGTCTCCTCATAGTCTATGCCATAAGTCTGCGCATAGCCCTTGGCAACAACCAATCTTGCCTTGTACCTGCTCACTAAACCATTAGCATTGTGCTTGACTTTATACACCCACTTACATCCAATTGCTTTTTTTTCCTTAGGCAAAGGCACTAACTCCCATGTTGCATTTGCATCCAATGCTACCATCTCCTCATCCATGGCATCTTCCCATTTCTTATTTCCAACAATTGCCTGCTCAAAGAAAGTGGGCTCAACCTCCTGTATTGCTTTTACCATGTAAGCATAATGATGGGATGTATATCCATCATATCTCAACCTGTCAATAGGGTATCTAACCCTCGTAGACCTACATACACCTGGATCACTGCCAGCAGGTGTCCTCTCAAAACAGCCCTGGTTCTCCTTACACCAGGAGTAACCCCATAGACGGAATGCCAAGCTCCTCATCAAGGCTATGCTTAGAGCCACTAGAGTCACCATCCACATATGAGTGACTTGCTGACATATCAGGCACAAAAGGTTGATCTACCTTTTCCTTCCCTTTCCGTATACATGTGTACCTGTATCATTCCTCAACTTGTCTGACTATGGGCTAACATTGGATCCACTACTCGAGGACTCCCCAGGTCCACTCAGCACCTGTGATTTGCTGCTCTACATGTGGTGCAATATCAGCACTTCCTACATATGCATCTTTTGTTGCCTTCACTACTGGTGCATACCGGCTACTCATCTCATCGAAGACATGTTTGCTTACTCACATCTCACGAGTGGTAGGGTTATAGCATCTATAACCTTTTTGCTCTATAGCATAACCAATGCAGATGCATTTCTCTGCCTTTGGATCCAACTTTGTTCTCACTTCATCATCAGGAACATGTACATATGTAATACACCCAAACACTTTCAAGAAGTGAGACACATCCGGTCTTATGCCTGTAAACTTATGTTCAGGAGTTATACCATGAACAGCTGCTGCGTGGATGTCCTGTTCATAATGTACACATCAGTTGCTACTACTGATTCTGCCCAAAAGAAATGTGGCATATTCTTTTCAGCCATCAAGGCATGTGCCACTTCTGCAATGTGCCTGTTTTTCCTTTCTACAATACCATTATGTTGCAGAGTGTACGTGCACGTAAACTGCCTTTTGATTCCTTGCTTTCTCAGGAAATCATTGAACTCATTGGAGAAATATTCTCCCCCACCATATGATCTTAGACATTTTATTTGCATGCCTTTTTCCTTCTCGACGTCCAAGGCTTTAAATCTCTGAAAGTGAGCAAGCACCTCACTTTTCTCCTTCATAAAATAAACCCACACTTTCCTAGTGTGGTCATCAATGAATGTAACACAGTACCTTCAACCTGCAATTTGTTGCAGTCTTGGTCGGTCCCTATACATCTGAATGTATGACATCCAATGGCCTTGCACACTAACATGCTTTTCATGTAGGAAAGCATGTTTGGCCTGCTTATTACCAAGTTGGCATGCTTCACATACCTTATGCATAACGTCAACCTTAAACTTTGGGAAAACCTGCAACAATATTTTGGGCCCGCATAGACTTCAGTTGCTGTACATTCACATGACCAATGCGCTTGTGCCATATTTCAATATCTGTAATGACACTTGTTCCATGCACAAACATGGTTGCCTTTATCTCAGGCATGTTCACATCCAAAGTAAACATCCTACCATTTCTGTTACCCTTTGCAACCAAGCGACACTTATTTTTGAAGTCTTCCACAAAACATCCTTGAGGATTAAACCTCACTTGGCAGACCCTAGACCCTGCTCAACCATCTGTCCAACCAACAGAAACCAGGTTCTTTGTAATATTCGAAACATGAAGTACATCAGCCAAGTACTTCATTTTGCCATCCTACATAGACAATGACACTTTACCAACATGCGCAATGGGATGCGCAGTATCATCACCTGTTTCTACATAACCTGGTTTTTCTATTTTTTGCATATCTCTAAACCACTCAGCATGACTGGTCATGTGGTTAGAGGGGCCAGAATCCACATACCATATATCTTGAGATCCTGACACATCCCCTGTTATGGAACTAAGCATGTGTTGCATCACAAATAGCTGCTTACTTTTGTCATCACCTCCATGTTTGCTAGATGATGCGCAGAGTTGCCTTGCTGCAACTTCCCACTTTTAATGTCGTTTTGCTTTTTGTAGCAGTCCTTTGCCATGTGTCCTAGTTTGCCACAGTAATAGCACTCTATGCTATTTGCATTTTAATTTCTTTGCCAACTACTTTGGCCTCTTTGGCTCCCCCTGCCTCTAGACTGGCCTCTTCCACTTGTGTATGATTGCTACTATGAATCATTGAACTGTTGTTGTTCGTATTTCTGATTTCCTTGTCGGCCACCACCTTGGCCTCGACCATGTTCTCTACCTGAATTAGAGTAGAAGGCCTGTTTCGATTTGTTCTTGCTTTGTGAAGAAGAATCCTCACCTAAAGCCTTTTCTTCTATGATCAACATAGATATCAAGTCCCGAAAGTTGGGAATATTCTCCCTAACTGCAATGGAGGTCTTGAATGGCTTGTACTCTTTGCCAAGCCCATTCAGGACAGACACTCACCAAATCATCATCCTCCACTGATACATTGATAGACCCAAGGGATTTAATAATGCCCTTGATCTTTAAGGCATATTCATTGATGGACATGCTATTCTTTTCCACAGTATGCAACTCTTGCTTTAACTGCAACTTCCTTGCCTTTGTGTTAGTCTGAAACATTTGAACCAGATTCTGCCATACTATTAGAGTGTTTGCATCCTGTATGTGTCTTATCATAGTGTGTGTGACACTAATTGAAAGCCAGTACATGAATTTTCTTGCACCCTAATTCCAAACCTTGAATGCCTTCATATCTGCAAGAGTGGCATTCTCCTCAGATAACTTTGGAGGCTCCTCATTGTCTCCTTCTACATAATCCCAAAATCCTTTACCCATTAGGAAATTGGTCATTCTAAACTTCTAGGCATGGATGTTATTCTTATCCAGCTTCTCACTAACAATCTGATTAATTCTGTCAGACATGTTTTCCTACAGCATCAAATAACTTGTAAACAGACAACTTTTGTATGCAACCTGTAATACAGCAGTATCTCCTGTAACTACTATAGCAACGGTACTTCAGCACAGCCTTTGTCACCAAATGTGACCAGAACATGCACATACACCCAGTATCAAGAATACATGTGCAAACCCTGTCTGCACTTCCAAAATGCACTGATGCACTACAATAACCAGATTTCGAGCAAAAACGGTCCTCTACCAGAACTTCCAGAAAACTGAAATACCCTACAGATGAAACAGGGCCTGTAACGTGCGAATCTGCCCTGTAGCTCCTCTCCCGCAACGAAGACAGCTCCTCAATCAGAGATGTGTAGCTCCCAGAGCTACTAAGGGGGTGTTGTACCTAAACCAAGAAGGGGAAAGAGATGATGATACTCTTACCCGTGTAGTACCGCTTCCTTCCTTGCTTGTTCTTGCCTCTTGCTTGCCTCCTTAGCTCTCACACAAACCAGGCGCTCTGATACCATAAAGAGGATGTGGGGGAGAGGGAGAGCTTCAAACCCTAGTAAGCAAACACACACAAGAGAGAGCAAGACACGAGAGAGATGGATAGCTGAATTTTCTTCTATCTTCTTCTTCTTCTCTACTCAACCAACATAACATAAAGATAAGAGTACACACTATATGGGTTAGTACTCAACTACTACAACATACAAGAGTCGGTCTACAATGTGAACCTGACTAAATGAGCTGTCGCTATAACTATGGCAGTCTCTAGTAATCCAAAATGGCTGTCACCACATAGCCTGTCATCCCACTGGCCGCATATCACCCATAATCTCACCAACCATGCTAGTGGTGTAGATGCGGAAGCTATCACCTAGGCGGGTCATCAATGTCTGCCGTAGCACTAGAGCTCGATATCTCAACAATCCCTATTTCTTGATATTAGATATTTACATTGAGCATGCCTACTTCCTTGATATTTGCTATTTGTCCTAAGTAGGGTTCCTTACCGTCTTGTGTTGTGCTTTACATATTTGTCTTTGTCTTATAGCAGGGTTCCTTGTACTCTTGTGATGTGTTTTAGACTAAACCCTTTGCCATCTTGGTTGCCCTTGCCTTTCCATTTTTCTTTCTCCTTTTAGGCACTATCTCCTAGCTTTTTTTTTTTTTGGTTCCCTCTTTTCTTCTTTAGCCTTGGTATCCTATTCTTGCTTTTATTTCCTTCGACTTTCTTTTGGCTTTAGTCTCGTTAGCTATTGGCTTTCCCTAACTCTTTTCTTAATCTCTTTTTTACTTCTCTAGGTACTCCTACATTGCATCATTACTCTTTTCCAAAAAGATGATTTTTAGTAGGATAGGTTGTCTCTTGCTTGGACATCCCTTGTCACAATTTTCTCATTGCTTCTTTGTCTTCTCCTTCTCTTGGATTTTCTCCTTATCCTCTCCCTTCTTTGTCTTCTCCTTCTCTTGGATTTTATCCTTATCCTCTCCCTTCTTTTCAGTGTGTCTTCTATTGCATTGGCATTGGGTTTTTTGTAGTTGTAATTATAACGTCCTCAGCTTCTCACCCTTTTGGCTCCTTACAATAGTTCTTTCTTGCTTTTTTATCTCACAAATATTTTTGATCTTACTACATCTGTTTTTCTGCATCCTTGTATCTTTTTACACTCTTGTTTCTTCCTTTGCATATTTAGTTGCCTCTCACAACCTCCTCAACTTCTTGTAGCTTCTCTTTGGTCTTTTTTTGCAACACTTATTTTTCTATTCATTGTTAACCACTCCGTAGGTTACACCCACCTAACTTACTGTAAGGCCTACCATATAAGGCTATCATGCACTTTGCCATCTTATCTGCTTGAACAGACACTTTACTTTATAACACCACCTAGAACATATAAAGTGACCTTAGCTTGTGCTTAATATCAAATAGGGAAAGTCTACGGACTCCGAGTACATACTTGCTTAAGACTAGTAATAAAGGCTAGACCATTTTTTTAGTTTCGACCCGTGAAAACTGGTCACTTGTGTATAAGTCATTTTTGACAATAAGCAATGGAACTGAATCATTCCCTTACTATATAATATTTATGAGCTTTCCATCTTCTCTAATTTTGCTTGCTTGTATGCTATTAGATTCATGCATGTTAGATGGATGCTTGCTTGAATAGGTTTTCTTGTAGGTTGCCCTCTTGCATTAGCTTCTTCTTCTTCCCCCGCTTTTTGTGAGAAAGAACTATCATGAAGGACATCTCTTTTTGCCTCCATCTAGGCATATAGATCTCTATCTTCACCTCTTCCGAGAAGGACCCATCGGCAAGCAGTGTTCTCTGGTGTGACACTAGAGTGGAGGATGAGCTAGCGTACCCGCATAGGGAAGTTACAATTGCTGCTCTAAGGTAAGGCTAATGACACATGTTCATCAAGAGGCTAAGGTAAGACCTTGACTTGAATATATTTGGCACACTGCTCTACAAAGGACTAGCCTAAGATTTAGCTCTATACACCATTTGTCCATTCCAAACTATTTGGTGTGATTAGGAGGTCACATTCCCAAAAACATATGATTTTAGAGTCTTAGATGTGTTTAGGTTATTGTTTTTTATTTTGATTTGAAATTTGTTTGCATCAGGGCATTCTATTTTCATCTCTTGGAAGGACCAAACCTTGATTTAATTGGTGATTACAAAACCCTAATTTAATTGGTTATTTGCATTACCATGGAGCCTAAAAGGCTTAGATTTGATTGCATTGAGCCAAGGAATACCTTAGCAATTTTGGTTATAGGAGTGGAATCCACTCCAAAAATATTAATAAGCTTTAGTAGAGTGGATTAGAGGGGGGTAAATTAATTTTGTTCTGTAATTCATAAAATTTTCATGCATTGTTGAATTGGTAGCTTGAAGCATATCCAACAAAAAACAATCAAAGAACTTAATTACTTGTAGAAGAACCATTAACTAGGATAAGGATTCTTAATCACACCCTATTACTTCCAAAAAATCTAAAAAAAAAACTCTAAAACTAAACTAAACCAGCTCTCAGTTTGGGGACGTGAGCCCACAGTTCCGTATAAAAGGATGTGTTTGGACATATAAGCCTATAGACATCATGATCCTAGACACATGAGATGTGAGCCTGGAGATGAGAGACATAAATGTGTACACGTGATCCGTGAGTCTGGAACATAAGTGATCCTAGAGATATGAGATATGTATACCTAACATTGTATTGACCAATTATTATTGCTTTCAAGACTCATTAAAGACATACCTACCCATGTCCTTTGAGGATTTTTTCATCAATTTGTACCAGCTACTACAAATTCCAAAAAATTGATGTCCTTTGTAATTATTGGAAAATTAAAGTACAATTATTACCAATAAATGCACACCTTGTCATAGGCCCAATTTTTAAACTTTCATACTCGAGGTAGGCTTATTTTATATATATATAAAAGTGCGTGAGCTTAGTTCACACAAAAAAGGCATGAACATGCACACATAGTTTGAATACCTGAACTTGAATACGTGAGCTTACAGTAGAAATGATCTTGTAGATGTGAGTCTAGAGGCCTGAGCCTACAGGTGTGAACCTAGATACATGAATCTATAGATGTGATCCTACATACATGTGAGCCTAGAAAAAAAAAGTGCTTGAAACCATTTTCAAACGTGCTCTCTATTCAAACGTGCTCTCTAGAAGCACTAAAGACCTTTGATGTGAACCCAATCTAGACTAATTGTTGAAAATGACAATACACTTGGCTATAGCGCATCAAACCATATATCCTCAAATCCACCAAGTCTTTGATCCCATCAAAATTCTAACACTTAGTAGAGATCCTATAAAGAAGGCTAGGCTCCTTCAAATCCATCTAAGGGAGGAGATTTGGGAAGAAATGAGCCAATGAAACATAGACACGAGTGAAGGAATATTAGAACACCTGGAAATAGGAGCCACCATGTGCTCCTCCAATTGGCTCTGTAAACATCGCCATAATAACTTCATGAGAATAGGGCATTAAACCACCCTATTTTTGGGCAAAGCTTCAATGAAGGAGCAACCTTAAGGCTTTCTCCATTAGGAAGCGGTCAAACCATCCCATAGTTTTTTAAACATTTGGTGTCGATCTTGAGCTAGGTTTATCCCAAGATAACCACGACCAACAAGCTGCCCTACAATCCCAGTAAGACAATTAAGACATGTCTCTTTTGCTGTACCATTAGGGACGAGTGTTCCTCACAACACAAGTACTCTAAATACGACCTCCTATCACCTAAATTCGAATTTCTATTTTTGGAGATACTTATCTCTTAATAGAACTATTCTTGTCTTCTTATTTCTTTTAGGATTTTTGGAGCTAATATTTTTATTCTAACACTTTCCTAATGTTTCTAGCCTTATTGTCTCACTCTTCTCTAAGTGCACTCTCTTTTCTTATTGAAATCTATATTAAAAGAGACACATACATACGTGGCTTGGGAGGGACCTTACAACTATAATAGATAACTCCTTGTCATAGTAGGTGCTATACTTACTTTCAGCAGGATGAAATTTCCTACTCTCGAAAAGCAATAGGATGAGCATCTTGCATTAATACAGCAACAATGCCCTTACCACTAACATTGATGAAAGAAAGGGCGTGAAAAATCAAGTAATTGTAACACAGGTGCATGAGTAAGTGCATATTTTAATGCAAGAAAAGATTTCTCTTGAAGTTCGGTCCATTCATAGGATTTGGATTTCTTAAGAAGTTCTGTGAGATAGTGCGCCTTATATGCAAAGTTACGTATAAATTTGCGAGAAGATTCTTGGGACACGGCCATGTCGCAAATAGTTTCTATTTTCTTTGGATCAACATGGATGTCTTTAGCAGAAACTCTATGTCCCAAATACTCAATCTCACTCTGGAAGAAACTACTCCTTTCGGGATTAATGTAAAGTTCATTTTTCTTGAGCAAATTAAATACAATTTCCAAGTGTTTTTCGTGCTCTTCTTTAGATTTACTTAAAAAAAAAGATATCATCGAAAAAGACAACCACAAAGTTTTGATGTTCAAGAAAGATTCTATTCATCATACGACTAAAAGTCGTAGGAGCATTAGTAAGACCGAATGGCATTACTAAAAACTCAAAGTGTCCAGTCTAAGTTCTAAAAGCAATTTTATAGATATCTTGCTCTGCCATTCTTACTTGATGATATCCAAATTTTAGGTCAATTTTGCTAAAGACACTGGCTCTCCTTAATTTATCAAGTAGATCATCAACTCTAGAAATTGAAAATCTATTCTTTTGATAGTGTTCTTGTTGAGAGACCTGTAGTCTACACAACTACTTGGTCTGATAAGTCCCCTAGAAAGCAATTCCTTGATTTGAGTCTGAATTTCTCTTTGCTCATCAAGAGGGTTAACTCTATAAGGTGCTCTACAAGGCAGTGCACTACCAGGAATAATGTCTATGTGATGATCTTCAGGACGTGATCTAGGGAGTTCAAGAGGTAACTCATTGAGAAAATAGTCAGAGAATTTACAAATGAAAGTCATGGGATGTATCCCTAGGAGGTGGTTCTTGTGCACTAAGCTAGTTAACCAAAATTAAAAAAGTTTTCTCCCTCTTCCTCAAAGCCCTTTTGGCTTGAGTATGGCTCAAAAGTGGTTGATCCTTACCTTCAGAAATTCCTTGTAAACAAACATTCTTACCATGATGTACAAAAGACATTGTGTGCATTGCATAATCAATATGTGGTGTGTACTTATGTCGAAAAGGCATTCCCAAAATCATGTTAATACCATGCAAAGGTGCTACTAAGATAGTACGTTGATCCAAAAATTGTGCAATAGAAAAAGCAAGATTCTTCACTTTCTTAGTGCAATTATACTTTTGGTTTTGAAAAGCAGCCTTTACTTTAAAACGAGAAGGAATCATGTCAAGATGAAGAGCATGTGCAAGACGTTCATAAATAAAATCGTGTGTACTACCATCATCATGCAAGATTGTAATTTCCTTATTTTGAATTTTCCCTTCATTTTAAGTAAAGTATGTGGTGAAAAAGAATGAGGATCAAGGTTAGAAGTACATTCTTGATCAGATTTACCATTAAACTCGTTACCATCAGACTCTGGCTCGTAATCGTCGTCGTAATAAGCATCATCATCATCTCCATTGTTTGCCAGTGTCTTCATCTCCATCCACCATGTTAAGTCGTGCAATTGTCTTGTTGTTGTTGTCATTTGGACACTTATTAGCATAGTGTCCCCTCTGATGGAAAGTGTAACATCGAACATTGTTGCTTTTTCATCTCGAGTCAATGAATCTGGAACATCTGTCTTCTTTGGTTCTCCACTCGCTCCATTACTATTGTTGCCAATCTTTGCTTTGTTGTTGTTGTTGAATTGCCGGCTTCTTTGAACTTGACCCTTGTTAAAAGGTCGTTTGAATGAAGAATGCCTGCTAAAACCGCTAGAAGATGTCGAATCTTTGGAAAATTTAGAAGTACGATTCTCTTGTGTTGGAAACCTGGGCACACCATTTTTCTTTTCACAATTTAGAGTAAGAGATTTAGCAGAGGCAAGAGTGTGAGGACAAAACATATTAACCTCTGCTCTAATCTTTGGATCCAACCCTGAGATGAACTTCCTTTTAAGATGCTTTTTATGTACTTTTTCTATAGATTGCATTTGAATGAGAGCATTCCAAATTTTCTCAATGTAAATTTGGACATCCTCCCCTTTCAATTGCCTAAGAGTGTCCCAATGCTGTCGGGCTTTGGCCCTGTAAATAAAAGATAGGAAAAAGTTAGAAATACTTATATGATTTTTGCTCGTGGTAATAATTTTGAAGATCTTGAATCCCGTGGCAATTAGAAGAGCGGTGTGGCCATCCAACGCAATCACCAAAGTGCTTGAAGTAGCCTTGAAATGTCGAAAGGTCATCCGGTAGAAAAAATATTGTGAATCAAGAGTGAATTTAAGCTTCGGGAAGGCATAAAACAACCAAATTTGAAAATCTTGCAACTTTGAATTGCTGTAATTTTCTAAGCCAAGCCAAAAGAAGAAACTGAAAATATTTTCAGTTCGAAGCCAAGCCGAATTCGGATGAATTCAGGCTGATTTTGATGAAGTTTTGGCTTGAAGAAGCTTTGCGTATGAATCTCCTCTTATATTTTTTAGACCTTTTTGAGTAAAGCAAAGATGTAATTTTTCTCCACCCTTGATTTCTGCAAAGCTTCCTCCACCGTTGCAAATTCAAATCCCTGGATCTTCCACAAAACCCCTCAGACAAGGTACAAGATTTATGCAAGAGAACACGTCGGACGCATCTAATGGAGCAGATCTTCGAACCGGTTTTGCAGAATTGAGAGCCTAATTTCCAAGAGAAGAAGATGGCATCGTTCGGTGGCCTGACGGGCACGAATTTGCCAGCCGTGTAGACCTTTGTTTTATGCTAAGCTTTAAGCTTTGCTTAAGCTTAGTATTATGCCTTGTTTAAGGCTTTGGGTAAAGTCTTTACCCCTTGGATATGTGCTTGATGTGACCTTGAAAAAGAGACCTTCAACCAAGCCTCCAACCCTTAATTTCTTCTTTCACAGAAACTAGAAAATTGCACGTACCTTCTGTCTTTCTTTTGCAAGCATTCCTCCCTTTGATTTTTCTCAATATTTTCCAAGGGGTAAAGTCTTTACCCCTTGGATATGTGCTTGATGTGACCTTGAAAAAGAGACCTTCAACCAAGCCTCCAACCCTTAATTTCTTCTTTCACAGAAACTAGAAAATTGCACGTACCTTCTGTCTTTCTTTTGCAAGCATTCCTCCCTTTGATTTTTCTCAATATTTTTCACCTTCTCTCCCCCTCTTTGCTCTGATGCCACTAATATCACTAGGATCATGGGGAGACACACTGTTCAACCAAATACCAACTGGTTCATCACTTCAATCAAATTACCATAACTGAAAAATTAGTAAATAATCATAAAAGTATAACATAGCATAAAAACACAAGAGAGAATCATTGGGTGCAATCTATCCCCCCTCAAGAAGTGTCGGCTTCCTTTCACTTCTTGAGTATTTATGCTTTATTAATAAAATTATCCCATTAGCCAAAAATAGATGCACGCTTATGCATGGGTTTGCCCCTTACAAAAAATGGGGGTTGCTTTTAACACAAGCTTAGGTAAAGTGTTCCTATCTAACCACTAAAGGATAATTACAAAAAGAACCCCAAGGGCTAATTCACGTGTAAATAAATAAGTTCATGCCTAATATAACAAAAGTGGGCGACTCAATAGGTCCACGCCCGAATACATCAAAATGGGGTGGCCAATAACAATACAAAATCTCATAATAGACACTACGGTAAAAATATCAAAATGAGAACCATCCCGGTAATAGCTCGCACCATATCACCGACATCACGTCGTCCCAGTCATTTTTGGCTTACGAGCATAAGGCCCGTCAATCTCACCAACCTACAAGGTTGTCCATTTAAACACACTACAAGCTAGCAACAGATGCTATAAATCCAACACTTAGTTCCAGCTATCCCTAATTTCATATGTCTTACACATGGAATATTTAGAATCACCCAAGTGCCATGCTTCAAACATACTGGTAATTAGGCGTCCCCAATTAACCATAGAAGGATGGACGAACAAACTATGACAATAAACCCATAGATTACAAAAACCTTCCAAATAAATTTAAGGAGTATCCCAACCTCATATTGGAGGAGGAGAAATTGAAACAAGACCAAGAGCTTATAAGAAGAAGTGCATGCTAAACTAGAGCTAGTGTTAGAGTAAGTGGTCAAGTAAGAACCACTAACCCTCGCCTAAGCATATCCTAGACCCTATCCAGAGCCAATTACAGACCCAATAAGAAAACTTCCAAAAGTATTCCCAAGGCCTCAATAAAACCTATAACCATTCTTAAGAGGCCACAAAAATAGAACCAGTTATGGAGCCTCTTCCAATCTAACCAAGCCCACATTGCTCAATGCAGCGAGGGAAGACTCAATGGGAGGTGAAAGCTACCCTTCCATGGGTTATCATGGTAAGTGATATGACGAGAAGACTTTATTTCATCCCCTTCAGAGGCACTATCTCTTAGGGAAGGATCAGTGCATATACCTTACACATTGGCAAGTCCTAGCCCACTTTAGAGTGAGTATGAACCCATGAAGTCTAAATATTGCCTGCAAGACATAGCATGCCTCACACCTTCTTGTCCTTGGAAGAAGTCTGAGTTCCAATAAGTTTTCTTTTATAAGGAAATTCATAACTTTATGGATACTTACCCGATTGGACCGATGGGAACTTAAGAGCCTACATAGTTGAACTAAAACCTGAAATGGAGGAGGATGAGTCATTCTTTATTGAGCAGACTCCCTCCATGACCAAAACCAAGGGACAACTAAAAGTTCCCAAGCTGGGTTACTATTTTGAAAGCGACAAAATGAATGCCGTGTACAAGGGCCTTACAGTCTCCACGATCCTGGATGGTGGTGATGGAGTTAGCATAATCACCAAGGATTGCTAGGAGTTGTGGTGTAGCCCACCACTTGTAGGCACAAGCCTCATGGTCAAGCTACTAGACGAGCATAGCTAAACCCTTAAGTGTCCTACAAGACACAAAAATCAAGACCTTTAGACCATAGCCAAACCCTTGAGCATCTTGCAAGACAAAAAAATCAAGACCTTTAGAGTAATTTTCAACCACACATTTGTGGTGATGGATTTTAAGAGAAGAGAGTCATACACGATGATCCTCAAAACTTACATGAGAGGATAAAAACTTGTTCATGATTTGAAAAAAAATCACATTTATATATGCAAAGGCAACCAATCCTTAAAGATATGTGGTGAGAAACACACAATCCCTCTCCCATGAAGGTACAAGAACATCCAAATACAGAGCCTATCACATGAATCCCATGTACAAATAAATGGTCAAAGAACAACTAAGCAAGCTCATCAATGCAAGATTTGTGTACGAGATCGAGAACATCGAGTGGGTGAAACCGATAGTGATTGTTCCCAATAAGAATTAGAAGCTTAGAGAATGTGTAAACCTCAAAAAGAATAATGTTGTCATAATTCATGCGATCACTATCTTTGCCTTACACCAACCACATATTAGAATGAGTGTCTTAGAGCATAAGCTTATAGATTCTTGTATGGCTTCCCTAGTTATACAACCAAATGATGATTGACCCAATTGATTAATATAAGACCATCAGTTGTTATAAAAAATGGGGAACCTATGCATACTGCATCATGTCATTCGACTTGACCAATGCCCTCTAACACCTTCCAACACTTTGATGTGTATAAACTTCAAGGATCTCCTTTGGAAAATCCTAGAGATATTCATTAATGACCTTTGGAACATCTTAATCAGCTTTAGCTAGTCTTTGAGAGATGCAGACTCTACCACATCTTGTTAACCCCCCCACTCAAATGTCAATTTTGGGTTAAACACGATGTCGTATGTGGACACATCGTCTCCAATAAAACTGATAACCACCGAGAAAGAGGGCTTCATCATTTGTTATTAGATGCATTTCAACACATTAGAGGTAGCACAATTGTGACCTTTGCTTACGGCGTCAGCTCAGTGACACTGAACACAAGTACACAACCACTAAGAGAGCCATGGTACATGCTGTGAAGAAGTACATGCATTACATTCAAGCTAACACATTTGTTTTCTTTATCGACCATCAAGCATTGCTATATTTGGTGAATAAGCCTTGTATCACAGGGTGCATCACTAGATGGTTGGAGTCTTATTTCACCATCTCACCATGTAAAAAGGGGTTTATGCATGTCTATGCTGACCACCTTTCTAGAATTCCTAATGGAGAGCCCCCTCTAGGAGTGGAAGACAATCTTCCTCATACTCTACTATTCCACATTGAGATTATGTATCAGAATGGAGAACCCTCTCTAGGAGTGGAAGACAATCTTCCTCATACTCTACTATTCCACGTTGAGATCGTGTATCAGAATGGAGTGAAGACATTACCCACTTCTTGGCCAATGGATTTTCCATTGATTGTTCCTTCAAGAAAGATAGATCCTAACGAGGTGCCTATCAACAATTGTTAGTGAGAATGTTTTACAAGAACTCTTTATAAGAAGGTTCAAGACGACATCATGAGAAAATGTGATTATCATGAAGATGATTTTGTCATCATTCTTGAGCAAGCCCATATTCTAGCATAGGTGGAGGATACTTTGTCAGGGAGAGATGACTACCTGCAAGGTTTTCCAAGTCAAACATAGGTGGCCTACATTCTTTGGAGATGCAACTGAATGTTACACATTGCGATGCCAAAGGTTTTCCATAATCCAAGAGAAGGACCAAATGCCCTAACCTTAGTAATCTTGGAGAAACCATTTAAAAAATGGGGTTTAGAGTTTGTGGATCAAATGAGCCCCAACCCCACTAAGGGAACCTAGGCACGTTTCATCATCGTTTTGCCACAATTTTGGGCTGAGGCCAAAGCAGCAACATGATTCATTCTTCAATAAGAATGTGATAAATCATTTTGCTTGACCATTAGAAATAGTGATGATGGTCATGATCCATAATGATCCACTTACAGAGGATTGATGGTTGAAAAACTACAATGCAAAGCAGTGGTTTGACAATCAACTCAAGGACAAGTGTATGGAGGTAGGAGACATGGTGCTGATGTTGTATAGTGTCAAGAACACCAAATGAAAACTTAAGTATAGAGGCCTAGGTCCCTACCAAGTCACACAAATTTCTCCTCAAGGTGTTGTAAAGATAGATATCTTGGATGGGGTTGAGATGGAAGGATACTTCAATGGTAGTAAGCTAAAGTACCATGGGCCTCACCTAGCATAAGAAAAAAATGAGAAACGAGAAGCTGACGGATAAAAAATACAAGGCATGCCTTGAGGCCGTAGACGAGATCTTTGTATATATAGCCTACCTCCATGATGCGGCCAAAACAAAAAGACCAATGGAACTTGCTTGTCACCTTGAGCTAGAGTTTCCACAAAAAGACCATCAAGCGGTGTTGCCAGCCTTGGTGGTGGACACCAAGGCTAGCCACAATCTTTTGTCTTGAGAGAGGTGGACCTCGTTAGGTCACTCACCGCTCACATCATTCGCTTAGCAAACGACCATTACCATATTAAACAATTCCCAATCCTTGACAGCTAGTTGTTTTGAAGTGGAGTTTTTTATTGGAGCTAAAACTACATCAGTAAGTTTTATGTGACCCCCTGTAGATATAATGAGAGAAAGCATCCTCCTTTGAAGGGGATAGATTGTTGCCATTGATTGCTTCATCAATTGGAGAAGAAGAACCACAATCCTCAAACTCCCCTATGGAATAGTTACCGTACTTTTGGTGAATGAGGTTATCTCGAGCATATTAACATCCAAAGTCTTGTTGTGTTCGACCATGCACCATCAATTCACTAAAGTGTATTTAAATTGTGCACATTAATACACACATGTCTTTTTCTTCACAATTTCCTAGATAGAGAAAATTGTGGATTTATACAAAGTTTACTAATGACAAACTGGTTTCACATGAGTCTTATTTTTGTCATTTCTTTTCCAAAAATTAGGGTATGGATTTGCACATCTCTAGGTAAAAATTGTACATCAAGTGCCCTTAATTTATGGGGTAATTATGACTTTCTCTTTTTAAACTTTAAGAATTGGGAGTTTCTTTCTCTAAGCTTTAGGATAACTATTGGTCCAATTTATACCAAAACTGAATTATCTAGGTCTCTCCAAAATACAATTTCCCTTGTAATGACTTATCTAAATTGAATCCTAATTTTACTATTAAATCTACATGTGTATGTGCACTAAGGTTTTCTCTCTCTACAAGGTTTGCTCCACACCTAGGCTATCTCTCCTAACGCTAAGGTCTGGTCATTCTCTTAACCTAACCCCTCAAATTAATCTAGATAGACATAAATTTATATGGTAAAAGACCAATAATTCTTTAATAATCCTAGGGTTCACATGTTAAAGGGTTTTCAATTATTTGTTTCAGTTTTTAGGATATGGTGTAAAACCTTAGCTTATTTTAGAAAATCAATAAAATACACAAATTTAGTCTGCCTTAGCCTAATGTATGTTGACATGAATAAAGTGGAAAGAGAATCTTGCTCTTTGAAAGGTGTAGAGGACTATTGCTCCTTATGGAACCCACTCAAATGTCAACAAGTATAGGTAAATTGTTGGTCACTCCCGGCTAGTTCAGGTGTGAACCTAGCTTACTCATGGGCACTTTTTCTCTATGGCTGGACACAGTTTTTTTCCCGTGTGAACACACTCCTGTGTTAGGCACTTAGCCCTAGGCTTTTTAGTACTCTCATTATACTTTCGTTTTATTCATTCAACAAGTACACCTTTCCAACTCCCTCACATTTCTTGGTGTGCTTGAGCTTGTGTGTGTGTGTGCGCGCCAGCTAACTGCCCTTCTACTCAACATTGGTATTAGAGCTTGGTTAGGGTTACACATCAGAGCTAGGGTTTACCCTTCTTGATCTAGCGTGAGCCTACTACACTGAACACTGCTCGACCACTGCTATGCGTCACCCCCTTGAAGCTGCGACTTGCGAATGTACCTATTCTACCCGAGCAGCCTGTACACCGTCGACCAGCTCTTGCAGCTGCCACCCTGTGCCCCTTTTGCAGCCGCCCGACTATACTCGGCGAACCGGTGCCGACCACAGTATAAATTTGGTAACCACCTTGGAACCAAATGACTAAAAAGTTACAAATTGTAATCTAATTTAGATTGATGATTACCATTTGGTAACTTTGCACTAGTAAAAAATTACCAAATGATAACTCACCTTTTAAGAAAAATTACCATTAGGGTTTTTCTATAAGCCTATATGATGCATGCTTAACAAGGCTCAAATTGATAACTTGAGGTTCACCAAGTAGAAATCACTATAATATCTTGCTATTTTTTCCAAGTTCTCTTAGTTCTCTCAATAACTGATAGAAATAGCTTTAATTTTTCGAAACTCATACAACATCTAGCATATATGAAAGAAATGAAGAGATCTTTGGAAACTTTAAGATCTAGAAAATTACCAAATTGTAACTCAAAATTTTGTATATGTTACCAATGGTAATTTTATGAAAATCTCAAATTTATACTATGGTGCCGACCTGCCCTCTGCTGCCGTCGACTGTACCTGTCCTGCACCACCCTACGTCGCATGTACGTGCTGCTGCCAGATAGTACACTGCTGCTTGTACTTGCTGTCGACTTTGTACCTGCTCACCCAACACCTGTTGAAGCCGCCTAATGCGCACACTCAATAATTTGTTACTGATTTTTTTTTGCATTATTTTTTTTCCAAAAATTGCTAGAAAATTAGCAAATTAATTGCATTAATTTTGGGGCTTTTCACCATTGAGCCTGCAACTACAACATTGGCATTGATTTCAACACATTTGGTGCGTAATTGTACTAGAAATTTGGGGATTTTACAGAAATTGACACTATTTACAGGTTTGTTATAGACATTTGCAAGCATTTTGTGTGTTACATGCACATTTACTTGGCATTGGGGCATTTCCCTCAATTTTTTGGGCATTACAACATTTGGCACAGGTGACAATTGCACAAGTGGACACTTTAGCAGATTTATAGGTGCTAGTGGATTTGGTCTTATTGGCTGCCTAAAAATTGGGGCTTTTCTACATTGAGTCCATTTTTGCAACATTCGACCCATTTACCTTTGACTTCGCCCAGATTTGAGCACTTGTAGCTCTTATAAGTGTCAATTGATCGTGTTTTTCACGGCACATGTATACATTTGTGGTTTGCTGCAGTATATGTATGCCATAGTGGACACTTTGACAGATTTGCATTAACATGCAATACACTAACAGATTTGGGACATGCATATGTATTTCTGAAGGAGTTCCCTTTCAGTCCATTGATTATCCTGCTATTTATCTCCTGCATTCTTATAGTTTTGCTGGGCATTGCCTACTCTTGTGGTGACTTGTGAACATATTTGTTGTGTTGTCATGGCCAACAGTAACACAATGATCTCTTTGGCATGCTGTCTCAAGAGGACAAACTTAATGGGGATAACTACCCTATGTGGGCTTATATGATATGTCATGTATTGGTTGCCAAGAATGTCTGGCTATATGTGGATGGCACTGAGGAGCATCCTCTCGCACTTGCTCCAGCGGAAGGTGAAGTGATTCCTGCTCACCCTCTTGTAGGTACATCTCCTCGTCCTCCTCCTACCTAGCAGCAGTGTACTTAGGATGCTAGGGATGCTCGGGCCCATGCGTTTATTGCTCTCTCATACCGCAGACATATCATTCTGCACATTCGTTCCTGTACCACCGCAAAGGGTGCTTGGGATACCTTAGCGGGATTGTATTCAGGTCGCAAAATGAGGCTCGTGTATCTTACCTTCGGGGCAACTGACCACATGCTTAAAGGTGACTCTATCGACAATCAGTACCTTACGCATGTGAAAGACCTTCGAGAGCAGCTCATTAACATTGATGAGGTCTTGATATATGGCTATCTTTTTCAGACATTGTTGCATAATTTACTTGACTCTTAATAGACATTTGGCACCACTTTATGGTTGTTGGTTGGTAATGCACCTAATGCGGTCACTTTTGACAACCTTGTGACTCTCTTGCTCAGTGAAGCAATCCCGTTCCAACAGGAACAACATGATGTCTGCTGAGTCAGCAACAATGACTGCTCCCTTTCGTGGGAATCGATCTGGGCCGCCTAAACCTAGCCCATAGGATCCTCCCAAATCAGAGGACAAGCTTGAAAAGAAAAAGTGCTATAATTATTGCAGGAAAACACGACACACCATAGAGGAATGTAGGAAGCGTATTGAGAGTGAAAAAAAGAACCTGGCATTCTTCTTCCACAGGTGCAGATCAGGTCAATTTGGCTACGCATGTTTCAGCCTTGACCATTACATCTTCATCACCTGTATAGATGTCTTCTGATGCTGTTGCTTTTGATGTGACTATGCTCTATAGTCAGTACTTCTTGGTATGCATTGTCTGGCAGGTGCATTTTAGGGGGAAATTTTACTTGCCCACATGCAGTTGTTGGTGATGCCTCATGGTCATTTATGCTTTTGTTGACCCTTATGATTGTCTATGTGCTAGATGCTTTCTCTTATGTGATGTCTATTGGAGATGCCTTTTATGCTTCCTTACACGGGATTGTTTCTACACTGTTGACATTGTCACTTTCTCACATGTGATGTTTACTGGGAGTGCCTTCTGCACACTTGGTCAGTGTTGGCTTGCCCTCATGGTTTTGACATGTCACATGTATATTATTCATTGTGGGATTATGCATCTTTACACTTGCCATACATGCCATACATGCCACTGATGGCATAACTGGCTGATTGCCTACCTCGAGCCCCTACTTTTTCTCCTGATTTTCAGCTTTCCCCATTGCTGAATTTTTACTTTTAGCAGCCCTACCATTGCTGATTTTTCCTCATGGGACCCTCCATTAATGAGTTTATCTCTTGCAGCTTACATTGCATGTCTCATATGCATAACTTCTGGATCATGTTGCCTTTACACATGTGTATATCTGCTACATCTTCTTATGCTTATCACTGGTGCAGTTACAGAGTTATGCTTTGCTCTCTTGTTGTCATTGATGTGGATTACATGCAGTTCAACTTGGCATTTGGATGTTTGGCTTCAGGGGGTATTATGCGATGCCTCTTGATTTGATGCAGTTGATGTCCACATGATCTTTGACATGCATTTTAGGTGATGCGTTTATGTACTACTGTGCTCTAGCATGAGCACTATGACATTGGGGTTTCTCATTTCCCCCGGCACATAGTGCTTGCTTTTCCCATTGGCACTGCAGTTCATCTTTGCCGTTGTGATCTCTCTTGATCACTCTTACTGTGGAGCATAGTGCAGGAGGGCAGCATTCACAGCTTTATCACCTTGCTACCCGTTCACTTGAGGGGGGTTTGTTGGTCATGTCCACTTGGCCACTCCTGGCTAGTTCAATCTTTTATAATACCTTACGTGCCCCATGAATAACTACACCCCCTTGTAGGTGGTGGCAGTTCTAATATCACATGAATCTTGTTCTCATTTGTGGAGATACTTCTCTTAGCCAAGGATGACATTGTTTATGTTGGGTAGGAGGGCAGTAGCCTGCACACACACACACACACACACACACACACACACACACACACACACACACACACACACACACACACGCTCAAGCACACCAAGAAACGTGATGGAGCTAGAAAGTTGTACTCGTTGAATGAATAAAATGAAAGTACAATGAGAGTACTAAAAAACCTAGGGCTAAGTTCCCAACACACAAGTGTGTTCATACAAGGAAAAAACCTATGTCCAACCACAAGGAAAAAGTGCTCGTGTGAGTAAGTTGGGTTCACACCTCAACTTCTTGTATGCCATATATGTTAGATCCTTGTATATTATGATTGTATGGATAGACGAATGCCAATGGGCATATGTGATACTAAATAAGGCAACTACACCCATCTTGAGATCCCCCAAATGGGATCTAATTTTCCATACGCATATTGATGCAGCATTCTCTATAATTGGATGCATGTTAGCATAGTCAAGGAGCACAACATGGACTTCCCTATGACCTTTAACCATAAACTCAATGATACTGAACATAATTACACAACTAAGAGAAAGGGGTTAGCCATGGCATAGATTGTAAAGAAGTATAGACATTATCCACTAGCTACTAAGTTTGTTTTCTTTGTTGACCAACATCAAGCACTACTTTATTTGGTGAACTAGGCTTGCACTAGGAGATAGCTTCATCAATGGAAACCATGCATCAACCATCCAAAAATGCCATCAAGAAGTCCTTAAAAAATGCGGAGCTAGAGCTCCCTTATCAATGCATGTTGCCCCCCTTTTCATACCTTCTTGTGCTAGTGTACCTCAATCCCTTGCCCCCCGCTTGCTGCCTTTGTCGTCTTCCACTCTATCACCTTTTTCTTTCAAAGCCTCTTGCCTAGCTATCTCGCCACAACCATTTTATAGCATTTCTCCTTTCCTTTTCCCACTTGTGGCTAGGTCTACTACCCTCAATCTCTAACTTCGCCCTCCTTCCTCCATCCCCTCTCTTTGCCTTCCTTCTATCATCCTTGTTGTCTAGATCTGTCTAGCTCTTATTTAACCATTTGTCCGTACTTACGGTTCATGTGATAGGCTCTCTGTTTGGATGGGTTTGCACCTTCATGGAGAGGGATGGTGTGTTTCACCACTGCCAAAGGAATACCCTTCATGTGATAAGCTCTTTGTTCGGTTGGGTTTGCACCTTCATGGAGAGGGATGGTTTGTTTCACCCCACTACCAAAGGAATTCCCTTCATGTCAATGTATTTTTAGGCCAAAACATCCTAAAATTATTTGAACAAGACTATTAACTTTTCTCCTTCTTGCTCAGGGGGCTAAGGTCCTTTGGCAATAAACACTGGCTTAGGTTCTTCACTTGGACCAATGAGATTTTACCTCTTCTTTGACCTCTATAGTCGTGCCATCATAAGAGGCATGAGGAATTCCCTTCTTACTCATTGATGAGTTTCTTGGCAATAAACACTACTTAGGTTCTTCACTTGTGCCAATGAAATTTACTTCTTCTTTGACCTCTATGGCCATCGTCACTCATAAGAGTCATGAGGTTCTCCACCTACACTTCTTTGAGCCTTCTCGTCGTGTACCACTTTGTCTCCACCAATGTTGTAGGACTTGTGCACTTTCCTCAGGTCTTCCTCTTAGAGCTCTTTAAGTTTGGCTTCCTTCTCTACCTCAATCCTTGACTTTATTGAGTTTTCATGTGGCGGCTTGGTAAGCCGCTTTGTTTTGCTTCCCTCTCTACCTTAGCCTTGACTTTATTAAGCTTGTGTCTAGTGGCTCGATAGAGTTAACTTGCTTGGAGCTTATAGGTGCCTCGTCACCTTTATGGACACTATTTTGGCCTCAGGGTGATCTTGTTTAGGTTAGCTTCCCACTATCTATGTAGGTCTCATGTGAATCCATGGCCTCAACATAGCGAAGACAATGAAGATAATTTCTTGGGCTTTCTATGTGGTCTTCTCCTTCTTGTCTGGGTAGTAACGGTGGGTAATGTAGAAGTTCATCCTTTGGCGGAGGAGTGCTCACTAGATGAATCATTAGCTACTCCTAGTTCAAAGTCATTGTTTTCTCCCAAAAGGGATGCTGTACTAAGAACATTTATTTTCATTATGTCTTGTCTTGAAAACCTTGTTCTAAGATTTTGTGGAAGTCTCGATGGTTGCTAGGACATAAACCCAATCCTCATAGTCGTTTGGCTCTAGAAGAGGCTCGACTCCTAGTTCTCATCTTTACTATCCAACAGATTGTTGGAACATTTACACATGTTGACCGAAGCGGTTTGGCAAGAATGCCTCACCCCATAGGATGAGTCTTCCTTGTCTTTAGGTTTATTCTCAAGGACTGATTACCTTTTTGTATATAGATGTGATTGGTTTCCCAATCACGAACCCTGTAAGATTCCTCCCCAGCCCCTCAAGATGTTCAGTATCTCCCCCTGTAATCAATCCCCTTTTCAGAATAATAACAGATCTTGTTTCTATCTATTTTCGCATAGAGACAGAAAATGTCTAGAGGGAGGTAATTCAAAATTGAGATATTTTTGGATATAAAAATCCTCCTAGTGTCTAAAATGATTTCTCCTGAAATAGAAATTCAAAAAGAACTTTCCAATGTGCAATTGGAATTAATTAAAAATAGGTATAAAGGACCTTAGCCTAAGGGTCCAAAATTTTAAAAAATTTTGAATTATGCTCCAATTAAGGTTCCTATGGACCAATAAGATTAATCCAAATGTAAGGAGGAGATAAATTAAAGAATAAAAGAAAATCTCCCAAAAAGGAGTAAATGCTCACATAAGATGAAGAGTTGACTGAGGACAAGTTTTATTAGTTAAAAAAGAAGAGATATTTAGAGGAAATGATACATTTTTGATACCTCAGTGTGGGGATCTCCCCTCATGAAGGAGGCGCCTATTTCACATGTGTAGAGGAGTTTTAAACTAAAAAATAATGAGATATTTTTATCTCTCCTCTCTCCTGTTTCAACTAGATCCAAAAAGTAAGCTAAACTGACCAAAAAATGGTCAAAATTGACCAAATTGATCTGGAAAATTCTAGAATCAATTTGCTTGGCTAGAGGCTCACTTTTTTCTATAAATAGAAGCCTCCTCCTTTGTAAAAGGTTAATAGTGTTTATGCACTGTTACTCTACTTCTACCCAGAGCCAATTACATTGAATTTTCTTGATAATTCAATTATTTTTGGCTTAATCCTCTCCAAAGTAATTGGTGGCCACTCTTGCTTCAAACAAGAGTAGAACCCTCAATCCCTCAAGCCAAAGAAAAGCTTACAACTCCATGTAAGCTAAGAATTTTTACTTTTTAATTTCAAATCTATGGTTTTTTGATTTTCTTATTTTTTATAATAGCTGATTAAAGTAAATTCTGATGCTATGCCTTGATGAAAAGGCCATCCCCTTCTCTTCTTTACAATTCAGCCTTTCTTTATCCTAGAATGATTAACAAATAGATTGATTAAACTTTTCTTATTGTTTACTCTCTTAGAAATTAAAAATTATATAGATTAGAGTCCTTTATATCTAATTGGGATTAAATTAAGTTAAAAATAGAATGTTAAAAATTGAGAAATGATCAGCATACAAAGGAGATTATAGCAAAATTTTCTTGAATTTGGTAGAAAAGAAAGTTTATTTTTATGTTATTCTAAAAGAGTCATTCCCACCGTTTGTGCATTCTAAAAGAAATATTCTAATTTACTCCATGTACATATTCACTTATGAATATGCATGGATATCATTGATATTAAATTATTAAAATTAATTTCTATGCATAGAAAGATGCATAATGGAAATATTCTTATTATAAAAGTGTTGTTTTTATTAAATTTAATTTCTATGCATAGAAAGATGCATAATGAAAAAAAAATTAATTATAAAAGTGTTATTTTCATTGAATTTAATTTTTATGCATAAAAAGATGCATAAAGGATTTATTTTTATTTCAAAAGTGTTATTCTCATTAAAATTGATTTTATGCATAGAAAGATGCATAAAAGATTTATTTTTATTTCAAAAGTGTTATTTTCATTAAAATTGATTTTATGCATAGAAAGATGCATAAAGGATTTATTTTTATTTCAAAAGTATTATTTTTTTTAAATTTAAATATATGCATAAAAGGATTTTTATAAAAGTGTTATTCCCACTGAAGTTGATTTTTAGACATAAATAGATGCGTAAAGAATCTTTATATCAAAATTAGAATTCTCTTAAATTCTATGTTTAAATTCTATAAAATGATGTGAATCAGATAGATGTGAATGAAGGTATGGATAGATGTGATGTGAATAGAGGTGATGAGATGTGAGATAAATAGATGTGAATGAAGGGATGGGTAGATGTGATGTGAATAGAGGCGATGAGATGTGAGGTAAATAGATGTGATGAGATGTGTGATGTGAATCAGATAGATGTGAATGAAGAGATGGATAGATGTGATGTGAATAGAGGCGATGAGATGTGAGGTAAATAGATGTGATGAGATGTGATGTGAATCAGATAGATGTGAATGAAGGGATGGATAAATGTGATGTGAGTAGAGACAATGAGATATGAGGTAGATAGATGTGATGAGATGTGTGATGTGAATCAGATAGATGTGAATAAAGGGATGGATAGATGTGATGTGAATCAGATAGATGTGAATGAAGGGATGGATAGATGTGATGTGAATAGAGGCAATGAGATGTGAGGTAAATAGATGTGATGTGAATAGAGGTGATGAGATGTGAGGTGAATAGATGTGATGAGATGTGTGATGTGAATCAGATAGATGTGCATGAATGGATGAATGGATGTGATGTGAATATAGGGATGAAGAGATGTGAGGTAAATAGATGTGATGAGATATGATGTGAATCCAGATAAATGTGAATAAATAGATAAGATGTCTTTTCCCTAGTACTCGAGACAAAACCTAACCAAATTCCTAATTGGATCCCATCACTACAGTGGTTGGGGGGTTGGCTAACCCATGGGACTGGATGGGGTGGACTGATTGATCCCTAAATTGAGACTCAATTCTGTTATGGTACGATAGATGAAGTAAATCCCGGACAAAAATTGTTCTATGGAAAAGAATCAACGGCTGTGCCTCTCAATGAGGAAAAAAGTGTTGGTCTCTATGATCCAAGTGCAATCTTTTCCCTGATCTGACTATGGGACTTACGGGTTCGGTCAAATCAGTTCAGTTAGTTAAGGTTTTTGACTACATTAGAGAAAATTTATTCTGGAGGAATCGCTCGTGCTTTTCGGGCAAGGGGCGTTTTTCCTTCCGGGTTCGGTCTTAGAAGAACCGATGGATTAGTCTCTTGTCCGGATATCCGTGGGTGAGGCCCCGAGTGGTGAGGGACCCTACCCCGCGCAAGAAGTGCTACTTCCGCTGCTAGCACCCCCTGAAGTCGTTGCGCGGTGGAGACAGGGATCTTTCAAACCCGCCTTGCTTTTCTCATATAAGGACTTCCAACAAGGATCATGGTAAATGACCCTCTTCTTTGGAAATCCATCACCACTAGTCCAAAGGTGTGGTGGAAACTTAGTCAAAAATTCTTAATTTTTACATCTTGCATGATTGTGTTCCCATTGGCAAGCTTGACCATAGGCTTATGTCTATGAGTGTTGGGATTCCCCCAGTCCTCTTTAGTAGTAATCCTTGTTGATTATGCTGCCACTATCCAAGATTGTGGAGATTGTAATTTCTTTGTACACGATAGGCCACATGATGTTCATTTTATTACTTTCAAAATAGTGCCCTAGCTTTTTCATGGGAAATTTTGGATGGCCTTTGGTTTTGGTTATGAAGGGAGAGTATTCAATGTTGGCATGGCTCGTCCTCTTCCTCTTTAGGTTTGGGGGTTCAGCTACATTGGCTCTTAGGTTGCCATTCATCTAGTCATATATGTCTCTCCAAAGTTGAGAATTCCCTTACAATATAGAGCTTATGGATTTGAAATTCAAAGGATAAGAAGGATGTGAGGCATGCTATGTCCCGCAGGTGGGTGATATTTACACTCGTTTGGTTTATACTCACTTTGAGCTGGGCTTGGACCTACCAATGTGTAAGGGATATAGATGGCTTGTCGTTCGAGGGTAGAAAAAAAGTTTTGGGCTATTTTACATTTTTAATTTACATATCATTAATCAAAAAGATAAGATTGGCAACAAAAGATAAAGCAACATTTCTTTCATCCCAAAGTTTTAATGAGATAGACCATTAGGCCATCAATGAATCAAGTCTCACTCTCATGGAGCAACGATGCATATGGATAGACATGCCATAATAAACATGAGATCAGAAGCACGACCAGTAATAAAAATCCTATTACAGGAATATAGTCCCTAAGAGTTCTATACATCAAACGATAGAGTCCAAGATCACACCACTGTGCCGTTGTAGAGCACCATGATCCATTGTTCCAAGGTACCATCTATGACTTTGATCTGCCATAGTACAAAAATAGAGGTGCTCGAAGTGTCTTGCCAAAACAACTCTATCTGCACAACGAGTTGAGGAAAGGAGATGCTCGAAGGCGAAGGCTATTATATCATCCTCGGTATATAGTGTAGGGACTCCTAATAGGTGTGGCCTCATTATTTCCAGCTCCATTTGAAAGAGAAGCCCAGTAAAATACTATAAGTTTTGCTTTCACATCGCAAATCACATCCTAATATCATATGCTTACATCTAAACCTAGCTCAACTCTAATACCAGGTGTAAGACTCCTACATCTCTATACATATATAATATTTCGGCAATGAAAATAACACTAAGGGTAGAGTGACTCACTCCGGGCCTTATATCACAATATCTATAAATATTTTAGCAAGGGAGTAGAGTGACTCACTCAGGTCATCATATCACAATATCTTGACGCTCAACTCTTCCGTTGGCTCCCCTTAGTCTAATACAACATGTGCTAAAACAATACTTATGGAAGGAACCGTTAAGTGATTAATCCAGGTGTTTTCCCTTCATAATTCTCACAAGCACGTTGCATAGAGTGACTCACTCGAGTCCTCATATCATAATATCTTCACGCTCGACACTTCCATCGGTTCCCCTTAGTCTGATAGAACAATCCTTATGGAAGGAACCGTTAAATGGTTCCACCAGGTGTTCTCCCTTTATAATTCTCACAAGCACGTCACATTGAGTGGCTCTCGAGGCTCAACAAGATGTCATGACTCCTTGATTATAAAGGGAATTCTTATATCCTTGTTCATGATTATTGATCTAAACTCCTCATTCCAAGTTTCTTGTTCTAAAGCATAATTTAGTCTCGTTTTAGAAAGTATCCAAACTTGAGTCTACCTTACCACCTACTTTCTTTTTTACTTTGATCAGATCCAAAGATAAGTCATTCATGGTAACTTTACAAGATGAGCATTATTGACCAAATACTGAGAAGATATGTCTCAGAGCATGAGCACTAAGATGTGTTAACAAAAACACACCAAGAAGTCAATGGAGGACATTTCTCAAAAGAAATCATAGGAAGGAAAGTGTTTCAGGAAAGACTATGGTGGCCAACAATAATAAAGAATGCTCACACCTTTACAAAGGAATGTGACATGTGCTAACGGATAGGACAACCAAATGCTTCAGATGGAATGCCATGCAATTCCGTGTTGCCTCTTGAGCAGTTCTAGAAATAGGATCTGGACTTTGTAGGTCTATTCAAACCAGTAGCTCAAAGAACAAGGAACAAGTATATCTTGGTGGCAATGGAATATTAAACAAAACTAGGTGGAAGCAAAGGCAATGAAATAGATTGCAAGGCATCATTTGTAGCCAAATTATTGTGTGAAGTAATCATGACAAGATTCAGATGTCCAATCAAACTTGTAAGTGACCAAGGGATTCATATTTAAATGAGGTGATCAAGAAGCTGACAAAACAACACATGGTGATACACAAGAATTCAACATTGCATTATTCACAAGACAACGGTCAAGAGTAGGGTCCACTAATTGATTCCTGAAGGAAATTATGGTCAATACTATGAATGAGAACCAGACAGATTAGGGCGGCACAAAGTTATATTCTACATTATGGGCATTCAAAATAGCTTACACAAGAACACCACCGGACTAACAGCCTCCTTCAATATGGTGTATGGATTGGAAGCAATAGTGGCCTCCATGGAATTCCTAGTGATGTAGTAGAAGGCTAACTCTAGAAAAATCTGAGAAGCATAGCATCGAACATCTCCTAAAGTTCGATGAAAAGAGGTGGTTCAATGCATGGATAACAAAAGTGGTTCAAAATAGGAGAAGTCTTGAGTGGATAGAAATTCCAAGTTCAAAATCTTTGAAGAAGAAGGTGATCTAGTGTTACTATTCAACTCCAAGATGGGTCCACACCCAGAAAAGCTTAAGATGAGATGGGCAAGTCAATACAAAATTTTCAAGAAGTTGGGAACATGAACATTTGGGTTAGCAAGTCTTGATGACAAAAGACTGTCAAAACTGGTAAATGAGTACATGCTAAAGCCGTATTACAACATGACTCTAGATCAAATGCAAAATAACCAAAGCAGGAACCAGATCATGAGAAAAATGAAGAAAGAATGGATCGAGAAAGAAACAGAGTATGTGTGCATGGTGTTGACATGGAGGGTGGAAGAGAGAGAGAGAGAGAGAGAGAGAGAGAGGTATTAACGTCGGTAGAATACAAGACATGCCAAGATATATCCATGAAGTACATCACTTTAGGACTTCATCCTATCTTGCTACTACACGCTCTTGAAGCAAGAATCACCATAAATACTCCGTCACATCAAAAAAGAAGACAACTGGCGATCGTACCATAATACCAATAAAACCAAAAATAGCACCCATATCCAAGTCTCATGGGGGCAAAGGAAAAAGGGCTATGTATGTCTTTTCACACCCCTATTCCATTATTATATCCCTCGTGATAGAGAGATTGAACATTCATGGTCGTACCACTGGGAAACGTGCACCACAATGCCAACGTTCAGGAAAGGGTCGCACACGTGTACAAGCCTAGATACAGATCACAAACAAAATAGAATTTGTAAACCCTGATCTAAGTGAGAGAAGTCACCAATGTAATGAGCAAGAAAGGATGGGGCCGACATCACTGTTACTAGATAACTTTCCAGACCAAAAATGTTTCCAAAGTCTTCGAAATCAAGAGCGTGTTTCGGTTGCTAGCGCGGTGTCCATCGGGTGTGTGCAGGTGTTGGTGGGTGAAGAGCTCCATAGTTCACCACCACCAACAGACTCGTCATGAGCCGATGGTCTTTGCTTGTAACAACCTTGTACCCAGATGAGCGGCGATGGACTCAAAGGTAGTGTATAAGATAGAAAAGGAGAACTCAATAAGCACTCTCTACTCCTAATCGGACTCTTTCTGGATAGTACGATTTCTCATCTAGATTAATCCCAAGAGCATCCCCCGCTCACGCAGACTGGTGCTGGGCATGTTTTGTCCACTTATGGTGTTGGGCACAGTTGTACAACTCAACTCAAGTGAGCAGCTATATGGTTCAAAACCATTGAAGTGTTTGGTCTTGACCAACAACGACAATCTCTTTAGACAAAGAGTACCTCCCCACATTGGCATGTGAGTCCTTTGAGCAAGTGGCATAGGATGGTCATAACAAGTCAGTACTCGCAGGCTACCTAGACATGGCCTCCAAATGGATTTTGAGTATAGTCTAGTCTCCCCTTTCTTGGGTTTCTCCTGGCAAGAGATCAACCGCATCATTGAAACAAACTTGACCCAACTCCACACAAGCTAGACATGGCTCCCCTTTCTTGGATTTCTCCTGGCAAGAGATCAACTACATCATTGAACCAGACTTGACCCAATTCCACAGGAGCTAGACATGGCTTACACCCCCAAAGTTCCCCACAAAGCTTTGTTCTAAAGCGGCCACTCTTTGAGAGTTGCAAAGGATTGAGAAACTCAAGCATCTTTACAAACACACATCCAATACTATGAGGACTATCATTGGTAAGTTGAGGGTGTCCTCCTGCGCAAAGGGATCCTTCAACAAGAGAGGATATGCATGCCTTGGACAACCGGGGAAAGGGAAACACAAGATCGCATTGCATGTTTAGATGTCCAATTTAGTTACAAGGCCCCACAAGAGGTCCCATTTTCTTTTGAAGGATGTCCTGTACTATGAGGATTGTCAATAGTAAGCTGAGGGTGTGTCCTGCTCTGAGGGATCCTTTGACAAGAGAGGATATGCATGCTATGCACAACCGAAAGGGAGTTGAAGGAGCATAACCACATTACCTATTAAATGTCCAATTTGGTACAGGATAACGTAGAAGATCCTATTACATGTTTAGACATCCAATTTAGTTACGAGGTCCACTATCTTTTCAAGGATGAAGTTGGTCCCCTTTGCGGAGTGATGCAATTCAAAGATCAGAGATGTTCGGGCCTATATCTTCTCAAGCTCTGCCGTCACCAAGAGGCATTAATGAGAACACAATCCAGGAGACCATACCAGCACAATGATGCACACCTCCATCGCAAACTTCATTGGACCTCACCGAATGATGGTGATGACCACCCCTACCGTTGTCAAGATCACAAGGAGCACTAGCCCACACTCACAATACCCAACCTCGTGAGCCCTTCGCCCATGCACGCGTGGTACGACGAGAGAGCATAGTCCCTCCAAAGAGCTAGATGCCCTCGTTCCCAAAGAGCTAGACCCTCTTACCACCATCTCCTGATCCAAGACATACTTTGACAACACAAAGATACACCGCCACAAGATGTAGATATTGGCACTCTCTACACTCCATCAAGAGGATGACAGACGGTGATCTCTGGCCATTCCATGTATCCACAAGGCCACAGTAGTTTGCAGGCCTTGTTTTCTTTTGGCAGCTTGGTTTTTTTTTCTTGTTGTCTTGACCTCCACTTTATTCATGGATCGTATGTAACATGTTTTGGTCTCATAGACCATCCAGATCTTTTGTAGATGTTAATATAATCTCTCTCTCTCTCTCTCTCATGATGTAACTTTTTGGTCTCATAGGTCATTATGGCCTTTTGAAGACGTTAATATATTTTTCATTTCATTTCATCTCTCTCTCTCTCTCTCTCTCTCTCTCTCTCTCTCTCTCTCTCTCTCTCTGCGTGCATATGTATACGTATGTGTGTGTATATGCGTGCGTGTGTTGCTTTCAGAAATTTGACGAAATGTTACAAAGTGGCATTTACATTTCTTATTGTGTTTACTACATGCATCTGCCTCAACGAACGTGTGCGAGGCTTGGCATCATTCTCAATACAACAAAGCAAAGGTTACAAAGTACTCAACTTAAAGCAAAATTGTCAACAAAAATTTTCTTAGAAAAAGATCAAAATTTGTTCATTACTAAGCTGGATAGGCACAAGCAAGTGTTCTAAAGGAACTGTGTCCCATATTTTTACCAAATCCAATGGCCCCCCTTCAGGTGACACCCCTTAACGATAAAATGACCAAAAGCACTGCTCCTCATGAAATGCTTGTCACTAACCTTACAACAGCTTTATCTATATCACAAGCTGTCAAAAGCAGTGTTCAAACATCTAACTGCAAAGCCCAAAATTCAACCTTTTACAGCTTTTAAGCATGTCATGAAAATAAGAATATATTTATATAATTGTTTTGGCTATCCTCCGCATAAATTTCAAGGTCAGAAGAACAAAACATCGTAGTATACATGGGTGCTTGTGTAAACACGATCACATGCATTCAGAGAAATAGCATTGATTCTGTGCAACTGTACAAGAGTGATAAAACAAACGGCTAAGGCCACTATCTGAACTGTACAAGAGTGGCAGGGCACTGTCTGCTTCATGTAGTGCCATAATCACCGATATCTTAAAAAATGCTTACAGCATTGCTGCATCAGCGCACATATATTGACAAAGATCCTCCCAAGTTCTTACATAAAAAATGCCGATGGCTGTGACCAAAAGGTATCATACCAGAAGCAAGACATTGTAGTAGCAACAGCTTGTGTAAGATTTTGATAAGACCTAAGAAACCCTGTGTGAGGGCCTCTCCTATATAAATGCATCTCCTTTTACTTCTCTAGCATGCTTAATCAAAGATCTCCTGTGCTTCAATTATACTATGCTGACTGCAAAAAAAACAAACAACAAACAACATAGATAAGCTTGCAGTCCCTAGGTTTAGGGCAACATACCATTATCAACAGCTTATCAAGCCAAACAGATTTCTCATACTGGTCATCTTTGGAGATTCTGTAGTATCTCTCTGCATGCTGCCGTTGCCCGATAAGCTGTGCAAATCTCTCATCATGTGTGATGACAATGAGCTGGAAATTCTCCTGGCCCTTGCGATCCTCCATAATCCTTCAAACATGAAAATGCATCATGTTAAGCAATAGATTTTGACAAGCTTGAGGAAAGGTCTTCTTTTTCTGCACAAAAACAAAGCCACCTTAGGAGAGCTCCAGCAAGACTTTCCGCATTGCGGCCATCTAGATTGGTGGTCGGCTCATCAAGAGCTAAAATCCCGCAACTAAGGCAGAAAGTTTCAGCCAAGGCTAGCCGGATAATCAGTGAAGCAAGAACCTGCAGTCTCACACAATCAGTACATATATGCCCAGTTAATTGCCTTGAGCTAGGAACTTTGCAAAATTTGGTAGTACCTTTTGCCCTGCACTGCAACGCCCACGCATTTCTAGCTCCGCATCTCCACTTTGCATGACCACCTATGTAAAATCCCCAAGTGTCAAGACAAAGACCAATAACAACTTCAGGCAGCAAGCTGATGATGAAGCTGCAAAACGGTTTTTTACACGTCAAGGGGCATGTTAGCATTTGAGGTCCTGAGTCCTCTCCCCGGTGAGCCCAACCTTGGAAGAGCCTCCTTACACATCAGCTTACATAGTGTACTGCAGGGAGGAGGTGTGGAATGTGGAAACCTAGTTTGAGGTGGCTCTTTACAGATGCAGGTATTTATCTGCAAAAGGGTTTTTTTACACGTCAAGGGGCATGTTAGCATTTGAGGTCCTTTCCCCGGTGAGACCAACCATGGAAGAGCCTCCTTACACATCAGCTTACATGGTGTACTCCAGGGAGGAGGTATGGAATGTGGAAACCTAGCTTGTGGTGGCTCTTTACAGATGCAGGTATCTATCTGCATACTATCCACTGATTTTTGGCCTCTTCCTGCTACCAAGAAGGGTGATTGACAGAGCCACCCAGACAGCTCTTTATGTTGAATAATTCCATTTTGAATGAGTAAGGACAGCAATTGGGGGGTAGTGGTTACATGCAGCGGTCCAGCTGGCATAAAGGTCTTGCCTTCTCTGTAGGAACCCAGGGCCTTACTGGGAAAGACTTACCATAGGTCTTGAACCTCAATGGAGAGGAGGCCCAAAAAGTACAGATGAGGATTGCATTGCTTATGTCTTACATCTCAATGGGGACACAGTAGCTTGGCTCATGAAGATGGGCCTCATATCTTTTATGAAAGAACAGAACATGCCATACAGAGACATGGTACAAACTACCCCCTTGGAAGTGCTGCAGTGGACACATTGACATCGATCAGCTTTCCATGGCAAGTTTTTCTGCACAAAGGCCATTGAGGGTGCACAACCTTCCATACACAGTCATTATCTAGTCAGATACTGCCCACAAATCAGCTTCCATTTGGAGTACCAGCATCTACATTGGCCAGGCATCAGACCTAAGTGATAAGTTCAGATTAGCATATTCATTTATGTTCCACCCTTATTGTATTTAGCAAGGGTTCTGGCTGTAAAGACCTCCCTTATGAGGAGAAGCAATGGTTGAGAAGCCCAGACACCCTGCATTTGTCGATATGAATAACGGTCCCAATGTTTCCATTGCAAATTCATTGCCTTAGACAATGCCGTCAGATAGGAAAATGCAATTTAAACCAATATGAGCACTAGACTAGTATAGGTGAAGTGAATTTGGGCAAGAGCAAGACACTATCAGGTGAACGAGGTGTAATTTGGGACCAATTTTTATTAAGTGGAACACTTAAGCACCTATCGCAATCAAGCCGATAGAATGGACAGACTCCCAAGAAGGCCTATCAAAACCTGCTCCAATTGCCAAGTCCTAGTTATCAAAACTTGCAGATGTAGCAAAGTCATTTGAGAATATTTTATTTTGCTAAAATAAAAATCATACTGTGCTGGCATTTACCCTGTAACTGTAAGATCTAGTGCCTGCACCTTCTGCATCCGAACGTATTGCTATGTAATCGATGTCTTGCCCTTGGTAGGTTTGTTGCCACAACTCTTTGATGATTTTATTGATCTCCTCCATCTTCAATGTATGGAACCTCATCAAGGCCCTAAAAAGTGCAATTTAAGAGGCATCAGAGGCCCACCCAACTCAAATCAGCACATGTGAAAAAATGTAATCTCCCAGAAAATATGCTGAAGTGTAGTGATGCAATCCAAACCTGTCGAGTGCATTGTAGTACTTGTCAAGATCTTTGTTGGCCATCTCTGTTGTCTAAACATTTTTTATTTTCAAAAAAAAGGAGGAGAAATTAGTGCATAGCTATTGATGGTATTCAGATAGATAAATTTATTCTACAGCATAGTGTAATAAACAGAAGATGACTCGGCCGGCAGGTCTTTGCCCAAGTGGCAATCACACCGTGCTGCTCACAAAAGGGCATGGGTTTGAAGCTCTCTCTCTCTCTCTCTCTCTCTCTCTCTCCCAAGACAGGGAGTCCCGTGTCACATGGCTGGATCCACTGCAGATTCCTACGAAGATGCAGTTTTACCAGGATCACTTTATGAGGCTTACAGAGGATGGTTTCATTCAGAAGCCTGCCTATCTTTATAAACACATGTCACATGCCATAAGGATTGCGATCAGCCAGATCAGAGTCTCATCCCATCGCCTGAGGGTGGAGACTAGGTGAGCACAGGCCACTACCACAGAGCAGGATCTGCCAATTCTGTTCGCTAGAGATCGAGATAGAAGCACTATCTTTGCACATGCCTAGTGTACTATGAGATACGAGGGAGGTTTCATTGCCTCTTCAGGGAGGGATTTGGGCCACTGTCTTGGGTCATTGAATTCCCAAACCAGAAATGCTTGGGACTCTACCTGACTGAGCTGCGCCACCACAGAGATCAGCTATGTAGTATGTAGAGAGGCATAGAGGTAGACCCCAGATACCTTACAGTCCGCCATCATGAGTTTCTTTCATCCACCCCAGGATGCAGGCCCTCACTCAAGACCATGAGATAGCCTTGACCCGGGTGCCCTTACTTGATGGACGTAAACCAGCCTTGGTCTTCGGGGAAAACCAAAGGGCGGTGCAAAAACAAACTTGCACACAAAACCTTCAACACCTTTGGGGACCAAGAAAAGGAAAACAAACAGGGAAGCTAGAGTGCTTCTGCAAACAGTACACGGACACCGATTAGCCCCAAAATGCAGTGGTGCCCCTTGCGGTATTTCTTTAATTGATTATAAGAGCTTTGATTACAATAAGGCTAGAAACTCAGCCGTCACAATAGAACTCCTGAAGCCTGCAAAGACCCTGCATCATGGCTTCTTGTCCACTCAGCATCCACAAACAAGTCCAACCATTGTTCAAATCAAAAGACTTCCACACATTGAGTCTTGCATACAGAAGCTTTCTCCCACGATCAAGGCTGCCACAACCATCCATAGCCTCTCACGCTATGAACAACATCACACCCTGACACATCCAATGCTCCTGCATCACAATGACGACTACAAACTGTTTCCCAAAAAAGAACTCGCATCACAGCACAGCATACCATACAGTCGACACACCTGTACCAACCCTCTCTGCCTTCCAAGGGTACTATCCATCTCACTCATGTATTCCCGAACCCTTGTCCAATTAGCAGCAAGGCTGTACCAAACATGTGTCCATTCATGTACCCACTACCTGCATGTGACCTATCTCCTGGAGAAACCATGTTTCCTCGAGAAACCTACGACTTGTTTCCCCATGAAACCCTTAGGCCTGTTTCCCCTTGAAACATTTGTCCTCTTTCCACACAGAACCATACACAGTACCATTCAAAGACAGTGCCAACAACGGCATACATCCAGTGACCAATTTCCTCATGAAAGAAACATCTGGAAACATAGATATGCCCACAACTGTAGGTCCCTCTGTTCCTTTCAAGCAGGAAGAAAGCAATCTGCTCTATGAGGATGCACCCATGCGAGCTTGCATGACTTGCATGCCAGGAAACACATCCAAGTGACCTGTACTTGCAGCCAACCAAAACAGCCCATAACCAATCCCTGGACAGTGGAATCCACTCTCCAAGCTGCCAAACCCCTCCTCCCGCACGAGAGAGAGAGAGAGAGAGAGAGAGAGAGAGAGAGAGAGAAGCGCATGGGCAAGGCTGCTGTCCAACCCGACGCTCCCTGCTGTCCAGCCCTGCCAGTCCTCAAAGAGAGAGAAAGCGTGCTCAATCCAGCCCCGCCTCCTAGCAAGAGAGAGAGAGAGAGAGAGAGAGAGAGACACGTCAGTTTAGCCCGCCAGTCTATTGCACAAAAGAAAGGGCCTTGTGTGTGCTGCTACCCGACTTGTAGCAAGAGGGGGAGAGAGAAGCCCGTGGATGAGCCTGCTGTCCAGCTGGACTCTGCGCTCCCTGATCAGCTCTCCTTTTCCTGCAGCCCAGCCTGCCAGCCCTCTCATGAGAAAGAAGAAGAAGGTGTGTACCTGCAGCCGACAGCCCCCTCATGAGAAAAACACTCACACATGTAGATGCAGCCGGCCCTAGCAGGAGAGAGAGAGAGAGCCTCCACATGTTGTTCTGCCCCCCCTGCTTTTCACCAAGAAAGAAGCCTCTCTCTCCAGCTGCCAGCCCCTCCATAAGTGTGTGCCCCCTCAGCATGCAGCCGACTTTTCCCAAAAGAAGCACTCCCCCAAAAAATAGCATAGCCCCTCCCAAAAGGGCCACGATTCCAAAAAGGGGGTGGGGTATTCTTTTATATTTTTAAAGGTTTTAAAAACCTTGGTCCCCTTCCCCTCCACATGGGGTTGCAAAAGGACCTTATTAAATGCCTAGAGTCATCTTTGACCCCAATAGCTGAACCAATCTGTCCATGAAGTTATTGCCCCAAACTAGTGCCATTCACACTGTCCCAACCATGTTCCCGTGCACACTTGCATAATGTCAAGAGAAAAACAGTGGGTCATGACATACCTCCCTCTTGAAAAATGGCAAGCATCCTCGATTGCACTCAACGGCACAGTAAAGCATCCAATGAGCAAAGACGCCTCATGACAAAAGCAATGGCCCTCAAGTGCATCTGGGTGATGAAACAATCATCCTGCACAATATGGCCACCCCGTCACGTCAAAGTGACAAACAACTCTTGCTTGTTCCTTCTGAACCTACAACAAAAGTCTAAAACCAAGTGGAAACACACAACTTGTGTTAGCCAAAAACAAAACCATGCGTCACTCCACATATGACACACATATGCATTCGCAAGCAATATGCTCCTCAAGATGCTTTACCCACTCTAAAGTAATAGTCTCAAGGTTGCTTGCAAGCCTTACGCCCATGGGCATCCCGTAGGGCCCACGATTGTTGGTACATCATAAGCATATGAAAACACTCAATGCATTCAAACAATACATCCACTATGTACTTTCCACATATGTCTCTCCTGATGCTTTACCCACTCTAGTGGTACACGATCCTGCAGAGCCACAACTAGTGGTACACCATGAACATAGTAAAGTAATTGATGTATCATACCAACATACATGCCTCACACGACACAATCCGGAGGATTCCCGATGTATTCTCAAAGGTACCGGGATCCAATGGCACCAGAATACAATAATACCTCAGGAAGTGTATGAATACATAAACAAGTAGAGTTCAATCCATATATCCATGAACCAAACCAACTCTAGAACTGCTCGCAAGACTTACGCCCTCCATAGAGTCTCAAAGTGTTAGCTCAGGTTGCCACAGACTTTGAGCTCAACCAAACCATGCCATTCCATAGGAGCCCAACTCCACAAATAACATGCATCTCAATATCCAATTGACCAACTCTGTGGTCAAGAATAGCCAGAACCATATGACAAAGATCAACATCCCAATATTCCGCAGTCATACATTAGGTCCAAAGGCGAAAACCATCTCTGTTAACCATAGGTGTAGACAAAGTTATCCATAGTTGCAGTTATAGTTCATGGTGCGGCCGACTATGAACCATACCCAACTTTACCATCTCATGTGACTAGTACACAATATCATAGAAGCCCCATAAGCAGATTTACTGTCAGCTATATCAGTACCTTCGGGTGAATACAAAGATGTCACTAAGCGACTCCTAGATGACAACTGAGCCTGTCTGTAACAAGGGAGCGGAGGCGCTACCCCCCTCTTGAGCATCAGGCAATGCTCCAGACCCCAGCTCTGCTGAACCTGAATGAACTGTAGCAAGAGTCGGCTCCAACTCAAAGGCATCAAGATAAAGCTGCAATACCTAAGGTGAATCTGCTAAGTCACCCTCCTCCATCCACTTCGCATCCATCGGTGAATAGTTCTTGAACTTCACAGGATAGCGACGAGAAACTTTATCTTGTACCTTTCTTTCCTGGTGTGCCAGTATTTACTCGAGAATAAGAACCTCATCAAGTTCCTCCGCTGCCAGCTGAGCCTCATCTCATCTGATACATCCTCTGGCACCCAAAACCAGCTTGCACTCTACCCAAGAAGTAAGAGCAAGTCCCTAATGAAGCATAGTAGACCACCACTGCTAAACATAGAAAGAAGCTACCTTCCGAACCCATGAAGCCTCCGTGACGATACCACCCTGCATCATGGCTTCTTGTCCACTCGGCATCCACAAACAAGTCCAGCCATTGTTCACATCAAAAGACTCCCACACATTGAGTCCTGTATACAAAAGCTTTCTCCCATGATCAAGGCTGCCACAACCACCCACAGCCTCTCACACTACAAACAGCATCACACCCTGACACATCCAGTGCTCCTGCATCATCACGACTCCAAATTGTTTCCCAAAAGAGAACTCGCATCACAGCACAGCATACCATAAGGTTGACACACCTGTACCAACCCTCTCTGCCTTCCAAGGGCACTATCCATCTCACTCGTGTATTCGCGAACCCCTGTCCAATCAGCAACAAGACTGTACCAAACATGTATCCATTCATGTACCCACTGTCTGCATGTGACCTATCTCCTGGAGAAACCATGTTTCCTCAAGAAACCTATGACTTGTTTCCGCATGAAACCCTTAGGCCTGTTTCCCCTTGAAACATTTGTCCTGTTTCCACACAGAACCATACACAGCACCATTCAAAGATAGTGCCAATAACGGCATACATCCAGTGACCTGTTTCCTCATGAAACATCTGGAAACATAGATATGCCCACAACTGTAGGTCCCTCTGTTCCTTTCAAGCAAGAAGAAAGCAATCTTCTCTATGAACATGCACCCATGCGAGCTTGCATCACTTCCATGCCAAGAAACACATCCAAGTGACCTGTACTTGCAGCCAACCAAAACAGCCCATAACCAGTCCCTGGAATCCACTCTCTGAGCTGCCAAACCCCTCCTCCCAAGAGAGAGAGAGAGAGAGAGAGAGAGAGAGAAGCGCATGGGCAAGGCTGCTGTCCAACCCAACGCTCCCTGCTGTCCAGCCCTGCCAGTCCTCAAAGAGAGAGAAAGCATGCTCAATCCAGCCCCGTCTCCTAGCGAGAGAGAGAGAGAGAGAGAGAGAGAGAGAGAGAGAGAGAGATATGGCAGTTCAGCCCGCCAGTCTGTTGCACAAAAGAAAGGGACCTGTGTGTGCTGCTACCCGACTTGTAGCAAGAGAGGGAGAGAGAAGCCCGTGGATGAGCCTGCTGTCCAGCTGGACTCTGTGCTCCCTGCTCAGCTCTCCTTTTCCTGCAGCCCAGCCTGCCAGCCCTCTCATGAGAAAGAAGAAGGCGTGTACCTGCAGCTGACAGTCCCCTCATGAGAAAAATACTTACGCATGTAGATGCAGCCGGCCCTAGAGAGAGAGAGAGAGAGAGAGAGAGAGAGCCTCCACGTGTTGTTCTGTCACCCCCTGCTTTTCACCAAGAAAGAAGCCTCTCTGCAGCCGCCAGCCCCTCCATAAGCGTGTGCCCCCTCAGCATGCAACCGACTTTTCCTAAAAGAAGCACTCCCCCCAATAATAGCGTAGCCCCTCCCAAAAGGGCCACGATTCCAAAAAGGGGGTATTCTTTTATATTTTTAAAGGTTTTAAACCTGTCCCCTTCCCCCCACATGGAGTTGCAAAAGGACCTTATTAAATGCCTAGAGTCATCTTTGACCCCAATAGCTGAACCAATCTGTCCATGAAGTTATTGCCCCAAATTGGTGCCATTCACAGTGTCCACCATGTTCCCGTGCACACTTGCATAATGTCAAGAGAAAAACACCAGGCAGTGCACACTGACAGCACATGTGCAACAGATGCCACCTCACCTAGGCGTCTCCCTAGACAAAGCAATTCAGGTGCAACGAGCTAGATGGCCAAGACCCACTGGTCCGAGGAGATGCTCCAATGAACAGCTTCAGATTCAAGAGATCCCCTAGAGATACAAGAGTGCCCCTCTACAAGGCAGTGGATGTGGAAAGCCTCTATACAGTCATGATGTTGAGGACCCACTTGGATCCCCTCACATTGTATCATTGATGCATTGTACCAGTGGCACTTACAAGGCTGTTGTTTCTTCTCTCAGCTCTAGCTGGGTTTTTCAATCTGGATTTGTCACTTCACCGACACATTGTAACACTTTTGGAGCCAGAGATCCAGTTGATCCTAATAACTACAGGACGATCATGATTGGCCACATATTGGCCAAACTCTATGGATTGGTGCTACAAGCGGAGCCGAATTCATTTGCAGAGAGACAGGGATGCAGAGCCTCAGGACAGGCAGGCTTTCCAAGGAGCTACTCTACCCTTGACCACATCGTCACCCTCCGTGCCATCATCTAGGAGGGCAGAGCACAACATCATAGGATTTACTACTACTTTATGGATTTTTGCAAAGCATACCCCAATTCTGCCTCTTGCACCATCTACAAGAGATAGGAGTCCCATCTGACACAGTTTGGAGCATCACCGCCCTCTACGAGTCCATCACCGGGTGAGTGAAAGCCCCAAGTGGTATGTCGCATGAGATTTTCAGCACTATTGGGGTGAGACATGGCCCTCTATCACCCACTCTTTTTGGCCTCTACATTGATGAGATATCGAGCTTCATTGACAGATTAGGCTGGGCTGGTTCCACGCTTGCAAGCATACCGATCCCCCTACTACTCTATGCGGATGACATCGTCCTCCTTTCATATTCAACCGAGGGGCTTCAGAGACATTTGGATGCCTTACAAGATTTTTGCACTCTGTGGGACCTCACTGTTTGGTAAAACAAAGGTTATGGTCTTCAATACCTCCCACCCCTTCACATCCAGATTGAGCTTCACAGATAGAAGGGATCCTGTGGAGATTGTGCCATCCTATGTCTACCTTGGCGCCGGTTCTTCCCGCAGCACACGCTAGAGTGACACGGAGATATGCAGCCTTGAGCTTACTTGAGCGGTAATGCTTCCAGGCACATTTCCACAAGCCCACGATGAAAGGTTGGCTTTTGGACACCCTCGTCACACCAGCCTTGATGTATGGAGCACCTTTCTCGGGGCAAAATGAGGACCGGCAGTGAGTTGAGAGGTAGCAGCAACCCATCACTCCCCAAGTCATGATGTTCTCCTGTATGATCCGCAACAGCAACCCATCAGCCCCACACAAGATTATCCAGGCAGAGTTTGCCACAGCCTTGATGGTAGTGGATGCACTCTTCCGGACAGTCACATACCTCCATTGCATTAGTGAGATGGATCCCCACCGATACCCGAGGCTTGCCCTTGAGTCCTCGAGACAGCTAGCACTCCAGAGCCACCCTAGAGTATGGTATGCCCAAGTTTCCTCTTGGTTCTCAAGATATGGGCTCCACATGGGCCGCCTCCCACCCCTTCAGTACACAGTGGACTGAGGACACCACAACCGGGTTGTCCGATTAGATCTTCTTAGCCTCTACACCCACTGCACATGGAGCACACGATCGGAGCTTCCACCGAAGATTCTCATTGGAGTGATACAAAAATGTCCATGTAAATCTCATCATGGAATACAAGGGAACATGAAACATGAGGGGAGCATCAGCCCCCAATAGATGGTATACCACTCTCCAATATATCAAGCATGGGGCTAATGAGTATGGCTGAGAGGTCTCCATCAGCTACATCACGTGGAAAGGCTGCTCGATGGCGGTGGAGCATGTCCTGGATCTGGAGCTGATGGTGGATCATGGCTGTCGTCTAGGGAGCCGTGCACACTGGAGTGCACATGTCTAGTCCAAGGTAACTCCTCTCGGGCGAGGTGGGTCCGCAATTGCTTGAGGTGGGTCCATGGGATCTACTGTGTGGATGTCCTCCTCCTGGGTCCGGAAGAAGTTGGTGATGGTTGGCTGGCGAGGGAGGGGGCAGGGTTGCTGGGGCCTGAGATCTCTCAAGAATGTGTCCCTGTGTCTACAAAGCTCAAGCAGGAAGAGCCCTAGGCATCATTGGTCCGAGAAGTCAATGATCCTGGAAAGTGGGCCAAACCCCTCATGGAACAGACTGAAACCTCTTGCAGATCTCATCGTATATTGGGCAACAAAATAATGCTCCTCTGTCTCAACCTCTGTGTGGCATAATCAGCATATCCTCTCCTCCCTAGATCTCCACATGAGCTCCCGGGGTCTAAAGCTGTGCTCATGTCTCCACTTTGAAGCAGTGGACTGTGGGATGAAACCCGTATCTGGCCAATCACAATCCACATGGCATGGGACATGCAAACACTCAGGTAGCCCAGCTGCTGGATGAATCCATCTTTAGTGAGCCTAAGGAAGTGATCTCCGTAGAAGTGCTAGTTTTGTTTTGTTCTATTTTATTTTTTGTTCCATGATGAGATATGCCATAGACATTTTTGTATCACTTTGGTCTCATAGGCCCATTGGGTCTTTTAGTAGATGCTTAATCGTCAGCAGCTCGATTTACTTGCTTTCCACATAGACATGGTACTAGCATAGTGGATTATGTTATGGCTATGCCAAGCTTTGTTTCATGCATTGAGGACTTCACACTTGGATCTCGGCCCATTGGGGTAGTAGTGGATCATGCATTGTTGACATTGACCATCTCTTTTCACTTTACCACAGCTCAGAGGACACGAGGGGCAGATCACACTCGATATACTTTTACTTCAGAGACTGATGCTGTCTACAGAGATGGGATTTATAGACGTCTGTACACAGAGGAGCCAGGGAGACCTTTGGAGGAGCTGACCCATATACTGACAGAGACTTTACAGGATGCAGCGAGAGAGGCATATCCACATACTCAGCCTGGACAGAGACAGCGTTTTGGGTGTATGCCCCAGAACAGCTGGTATGATGAGGAGTGCAGAGAGACAAGAGCCCGACTGCAACGGGAGGTTGCTTTGGGAGTCACTACTCACCGACAGTCACGTATTGCCTTCCGGCGCCTTGTGCGAAGGAAGAAGCGGGCCTTCCTTGCTCAGCTAGAGCAGGAAACATACCAGCTGTTCTTGAGCCAGGATTCGAGGGAGGCTTGGCATTTGTTTCATGAGTCCTCCCCTGCTTTGGCCATCACTTCTACAGAGGTCTGGGGTAGTTATGTAGCAGCGTCATCTGGATGCTTTACATGAGTTTGCACATGATAGTGGATTGTCTGTCAACCTTGGCAAAACCAAGGTTATGGTGTTTAACACCACGCCACAGTGGGTTAGGCGATCAGCTCCCACATTTACATATGGGCAGGAGATTGTGGAGTATACAGATGCATATACATATCTTGGGGTAGTATTCAGTGGGCCAGTGTTTTCGATGAGGAGAGCAACAGAAACTAGATTGACTAGAGCACATGCAGCCCTGGGTGGTTTGGAGAGGATGTGTTCGCAGGTTCAGTTTCAGGAACCTCGAACGAAACTTTGGCTTTTTGACACTCTAGTGACATCATCTATGCTTTATGGAGTGCAGATATGGGAACCTTCACTGGGCCATCACAGCGCAGGCGGGTGGAGAGGTATGGAGAGGCCTTTGGTATCTATGATTGTAGAGCCAAGGCCTCGGTACCTCATGAGATTATTCGAGCAGAGCTGGCGGCTGCCCCTCTGGTGATTGAGGCTCTTACGAGATCAGTCTCCTACATACATGGCTTGTGGGATCTCCCCCGAGACAGATATGCACGCCTCGCCCTTGAGTCCTTCCGACAGTTAGCTTTCCAGGGAGACACAGCTTGTTGGTATGGACCGATGACATCTTGGTTCCAGGCACATGGTTTTAGCATGGACAGATTGCCTCCCTTCCAGTATTCTCTGGAGGCACCCTCTCTCACTCTCACGGGGACAGAGATTACCAGACTCATCCGTCAGGATTTAGTTCAGCTAGACATTAGGAGGACATGGATACAGCCGACTGAGGAGCTTGGCACGAAGATGGCTTTCTACAGAGAGCATTTTCTTCAGCTCACAGCAGATGGTTTTGTGATCAGACCCAGTTACATGGATGTACACTTGTCTCATGCAGTACGATGTGCTATTGGTCAGATTCGCACATCCTCACACCAGCTTGAGATTGAGATTGGCCGATATAGAGGTATACCAACTGAGGCCAGGATATGTCGAGTATGCCATGGGGAGCCAGAGACAGAGCTGCATTATATATGCCATTGTACTGCATACTATGAGATACGTGGTCGTTTCCACTGTTTATTCAGAGAGGGTTTTGGACCACTTTCCAGAGTCATGGGGTACCAGGACCAGAGGTGTTTGGGATTGTTCTTGCTTGAGCTACGGAGATATAGAGATAGCCTGCTTAGGTGCACAGAGAGCCAGACTCAGAGGCACATTACAGACTTCTTTAGTCCAGCCATCACTGCGCCAGATGGACCACAGCAGCAGTAGGACATGGATACCGCCCACACCAGCGGTACACTGATTGATCGTGCGATTGAGCTTGAGTGGTCCAGACGCCCACGACTACGAAGGAGCGCATCCCAGCATAGACGGAGGTTGCAGTGGCGGATTCGGATTATTCTTGCAAGACATGCGGGACACCCAGTCAGGGTGCTGACCACAGAGGATATTGAGGAGATCCGCCAGCGTCCGATGCAGCACATATTATGAGATGGAGGCACCTCCATAGTGTACCCCCCCGTCCCACATGATATTGTATCCCCTCACTGTACTCCACTCACCTCCATAGCGTACCCCCCCCTCCCCCCCCCTCACTATATTCACACCCTATAAGGGTTTCTGTTTACCTTCCAGTTCCAGTTTCATTTTCTAGGTGCCAGTAGTATCATCTTTATTTTTCATTTTCTGGTTTTTTTTATCCAGACATTGTAACAGATCCACCATGATGTAACTTTTTGGTCTCATAGGTCATTATGGCCTTTTGAAGACATTAATATAACATTTCATTTCATTTCATTTCTCTAGATTCCCCCTTCTTAAATCTCTGAGGAGGCAGGAGATTAACCACATCATCCATCTGAATTTGATATGGCTTCACACGAGCCAGACATGGTAGATATCCCTACAGCTTCCCTCAAAGCTCAAGTTCTATAGAGAGCACTTTCTGCAGCGGGTCACATAGGATGGTTTCATTGAGAACACCCAGATATTGGTAGACACCCTCAGAGCTTCCCACGAAGCCCGAGTTCTGTAGAGAGCACTTTCTGCAGGTCATATAGGATGGTTTCATTGAGAAACAGGTAGCTTTATAGCCACACGAATCATGCCATGCAGATTGCTATTGGTAAGCTGCAGGTATCATTTCACCAAATCCCGATTGAGACATGACAAGCTGATGGTACTCCACTGGAGGCTCGAATATGCAGGTTATGCTTGTTTGGGGTGACAGTCTCTAAGGAGCACTACTTGTTTCAATGCCAAGTGCATTATGAGATATGGGGGAGATTTCAATGTTTCTTCAGAGATGGCTCTCTTACGGGTGACACACTACTTTGATCAGAAATGCTTGGGTATGTACTTGCTCAAATTACGCCAACACCAAGTGGCTCTGATGCAGCCACTATAGCTGCATGACCCATCACACATTTCTTTGCCTCACATCAGGCAGATGCATCGACCCCTCCTCAAACCGCACCGAACAAACATAGCTGACAGATCACAGACGACACACTGGACCTCGTGATCTTCTGGCCCCATGCACATGGAGAGTCATTAAAGAGAGGGCGGTATCCCTCCACAGAGCCAGACGCTCCCATCCTCAGAGATCCAGACCCTCCAACCGCCAGCTCCAGTCTGGCACATTCTTTGGCCCCTATAAGACCACCACCACATCTAGTGGAAATTGTGAACCTATATTCCGTCCATGAGGAGAATGACACATGATGAATCCAGACACATGAGGTTTTTCTGCCTACTCCATTGTATACAGGTACAAGACCCTGTTTCTCTTTTGGCAGCTAATTTTTTTCTTTTTTGTGTTGTCTTGACATGCACATTACTCACAGATAATATGTAACATCTTTTTAATCTCAAACAGTCTTTGGGTCTCTTGTAGACATTAATACAATCTTTCCCTTTCTCTCTCTTTCTCTCTCTCTATTTCTCTATATCTATATATCACAAAAAAATACTCAAGATGTATAATGTTAACTGCTTTAAATGAACAGCACACCTTCAGTTGGATAAGTTGGCTGCAATAGCGCTTTTCAATATCCTTGTATTGAGCTTGCTTAAGTTCGGTATTATTCCTAACAATGCTGCTTTGATATACGCTTAATGTACCTTTACTTCTATCAAGCTGTTTCAAAGAAAGTATTAGGAGAGCACAAACTTTTAAAAACATCAAAGCAAGATAAGAGCATAGCTTGTCACTCTCTCTCTCTCTCAATGAGATAGCTATGTTTATGTTTTCTTTCTGTTTTATTTTCCATTCCATGATGAGATATGCCATGGACATTATTGTATCACTTTGGTCTCATAGGCCATTGGGTTTTTAGTAGACGCTTAATATATCTTTCTCTCTCTCGGCGCCTTGTGCGGAGGAAGAAATGAGCCTACCTAGCTAAGTTAGAGGAGGAGATCTACCAACTCTTCCTAGGGAAGGACAGCAAGAGGGCATGGAAGATGTTTTATGAGAGATAGCCTAGTACTCCGATTACTGCACCTGAGGCATGGCATGCTTATGCTAGAGAGCTATATGATGCACCAAGACAGCCCACCACCCCCCCTCCACTAGGAGCTAGACCGGCTAGTAGCACCTTTCTTACTATGCGGATGGTGCTAGATGCGATAGACAGGGTACACAATGGAAAGGCACAAGATCATGATGGGCTAGTTGGAGAGCACTTCTCATATGCAAGCGATACTTTGGCTCCGCTGATTGTACATGTGTTTAATCGTGCCATTTGTGAGGGTTTCCCGGCAAGCTGGACAGAGCATATCATTGTACCACTCTTTAAGAGTGGGGACCCCATGGTACCAGGCAACTATAGGATGATCATGATTGGTCATTACTTGGCCAAACTATATGGCTCTATATTGGAGTCGGAGCTGAGCCACTGGGCAGAGAGGCATGGTCATCGAGCACAGGGACAGGCCGGCTTCAAGAGAGGATTTACTACCTTGGATCACATATTGACACTTTGGGCACTTATTGAAGAGGGCAAAGCACAAAAGAGAAGGATATACTGCTGCTTTGTGGACTTCCGCAAAGCCTTCGATACCGTACCACGTGCCAGGCTTATGCACAGATTGCATGACATTGAGGTACCTGAGGATATGCAATGGGGGATATATGCTTTGTATGAGTCTATGACAGGTAGAGTCCGAGCTCCAAGCGGACTATCCGATATGGTGACCAGCACTATAGGGGTGAAGCACGGATACCCGCTATCACCCACCCTCTTTGGATTGTACATTGATGTGGTCTCCGATTATGTAAACAGATTGGGAGGCCCAGGGGCATGCCTGGCAAGGGTGTTGACACCCATCTTGTTATATGCTGATGATATTGTTCTAATCTCAGACTCTCTGGAGGAATTACAGAGACATCTGGATGCATTACAAGCATTCTGTGCGGATAGAGATCCGACAGTGAACCTTGGGAAAACCAAGGTTATGGTGTTTAATACCACAGGCATGGGTGACAAGATCAGAGCCTTAGTTCACTTTCCGAGGGGAGCCGATTGAGTACGTTAGGTCATATGTCTACTTGGGAGTTACTTTCACAGGACCACATTTCTCCCTGAAGGAGGCAGCAACAGCTAGATTAGCTCGAGGGCATGCAACCTTGGGGGCACTTGAGAGGCAGTGTGCACACATACAGTTTCAAGAGCCGCGCACCAAATTGTGGCTATTTGATACACTTGTCACACCGACCCTCCTGTACGGAGCTCCAATTTGGGGGCCCAGCATACATCACAGATCTCAAAGAGGGACGAATGAGGGATGGAGGTATATGGAGAGACCATTGATTATGATGACTGCTCACATGATTTGGAGCAAATCATCGGTACCACATGAGATTGTTCGGGCTGAGCTGGGTGCCGCACCAGTAGTGACCGAGGCCCTATTCCAAGCAGTTACCTTTTTACAGCGGCTATGGGAGCTCCCTCTGCAGAGATACTCCTGATTGGCATTGACCTCATCCATACAGTTGGCAAAGGATGGAGATACTCATTGCTGGTATGCTCAGATGAGATCATGGTTTGACCTACACGGTTTGCGGATAGAGGCACTACCACCCTTTCAGTACAGCCTGGATTGTCCATTTTTGGATCTCACCTGCTTAGAGCAAAACCACGTGATTAGGATGGATATCGTCAAAGTGGACACAAAGAGGACATGGACTAGTCCCCTTGTGCCCCTAGGCACGAAAATGGCTCATTACAAGAGCCATTTTCTGCACCTCTCACCACATGGTTTCATCACCCGCCCGGCGTACATGGACAGATCCGGACCTCATCACACCAACTGTGGATTGAGACAAGGCGATATGTGCATCAGATCTCGGATGACCGCATTTGTCAGCTATGCTACAAGGAGGCAGAGACAGAGGAGCACTACATTTGCCAATGTACAGTCTATTATGAGATCCGAGGGAGATATCACTGCCTCTTCAGAGAGGGTTTTGGGCCGTTACGCAAGGTCATGGAGTTCGAGGATCAAAGATGCCGAGGATTATTCCTACTTGAGCTCAGGAGACACAGAGAGACCCTCTTGGCAGACAGGGGACCGAGCCATGATGTACCTAGACAGAGGATTCTGACAAATTTCTTCAGCACAGCACCAGCACCAATAGCCCAACCCACACACCTCCTGATACCTCCTCCATGGGGCCATCAAGACACCAGCCACGCTCCAAGGGAGAGCACCATTGATGGAGCAGTCGTCTTATTTCGTGCTCATCGGCCACACCCACCAGCATCCTGACTACGGCATCCTCACCATCGCCAGATCAGAGCCATTATTGCACGGCATCGGAGGCGCCTACCTCGCTTCTACGACCTCTCCATTCTAGACAGCCCCATGGCGGAGATATTTGATTTGAGGAGAGGGCAGCACTTCAACTGATCAGCATACATGGATCTACTTGATATACATTTTCCAATATTTTCTACTCAGTATCATCTAGCAGTCTTACTTACAGTTCTTATAACTGTAAGACAGTCAATTATTGTACTTTTAAGTTTCATTTGGTTGTTCTCTTTGATGAGACACCAACTTCAGATGTACTCTCAGTTTTGGTCTCATTGGCCAATATGGCCTCTTAGAGACGTTAATATATCATTTCATTTCATTTCATCTCTCTCTCTCTCTCTCTCTCTCTCTCTCTCTCTCTCTCTCTCTCTCTCTCTCTCTCTCTCATGATTGCCCGCATGATTCGGAGCAAATCATCAGTACCACATGAGATTGTTCGGGCTGAGCTGGGTGCCCCACCAGTAGTAACCGAGGCTCTATTCCAGGCAGTTACCTTTTTACAGCGGCTATGGGAGCTCCCTCAGCAGAGGTACTCCCGATTGGCATTGACCTCATCCATACAGTTGGCAGAGGATGGAGATACTCATTGTTGGTACGCTCAGATGAGATCATGGTTTGACCTACATGGTTTGCGGATAGAGGCACTACCACCCTTTCAGTACAGTCTGGATTGTCCATTTTTGGATCTCACCCGCTTAGAGCAAAACCGCGTGATCAGGATGGATATCATCAGAGTGGACACAGAGAGGACATGGACTAGCCCCCTTGAGCCCTTGGGCACGAAAATGGCTCATTACAAGAGCCATTTTCTACACACCTCACCGGATGATTTTATCACTCGCCCGGCGTACATGGATGTACACCTATCACATGGGATACGTTGTGCCATTGGACAGATCCGGACCTCATCAGACCAACTGCGGATTGAGACAAGGCGATATGTGCATCAGATCTTGGATGACCGCATTTGTCAGCTATGCTACCAAGATGTAGAGACAGAGGAACACCACATTTGCCGATGTACAGTCTATTATGAGATCCGAGGGAGATATCATTGCCTCTTCCGAGAGGGTTTTGGGCCGTTACACAGGGTCATGGAGTTTGAGGATTAGAGATGCCTGGGATTGTTTCTACTTGAGCTCACGAGACACAAAGACACCCTCTTGGCAGAACGATTGGGGCTTGGGAGGAGGCTTATTGGTGGATTGTGTGGGCTCTGCAACACGGGCAGTAGCAAGAATAGCTGTAGCAGCTTACTAGTGATGGCTCAATGATGGTCCAGTCCCAATTGGTGTGGACGTGAGGGAAGAGCAAGGTGGCCATGGATGAGAGCAGCAGCGTTATCAGGAACGGCTTGAAGATGAGTTCTAGTAGTAGCGGTTGGTGATAAGAGGCTCGCAACTTGCAAGTGGAAATAATGGGTGTTGCTGGAAAGAGACAGGAGAAACATGCTCTCCAACAGTGGGCTCAAGTGGCAAGCAACTCGTCACGTACCTGCTATACTAGGGTGCCATGTGGACATTCTACATAAGCAGTAAACTTAGAATACCTTTCTGATGGGCACCGAGCATGTTGTGAGCCCTTGTCCAGGGACAATCTGCCAAGCACCATCTAGGTCTAGGCGTCCCACCAGTGACTTACTTCTAAGCTGTAATGAGGTACAAGGCTTCCAAGCAATTATTAGACCCATACTCAGGTGCCTGGAATACCAGTCAGGTCATTTAGGAATTTTAGAGTCTACCTGTGCAGATGCCTTTTCATGTCCAAGGCCACTAGCAAAGTAACCCATGGCTATACAAATGTGATGGAAGCATGGGCAAAGTTGCGGGCAGCCTAAGGGCACCCAGTGGGTGCCCACTGACCTATACATAAATAGCAATGCGCATCTGGTAAAAGGCGCCCAAGCAAAAGACAGAAAAAAGCAATTAAATCTTTTACTTGTCCTCTTTTCCCTAGTTAGCCAGTTTCAGCAATCAGACTGACTCATGAGGTTGGTGTATATCTGTGGCCAATATTTCATCTTTTCCATGTACAATTCCCTCAAGCCTAAGGCATGTGCTTCAGCCCCAGGCATAAAGAAGAGGCATGATGAAATCCATTCGCAGACACTAGACAGGTGGAAGAAGACATGGGGACAATGTCTATAAGGTTTGATTAAGAAAAAGCACCATTCTTGGTCAAAAAGCAGGAAAAAGCAAAAAGTCAAACAGGGTTGACCATGAGCCAAGGGCACCATTGGAAAGAGGCAACTGAGCTGGACCAAAAAGATAAAAGGCGCTTTCTCAAAAAGCAGCCAAAAACTAAGGCCTTAAAGCCAAAGAAGCAAAGCACCAAAAGTTGAGTAATATTTTATTAATAAAAGTAAAAAGAGCAAAAGCAAAGCATAAAAGGGAAAAGCAAAGCATAAAAAGGCAAAGAAAAAGCATGAAGGCTTTTTGGCAAAAAGCAAGGACTCTTACAAATATAAAAAGGATTGGACTTTTCTTGTAATACCATGAACAAGATCATCAAATCATCAAGGCGTGCCTATCAAAGTTGATCATCACCATCATCATGGAAGAGAACCTCATCTTCTACATCATCATCGAGAGCGTGGAGGTGAAGACCATCTTCTCCGTCTTCATTATCAAGCGTGGTCACCATCTCTTTGCTCCACCTGCTGGAGCTGTACGCCGCCATCTGCAGCCACTTATCCCCACTTGAACCGCCAAGCGCTGCTGCCAATAGCCCATGCTCCCAACTGAGCAGCCACCGCCGTTTTCTGATCACCAAGTGGCTACCTGAACTGACATCGCCAGTTTCTGACCTGTGCGCCGCTCACTGAAGTGCTGCCATCTGCCGACACAGTCCCCTCCCTACCTGCCAGCACTTCCACCATTAGAGCCGATGTCTGCAGCCAACACCGCCTGTGCTACAGCAGCTGCCACCTGCCATTTTGGCCAGCACTGCCTACGCTGCTAGGCTGCGCCACATGCACCATCCTCAGCTGCCACTTGGCTATGCTAAAACTTCCGCCACCTGCTGCTGCGCCACTTGCCACCTGAACCTTCTATGTGCCATCTGTCGCCCGAGCTTTTTGTGCACCGCCATATGGATTTGGACTTGGATCTGGACTTAGACTTGGATTTGGATATGCATTTGGATTTGGATTGGGATATTGGATCTAGTACTAGCACGGTGAGAGATACTTGTGGGTCATTCCTGTGGTGTGCTCAGCATCAGAGATCTTGCGCCTCGACATCGACATCGACTTTAATATTCTACAACGGCATATCTGTTTGTTTTGTATTCATTGATTGTATTGATCCTGGCCAGTGTGCTCATGGATTGTTCCTGAATAAATTCCTAAAAGGGGGCGGGGTATGTTCCCCACTCAATGTGGTGTACTGTGCAAGATCCCTATTCCCTTCTCTCTCTCTCCCTACTCTCTGTCACGGCAACTGCTAGCATAATTCTATCATGGTCATTGCTAGGTTTGAAGTAGGTTATCTTTACTCGAGCAAGGTTCCATGTATGTGTGGTCCTGACACCATACTGGAATAGCCAAGATCCAAAGTTGACATGCTCCTCCTCCACAGCCTATCCTTGACCAAGAGGAATTTATTGCTAAGGCTTCTGATTAGAGGCTACATGATCATATCTAGGAGAGGTGGTGGTATCCATTTTCTTACTAAGAATGTCCTTTTGGCTCAGGCTCATGATCAAAGAATACTTCGGTGGTCAATTTTTGCCTACTTTGTTGTATAGTGATCAATTTTTGGTTTTACTGTTTTCATGTTAAATGCCAATGTGCATATGGAATGTATATTGATAAACGGTTGAACTACCATTGTCTTGTAGAGCTTTGTGGTATTTTGATAGATGTTAATAAAATCTCTCTCTCTCTCTCTCTCTCTCTCTCTCTCTCTCTCTCTCTCTCTCATTATAGCATACTGGAGATAGCCTTGCATTGAACCTAGATATAGATCTAGATATGGCTCCATCCTCCCACTTGACAAATCTATTTCCAGTTTTACTTTTATATTCACTGTAACTTTTTTTTTCTTATCCATGACATTTAGAGGACATGGATACATTTTGTAACTTTTATATTCACTGTAATTTTTTTTCTTTATTCATGACATTCAGAGGACATGGATACATTTTGTACATCTGTTTTCTCATAGGCCAATTTGGCCTCTAGTAGACATTAATACAACCTTTCTTTCTCTCTGTGGGCAAGTCCGCGAACTTGAAGAACGCCTTGCAACCTTGAAAAGAAAACCTAGCCATGCACTTGAGACTCCACACACATAGGAAATCATCGAATGCAAGTGAAGGCAGAAATGAAGGACGAGCTTAAGGAAAGAGTACGTGAAGGACGAGGTGAAGTGGTCAACATAGAAATTGAAGAAAGTAGAAGAAGGGAGTCAAGGGCTCTTAAAATCTGAGTTGGGGGATTACCAAATGGAAAGGTGACTTATGGGATTGATAGATGCAAGGGATTGCGTCTCGCAGTGCCATAAATCCAATGGAAAGGGTCAGCAATAACAAAACTTGAGACAAGCACACGTCATGCAGTCTGCTCCTATGATAGCAAAGTCAACAAGGTGAATGTCCTTAAGCAGTCAAGGAAACTGAAGGGTACAAAAGTGTGGATTGCAGATGAGCACCCTAGCACAACTAAAGCAAAAAAGCACCGAACTTGCTAAAGTTTGAGCAAGGTAAAGAAGGTAAATGGGCCTTTTTCGTGATAAAAAAGCTCTTATCCAAAATTTTCGCAACCCAAAGCTGGCTGCTCAATACGTGACTTCTGCTGTCAACATCGCCTTAACAACGTCCACAATGACCTCCAATCCAGCATTGTTGTAAATGTTGCATCCTCTAGTGGCATAGCAGATAAAGATTAAGACTTCTCTTTTTTGTTTCGTTGGATGTGATGTTTCTTTTTCTGTTCTCTTCTTGGCAAAAGACCTTATAACGAAAAAGGCATAAGACCTTATATGGTCTTTCTTCATTTATGTATTGGGTCTCATAGGCCATGTCCGCCCTCCGCATACTTTAGTAGAAATCTCTCTCTCTCTCTCTCTCTCTCTCTCTCTCTCTCTCTCACTCGCGGCGGGTGCCCGGGGGACTAGGGCCTTTGACACACTTGTTGATACCATCAATGCATATTAAAACATTTAAACATGGCCACAACCTTAACACATATCCATCATCACTTTGCATAAAACATAAAAGCTGGACAAAACATCCACAAATGCTGAAAATGAAGCTTGTCCGTGTGACACCACATAGAGGCCTGAATGGGCCGACCCCCCCCCCTTGGAGTATTTTATTACCCAAGGAGAATAATATCATGTACAAGCTTTGAGGGCCTTACTCTCCCCACGAGAGATGCCGGATTATCTATATACAAATGCCGTAACACAGCCCAACACAAGGCAACTGAGCCGGAACATAGGCTGTAGAAATGCCAAGTCAACAACATAATCCATATACCTCCGTGTGGGTACTGATTCTTCCCCAAAAACCACGGGTCTTCATGCAATAGAGCTAGTACAACAAGTACAACTCTCCATTCAGCCGGTACAGCAGGTACAATGGCTGGTACAGCCAATACAGTGGTTGGTACAGCCGGTACGATGGCTGGTACAAGTACAAGTACAAATGTTGGTACAACATGTATAGTGACTAGTACAACAGGTACAGTGGCTGGTACAGCAAGTATAGAAGCTGGTACAACCGATACAATGGGTGGTACAGCAAGTACAAGGACTAGTACAACCAGTACAATGGCTGGTATAGCAGGTACAAAGGCTGGTACAACAAGTACAATGGCTAGAAATCATAATAAATGATTAAATACCCTTGCCTTCAGTATTTCTTCGCAAGAAGCCTCCAAGACAGTCCCCAACAGCTGGTATTCTTCATGGGCAGCCTTCAAGAGAGAGAGAAAGAGAGTAGCCATCATTAGGGCAACCTGTAACAGTGGTAGAGACTAGTGTGCAGCAAGAAAGCCTCTATTAATGAAGAGAGAGGGCTCCAATTTATAGATTTGGGCCTCCCATGAGCTAAAATGGCAAGAGAAGGCTACAATGACAAGTGGAGAGCCACACAATAGCTGAAGTGACAAGTGTGAGGCCACTTGTCTCACTTTGATCCACTTTCTAACAAGTGTCAGGCCACTTGTCTCACTTTGGTCCACTTTCTTGCCACATGTCCCAATCTAAGAGATGGGTCCTTCCATAAACTTTATCTCTAAAAATATCCCAACTGGTAGACATTCTGTCATAGGCACTTTGCCAACTCTTGGTATCTGCTCAATTCCAGATGTAATGACGCGAACAAAATTTCCATCGGAGTCGGGCCAAAAATAGCAACTCTCCTAAATTCTAGGAGTGTGGTCCTTTGTATTCTAGGATAATCCCCCATTCCCAAAGCTTGTACTTTCCAAATATTTAGACATCCTGGAGTCCACCAGACCCCTTTCATACTGGGAAATGTCCACGCTGGTCTCTCTCTCTCTCTCTCTCTACCGACTGTGAGACGCATCAGGCTCCTGGACAGTCCATGCCACATGTTAGTGGATACCGATGGGAGACAGCTTGTAGACAGGAGACTCGTTCAGAGCATAGAGGACGGGGCTCAAGAGGAGTGGCAGTATTGTTTAGAGAGGAGCTACAGCCACTGATACATATAGTCCGCAGAGATGAGCACGCTAGGTACATGTGGGTTAGGTAGACTGAGGGCAGAGACGGGCAGATATCTCTACATTGCTATATGCTATTTTGCTCCTAGTACATCAGTATATGCATCACCTAGCGGGCAGTCTCCCTTTTCTATTTTGGATGATGACATTTGGGAGTTCTCCAGGGATGGTGACATCATTCTCTTGGGGGACTTCAATGCCAGGACCACCCATAACCAGACAGTATTTTATGATACCTCAGAGGAGATGTTGAGGGAGCTTGATGTTAGGGATATGGGCCTATCTAGACCCTCACAGGATGAGGAACATACAGTGTATGGGCGGTATTTGATAGACATGGGGACTGCACATGGATTGGCCATCCTGAATGGCCTACAGAGATTCCCGACATCGGGCGGTTTCACTAGCTTTCCACATCGGCATGGTGCTAGTACAGTGGACTATGTTAGGGCTCAGCCCAGTCTCATTCCCTCTTTTCAAGATTTTATGGTAGGCACTAGGCCGGTTGGAATAGCAGTGGATCATGCTATCTTGTCCTTCACTCTCACATTTCAGTTCAGCACCGCTCCATTGGGACAGGTCTCCACACACACTCGTTATACCTTTACGAGGGAGACTGACACCGTGTACACGGATGAGATATACAGACGCTTATGTGCCGAGGAGCCGGGACGGCCATTAGATGAGCTCACTCAGATATTGATAGAGACGCTTCATGCTGCAGCATCAGAGGCATATCCCCATAGTCACCTTACACGGAGATGATCTAGGAACATGCCCCAGAACAGTTGGTATGATGAGGAGTGCAGAGAGATGAGGATCAGATTACAGAGAGAGGTGCTCATGGGTGTTACCACTCACAGACAGTCACGGATTACCTTCCGGCACCTAGTGCGACGGAAGAAGAGGGCTTATCTTGCTCAGTTAGAGAGGGATTTGTACCAGTTATTTATGAGTCAGGACTCAGGCGAGGCATGGAGACTATTCCATGAGCATTCACCATCACCAGCCATTACCTCCACAGAGATTTGGGGTGAGTATGCAGCATCCCTGTACATAGCACCAGGACAGCCGCCCCTGCCAGACCCATCGGGGAGCCATGCCCAGAGACATGTGCTTTCTTTACTGCTGAGATGGTAAGGAAAGCTATTGACAGGATGAGGACTGGGAGAGCATATGATCATGATGGTTTGGTAGCAGAGCACTTTATTCATGCCAGAGATATGCTTGCAGAGCTTATTGCTATGATGTTTAACCGAGCCATGTGTGAGGGTTTTCCTGAGACTTGGAATATGTCCACGATTGTGCCTATCTTCAAGTCAGGGGATCCCATGCTTCCTAGGAATTATCGTACCATCATGATTGGTCACACATTGGCTAGATTATATGCATCTATTCTTGAGCAGGAGTTGAGTAGATGGGCAGAGAGAGAGGGCATACGTGCATCAGGGCAGGCAGGGTTCATGAGAGGTTTCTCCACTCTTGACCATATCTTGACACTCAGAGCTATTATTGAGGAGGGCAGATTATATGGCAGGAGGATTTATTGTTGCTTTGTGGATTTCCGCAAAGCTTTTGACACAGTACCGAGAGCCAGACTGATGCGTAGACTACAGGAGATGGGAGTGCCCACAGAGCTGATTTGGGGAATCAGCTTTATACAGGACAGTTGTGGGGCAGGTACGTACTACTCAGGGTATATCTGAGATGGTTCACTCCACTATTGGGGTGAAACAGGGCTGCCCCCTTTCTCCCACCTTATTTGGGATGTATGTGGATGAGGTTTCGGACTATGTAGAGCGGGAGGGTGACAGAGGAGCACAGCTAGCAGGGACATGGATTCCGCTGTTATTGTATGCTGATGATATTGTGCTGATCTCAGATTCTCCAGAGGGGATGCAGCGTCATTTGGATGCATTGCACACGTTTGCAGAGGACAGTGGATTGTCTGTTAACCTTGGTAAAACCAAGGTGATGGTGTTTAACACCACAGCACAGTGGGTTAGGAGGTCAATACCCACCTTTACATATGGTCAGGAGACAGTGGAGTATACAGATGCATACACTTACCTTGGTGTGGTTTTTCGTGGCCCACTATTTTCCTTGAGGAGAGCAGCGGAGACCAGATTGACCAGAGCTTATGCAGCATTGGGGAGACTAGAGAGGATGTGTTCGCAGGTTCAATTTCAGGAACCTCGAACAAAGCTCTGGCTCTTTGACACTTCGGTCACTTCAGCCATGCTGTATGGAGTGGAGTTATGGGGACCCTCAGTGGATCACCACAGCCGAGCTGGTAGCACTGATGGATGGAGACGTATGGAGAGGTCCTTGGTTTCTATGATTTCCCGGATGATTAGGGCCAAGGCCTCCGTACCACATGATATTATCTGTGCAGAGATGGCTGCCCCCCCATTGGTAGTAGAGGCACTCACTCAATCAGTCTCCTTTATACATAGCACTTGGGCTCTCCCTAGAGACAGATATGCTCGCTTAGCCCTGGAGTCTTCACGACAGTTGGCATCATAGGGAGACGGATCATGTTGGTATGCACAAATGACAGCTTGGTTCCAGCTGCATGGCTTTAGTATGGACAGGCTACCTCCATTTCAGTACTCCCTGGATGCACCCTCCCTCTCTCTCACACGGGCAGAGATTACCAGACTTATCAGGCAGGACTTGACTCAGCTGGACACTAGGAGGACATGAATACAACCGACACACGAGCTTGGTACGAAGATGGCTTTCTATAGAGATCATCTTCTCCAGCTCACGGAGGATGGGTTTGTGATTAGACCCAGCTACATGGATACTCATCTTTCTCATGGAGTACGGTGTGCTATTGGTCAGATGCGCACATCCTCACACCAGCTAGAGATTGAGACTGGCAGATTCAGAGGAGTACCAGTTGAGGCCAGGATTTGTCAGCTGTGCCAGATAGAGCCAGAGACAGAGTTACATTATACATGTCACTGTCCAGTATATTATGAGATACGAGGCCGTTTTCACTGCCTGTTCAGAGAGGGCTTCGGACCACTTTCTAGAGTTATGAGATACCAGGATCAGAGATGCCTCGGATTGTACTTGCTGGAGCTGCGTAGACATAGAGAGGGTCTCCTGAGAGGGAGGGGATCAGAGAGGGAGAGAGACCTACAGAGGCAGATTACAGACTTCTTTCGACCAGAGATTGAGCAGTCAAGCCAGCAGGCATTGCAGCTAGCCCCAGAGTACAGCCGCACCAGAGGTACACTGATTGATCGGGCTATAGAGCTGGGGCAGTCCAGGCGCCCCAAGATGAGAGGCCCATCTCGACACCGGCGGAGACTACAACAGAGGATCAGGACCATACTAGCACGGCATGGGAGACGTCCAGTCAGAGTACTCACCATGGAGGACATTGAGGATATCCGCCATCGACCGATGAGAGACATCTTTGGATAGTGATGTGTATGATGCTTACCTTTGTTGCTGGAGTTTTCCTCCCAGATGTTATCCATTAGGAGCTCCTAGTAACGTACTTTTCCTCATAGTTGTTTCAGTTTCAGTTTCAGTTAGTTGTTTAGTTGTTTTTAGCTTTCCTTACACAGACATTGTATCAGATCCACCAATTGTTGTAACCTTTTTGGTCTCATAGGTCATTTTGGCCTTCTGAAGACGTTAATATATCATTTCATTTCGTTTCATCTCTCTCTCTCTCTCTCTCTCTCTCTCTCTCTCTCTCTCTCTCTCTCTCTATATATATATATATATATATATATATATATATATATATAGAGAGAGAGAGAGAGAGAGATATCACTCCGTCTCCGGACATCATAGTAATTTGTATATATTTTGTTGTTGTGTTTTTTTTCCCATGATGAGATTCCATGGACATCATTGTACACTTTTTGGTCTCATAGACCCTTTGGGTCTTTCATAGATGATTAATATAACTCTCTCTCTCCTATGCCCTGCTTGCGCATGTGCGCCCCTGTGCCCTGCTCGCACCTTCTCTCCCCTGTGCCCTGCTCGCACCTATGCACTGCACGTTGCATGCTCGCACCCCTGTGCGCTGTGCCCCAGCCCTGCTCACGCCTGTGCGTTGGCTCCATCTGCTTGTGTTATCCCACCCACCCTTGCTTAGGCCGCCAAGGCAGCAACATTATTTTTCTCTTTCTCTTTCCCTCTCTCTCTCACCCAGCCTGCCCCCAAGGCAGCCCCTATTGGCCCCAAGGGGATTCTCTTCGAGCTGCAGAATGTGAAAGGCCTCCCCTCTCGACTTTGCGCATCGTGCAGACGAAGGACTCCAACAAATGGGACCGATTACAGTTAAAGAAAGGGATGGACAAGCTAGACGCCCAAGCAAATGCAAGTTCAGAACCCAACAGCAGAGGAACTCTTACCAGAGACGTGCTAAAGGCCATCCAGGACATCTTGGTGTCCCAAGATGACCAACCAGAAAAAGAGACAGCTGAGCTCCAAGGAGATGGCAGGGATGAGGGAACAACATGGCAAGCAGGTGGAAACCCTTGAACGAGAGATTTCAGCTCTCAAACAAGCCTCCCAAGAGCACAAAGAAGAGGCCCAGAAATTCATGGAAGCAATTCAGGATCTTAAAAAGGAAGAGGGGGAAATCTTCTGCATCATCTCCTACCACGAACCACACATCCCACTTGATGAGCTTACCACACAGCTTGCAGCCTCCCTTCAAACATCTGCCGCAGCCACATTTCCACACACCAGAGCCACTCCCCGACCGCCAGATGGGACCGTTCCACAGAACAGTTGGTATGATGACGAATGCCAAAAGACTCGTGCCCGCCTGCAGCAAGAGATTGCTCTAAGCTCCACCACTCACCAGCAAGCACGAGTGATCTTCCGACGCCTCACGTGGAGGAAGAAGTGTGCCTATCTAGCCACACTTGAAGAAGAGCTATACCAGTTGTTTTTGGGACGGGACTGCAAGGAGGCCTGGAGGCTCTTCCAGTATCGTCGCACATCGACTCCGATTACCTCGCCCGACACTTGGCATACCTATGCCGCCTCCCATTACCACGTCCCCGGACAGCCACCTCTCCCCCACCCACCTAAGCCTCGCCTCCCATTCCTCCTCCTTCCACTTGAGTATAGTCAGAGATGCCATTGAGAGGATGCAGAATGGGAGAGCACAGGATTATGATGGACTGCTTGCCGAGCATCTCCCATGCCACGAATGTGTTAGCTCTACTTTTGGTTCACATGTTTAACAAGGCAGTATGCGAGGGTTTTCCCGACAATTGGTCCTCAAATACCATTGTGCCCATTTTGAAGGCAGGTGACCCCATGAACTATTATGATTGGTCACACATTGGCCAAGATTTATGGATCAATCTTGGAGCATGAGCTCAGCGGACGGGCCGAGGAGCAAAGACTCAGAGCACCAGGGCAGGCAGGTCTTCGGAGAGGACACTCCACACTGGATCACATTTTCACATTACGGGGCATCATTGAGGAGGGGAGAGCTCATGGGCATCACATATAATGTTGCTTTGTGGATTTCCGCAAGACTTTTGACACCGTCCCACGGGGCAGATTGATGAGGAGACTGCAGGATATGGGAGTACCTACAGATACGCATTGGGGGATCCTCACATTGTATGAGTCCGTCACACTGGTAGAGTATAGGTCCCAAGGGGTGGCTCAGATGTCATACACAGTACTATCGGAGTGAAACAGGGCTGCCCCTCTTTTTTTTTTTTTCAAGAAAGAGATTTCTATTAAGTATGAAAAAGGCATACAACAATCATAGCTATAAGCCGGAATAGAATAGAATCACCCCAATATGTAAGGTGATTTCAATCACTGAGGAGCATCATGATGCCATGAGAGACCTTTGGGACTAAAGGAAAAGAAAATGCCATGGTCCCACTCCCACATGAATATAACGTGCTTTGCCTGCGCGGAACGAGATGACCCCTAAATACAAGCCCAAGTAGCCATGAGAGTATGGATGATATCACCCCATATAGTACTAATGCAGTGGGACCCAAAGATTTGGACACCCTCAATAGCCTCGGTGCATCTAGCTCTCCAGATCTGCCATGCTGTAATACTGGCAACAATCTCCCAACTAGTGTCAATCCTCTGTCTAGGGGGTGTATAATCAGAGTGAGGGACATCCTGCAACAAACCATGCTGGGCAATACCTCTACGAATAGAAATAGCAGAGTTTGTACCACTGTCCTTGTAAAAAAGCTGTGGACCGGACTGGGAGAGCCAAGCAACTACCCCCCAAGTCACATGCATGGTGCGGCCACTTAATTTGCCCATAAGTTGGGATATAGAACCCCAAATCTATTGTGCAGTGCTGCATCCCCATAAACAATGTTGTACAGTCTCAGAATCTACCGCACATCTTGGGCAGGTACGTGCTACACCGAAGACCGATCTCCACTGTTTGGTGGGAAGACCACCATGTAAAAATAACCAAAAGAAATGAGAGATCTCACTCCTTCTACGTTGTATCATTGGAGAGAGAGAATAATTCTCCCAATGAGGCCTAAGAGTAGGGATATCTAACTACATCGATAGACAAGGAGGACCAAGTGCACAGTTGGCAAGAGTCTTGATACCTATCTCATTGTATGGAGATGACATTGCCCTTATCTTTGATTTACCAGAGGGGCTCAAGAGGCACTTGGATGCATTTCGGGCAAATCCAAACCTCAATTTACATATAGTGGGCAGCCCAGCCCATGGAGTATGTGGCCTCTTATGTATATCTTGGAAGTTGGGATCACCTTTGTCAGGCCTCAGTTCTCTATGCAGAAGGCAACCGAAGCCAAATTGATGCGAGGGTATGCAGCTCTAAGCTCACTTGAGAGGCATTGCTCACAAATGCAGTTTTAGGAGCCGAGGATGAAGCTTTAGCTGTTCGACACATTAGTCACACCTACATTATTGTATGGAGCTCCCATTTGGGGTCCCCAAGAGGAGACGGAGAGGGGAGTCAGCTGTGGCAAATACAAGAGAGGTATATGATGGGTAGAAGCCGATGGAGAGGCCACTAGTGATGATGATCTCGCACATGATCAGGAGTGCGAGCGGAAATAGGGGCTGCCCCTATCGTAACAAAGGCTCTTTTCCAAACATTAATATACTGGCACAGATTATGGGAGCTCCCACTAGATAGATACCCCTGACTTGCCCGAGACAACTGGCACTTGATGGAGACACAAAGCGTTGGTATGCACAAGTGAGCACTTGGTTTGATATGCATGGCATGTAGATGGGGGCATTCCCACCATTTCAGTACAGCATAGAGGACCCTTCCTTTGCTCTTTGCCCCGCACAGAACTAAACAGGGTGATCAGGAAGGACATTGTGAGATTGGATACTCAAAGGACTTCGCATCCACCCCTCCAACCCCTAGGGACGAAGATGGCTTTCTACAAAGACCATCTTCTTCACATGACGGAGGACGGCTTCATCATTACGCCCGCACTACATGGATACACGTCTCTCATTTGGGGTGCAGTGTGCGATTGGACAAATCTGCACCTCATCGCATCATTTGAGAGTAGAGATAGCCAGATATGGGCCAAGAGCAGCTGCACCGGAGGACAGGACATGTCAGCTTTGCCATATAGAGGCTGAGACAAAGGCTCATTATATATGCAGATACCTAGTACACTACAAGATCAAGGGAGGTTCCACTGCCTCTTCCGAGAGGGATTTGGACCACTCTCTAGGATCATGGGACTTTCCAAACCAGAGATGCCTGAGGCTCTTTCTTCTAACTCTCCACAAACATAGGGAATCCCTACTACGACACGACCCATATCAGTTGCACCCGCCCGAGGACCAACACAGAGAGCTCTCACTAACTTCTTCCAGACTAGAGCCCCGAGAGCAGATCCCCCCCCCCCCCCCCCAGCCTCCAGGCTGATGCAAGAGCCCGGCCGAGAGGAGTGACATTAGACAAAACCAGACCGAGCTATGCAGCGCCAGACGCCCCCAACATAGTGGCCACCGCCAACGCTCACGTCACCTCAGGAGGATCAAAGCCATCGTTTCCTCACAAATTAGCCAAGATCAGAGCAGCTAGGAAAGATGGCAAGTGAGCACTCTATCGTGAAGGTAGAGCGCTCATTGAGGATTTCCGTAAACCCAAAGAAAGACCCAAGCCAAAACCAAAAAAAAAACCAATGATAGATGATTTTTAGTGACGGTGATTATACTTGATGCTTGACATTGCAGAATTACTAGTTGGCTAGTGAGATGGTTTTATGTATGTTTTCTTTTTTGGACCATATATTTAAAAAGATTTGTTTGTTTTCATCATACTTGAAACTTCGATGCTACCTAATCATTCAAAAAATAAGCTATAGCCTTTACAAAGGATAGATTTGTTTGTTTTCATCATACTTGAAACTTCGATGCTACCTAATCATTCAAAAAATAAGCTATAGCCTTTACAGAGGATAGAGATTGAAACGCACAACTTTGAGGAGGAGAGGGTAAAGGTTGAGCCAAAAAGAGATGAGAAAATGCATGCAGATGGGTGTTGTCACACCTCCATGCCACTAAGAAAAAGAAATGATTGGCACAACAGCACCAAATGACACACGCTTATTACAAATGTTTTTAATGGAATGGAGAGCACATTCCATGCAGCTAGGATGCATCCTGAGAGTGACTTGATAATCACACATGCACAAGTGCGCCTGCACACGCGCGCGTGCGCGTACACACATACACACCCCTTTTTTGGTTGTTTAGAGTTCTGATAACAAAAATAATAATTACATTTATGCAGTCAAAAGAAATTCCTAACAGCAAACAATGCCCTTTTACCTCGGAGACTAAAGCCTGTTTTTCATCCATGGCTTTCTTAAGATCAGCTTCCAAAGCCGACAAGTCACCAGTCTGGATGATCTTTTCCTCGTTTTTTTCGATTTGACAAGCAAGCTCTTCGACTTCAGCCTTCTTCTTTCTGTAGTCAATGTTGTCATCAATGTTCCTCTTCACCTGAGCTTGGCTTTGGAGGAGTTCACGGCTTCTGTTCACTTCAACCAAGACTTCACTTTTCCGTTTATCAGACTGCTGCCGCTGAGCATCTATCTGAACAAGTCTCTCCTGGGACTCTTGTAATTTCTGCTCCTTCCTTGACTCCACATACCTTGGGAAAAAATAGCAGCCGAAGAATTGTCTCAGAAGTTGATAAATAAAAGGAAAATTTTTCTAACGTACTGGAGGGGGAACCTGTTACAGTAAGTTAAAAGTTCGTTATCTATTTTCTTCCCTTTTTACTCAAACTAGAAGCAGGAAACGGATGAAACATGGGGGTTTTGGGCTGTTTCAGCCTTTTTGTATGATCCGAAAGGTCTGACACCTCCTTCAGCTGTTCCAGCTGTTTTCCCAATCACTCTTGCCGTTTCCCTTGCAAAACCCTCAATTTCAAGCTGATATTAGCTTCTCTTTTGTTCATTCTTCTCACCAATCTCCTTTCTCCGAGTCTTTCTTCATTTATTCTCCTATTTTCTTACACCTTCGTGTGTTTCTACTCTTCCCCTTCTGCTCCACCCTGTCCCCTTTCTGTGCTTCTCCCTTCCTGATGTAGAGTTCACCTGTTTCAGCCCCCTCAAAATTTCTTTTCCGTTTAAGTTTCCCCTTTGGGATGATGTTCCATTTAAGAAAATGGAAAGCCATAGGAGCAATGGCCCATTTTCCAAACAGAATGGCGGACCAGACCAACTGCCCTGCCCAGATGTCACAGATCTAGGTATGGCCACATCTCAAGCATCCATGCATGTGGAAGGGTTCAGACCAATCCGAGTGAAGTATTGATGTGCCACCATCAGCATCAGCTTTAACTGCTGGAAGGCTTTGGCACATTCAACCGCCATACAAGCACCATATCCTATTTCATCAGAGAATGCAGTGAATGCACCACATCGGCAGACACATCAGCATTCTGTGCAGATGTTGACAAGTAGCAGATAGGAACATGCCACATCAGAAGGCGCACAGAAGGTTAAAGACGATGGTGACAGATGCCAATTCCTATTTTTCTTGCAGGCCAATTCCATGGTCCAGATCTCTCCTCTGCAGATGATCTACAAGTACATTTACTTGTGTTATGTGCACACACACACACACACACACACACACACACACACAAAAACACATGTACACGCAAATGTGCACACCCAACAAAAAAAGTGAAATTTTACTTTATATGAATCAATAAGACATGAAAGATGGATCATCCAAAGTAAGCGTTGTCCTTCAAAAAACCAAGAAGAAAGCTATCTTTGGCGTAACCAGTCAGGCAGCTAATAATTCCAAGCAAGATGAGAGATGGTAAGGGCCACCCATCTCAGCCACACTGAAACTTGCTCCATATAGCAGACCAGGTGTGGGTAACATTAATCCCAAATGATAGACATATTGTGCCAGAAATTTCTATGTACCCCAATGAACTCGGTGCATCTGGTTCTCCACATCTGCCATGCTACAATGCTTGAGAAGTAGATGATAAAAACATTCAAGTGAGACCTATTTTACCCTTTGTAACAGGTGATATGAGGCTTTGCTTAGAAATGTGGCCCTTGGATAGACTAGTGTTAGTGACTTTCAAATGTGTCAGCAGGCCCTTGCCCAGGTGGCTATGTATCCCATAAAAATGCATTTTACTGCCTTATTAATCAGCTTATTGCGTTGTTGCTCAAGCACAAGAGTATAAGCAAGGTATCCAAAAAAAAATGCAAAGGACCATTCCAAGCTTCTTAAGGCATAATTCTCTACAAGGCCTCGATAGGGCATTTGTTTGTTGGCACCTAGAGAGCAGCAAACGGTCCTGGCACGTAGAGCAGCAGACGACAGCTAGAGCAGCGCAAAGCGCCTGGTAGGGGGTGTGAGTTCGAATCCGGATATCTTTTCTAACAAAAAGAAACTCAAGATAGAGTGTAGACATACTCTTTGATCTTCAAATTGATCCCATGTATTGATTGGATTCCACTTTCAAACGATGCAAGATTTTTGGACTGCTCCAAGTTCTCCATCTTTACCCGTTCTGCCAGAATTGCATGATCTCTTTTGAGCCTTTCATTTTCCCGAGCTAAAGGGGCTAATTCTTCTGATTTAAGCTGCAAAACAGACATGACAACAAAAGCAAGGTCAAAATTCAATGCAAGTTGTGAAAAGCACTATGAGTATGAATAAATTGAATGACTGAAAACTTCATTGTGAGAAGATATGTCCACCTTAAGGCACAAATCCTCATACATACAAACCTATGTTTCTATCGTTTCTAAAACTTAAAGGAGAATACCCAACTATGATGAAGGCTGCCACTAACAAGCACAACCAATCAGTCACAAGAAACTTTCCCCTTCAACAAACTCCAGACCTACATGCCTTCAGCAGTTATTGGCATTCACACTGAGTACACCTTAGAAATTGTATCCTTTAGGTTTTCTAAGGTTTCACCCTCCGTCATTAGTAGTTCAACTCAGGCGAACAACTACAAGGAGAAGGGGAAGCTCTCTTTCACCGGGGCCATCCTCTCACCCGAAAAAATCCCCCTCCACTCACCAAAACAACTGGACGGCTTACTATAGCCGTATTCAGCCCCCAAGCAAGCCACTGAAGGAAAATGCAAGCATCTAGAGGTCCTACATGCATCAGTGTTTTTCAGCCCTCTATGAGATGAGAAGAACGCCGGTCCACTTCAGCGTTCTGGTCGCATGATTCATGAATCATGCGAGAGAACATCATGAAGCAAGAAGCATGCATCCTGGATAACATCTTCACCTTCAGGTCGTGTGGTTTGTAGCACACCCCCCCCCCCACTTCCAACAACCCCTCAACTTGGCAACCAATTGAAGCTTTTCAGTGGATACCCACAAGCGCCATGGCGCAATATCTTGGATGCCAAGTGGATGTTGACATCACTCCTAGGCAGCAGATAGCTCCTTCCTCAAGCATTTGGAGGAATCTTCTCTCACCATTTGGTCCACCCTTATGATTTGGACAATGTTCAGTGGATGTGAACAGGGGAATTTTTCCAAGGTATAATGGGTTGCCAAGCCATCTGGAACTCTATGAGTTGTGGACTTGCTCTTACATGGATCCTACACAAGGGATTTCATACACGACCTCCAAGGACTATGGATGGTCAGAAGTTGAAACCTCCTTTGAGGATAAGTTTATAGCAAGCCTCTTCCACGCCTGCAGGGGCTCCTAGCAGGGGCTCTTCCTGGATCTCCACTAGTTGCCTCCTGCTTTCGCGAGATGAGGAGTACCTTCGCCCACCCTTGACGTGGAATGCACTCATCCATCTTTCCCACACCACTTCCTTGGAGCCCAATCTCACATCTCCTTTGGACGTTTCTGCTCCAGCCCAGGGTTCCAGGCTTTGCTTCAGAGCACACCCCAAAAAAACCCCGTGCAGCAAGAGAGGCTAGGAGGGCCTTTCAAGTGGAACCTGCCTCCCACCCCAAAAAAAAACAAGTGACGATAGTGGGGTTTAATGGTTTATGGTTAGACAGGTGAGTTGAACATGGTTGATAGAAAGCCATGCTAGTGATAGAGAGAGAAAGAGACAATACTCAAGAGAGAGAGATGTTTGCACGACTCAATGTGATTGATTGATGTGATGGATAGAACCTTCACCAAGTACAATGCTTTTACAGCCTTAGAGGCTCCTTAGAGTGACATCATACCTTATGTCAAACAGGTATATAATGTCTAGATATTATTCTAACCACTCTAAGAGTGGCACTCTAACAGTGGGTTCACACACTCTTATTCACTTACTCACATAAGTGAGTGTTCACATACACATTAAAGAACAATAGCCTTTTTAGGGTTGTTCACACACAGACACATAGGGGTACACACACTAAGACTCCGATATACCCAACAAACCCCTCTTCAAAGTTAAGGTGGTGTTATAGGGATTGACCTTCATATCTATGGTGATTTGGGCCTACAACTGCACATGTGATTCAAAAGATCATAGTGGCCAACACCTGGACTCGCATACCAGGCCTGATAAGAGGTTTTACCACACAAGAAATATGTTAGCCATCCTAAACTACACCCCCCCCCCCCACCCCGACTCAAAACAAGGATAAATTGAAGTACTGGAGCCTTTTATAACACAAGGTGACTACAAACACATATAATCATGTTTCGAGGAACATCTCGGATAGAGAACCCTTGTTGGCACTCTTTAACACTTAGAATGCCCAATCAGTATATATCTCTGATCAAAGAATGTGGCAATGAAGCATTTTTCAGGTGCTAAAGTAGAGCTTTTCTAGTGCATCTTCAAACTTTTCAGCCATCAGGTTGGCATGATTCTTGTCTTGTTCCTTTTCCATTCTTTTGAAGCAACGGTCTTCTCTATGACCTCACTTCTTGCAGAAGGTGCACTTGATAGCTTTCCCTTTGCTCTTGCCCTTCTATAGAAGGGTGTGAAGAAACCCTTCTCTAAGTCAGTGCTGGTGGCAGCTTGATCTTGAAGTCTTCCATCCTCATCAATGAGGATGGCCACCATGGATAGCACTTCTTTGAACCTTTCAATCTCTTCTAGGTACCGCCTTTTTGTCATCTTCGTCAATGTTTTAGGGCACCTAGTTGTTGCAAGGGAGAACCTATAGTGTTGAGGTGCTCTTGAAGAGAATGGTTCTCTTTTCATTTTGAGACACTAGTATTCTTGTTTGAGAAAGACTTTAGAATTGTTAATTTTATTCCCACATACCTCCTTTGAAGTTTTGTCAAAGATGAGGTGATGTATGAGATTGTTTGCCAGTCTGAGACCTATATGTGCCAAGGCTCGGTTGTTCTTGTCATTCCAATCTTGCACAGCTGGCATAGGGGCACCTTCAAGCTTTTCCTATGTTCCCTTGACGACATTCCAAAGCCCATCCCCCATCAGTAATAATATGATCTTTGTTTGCCATGTGGCGAAATTATTCCCGCTAAATCTTCCAAGGGCTAGGCTACCTCTCTTTGTCTATCATGCTTAATTTTTAAAAAAATCAAGTTTGCAGAAGCTTTAATGCTGATGTAGAAAGCTGATTTTCACAAACACCCTATTTTTTGTGAAATGCATGTGTGTTAATTTTGTGAAAATGCAGAAATGTCCCAAAAACCATTTCATGCCGTGGGTGGCTGTAGGTTGGAGGCAAGTCAGATGGATTGATGCGTTTAGGAGTAGGTGTCACCACTTCTCTGGCAGACGTTTGGAATGATGTCATGATTGAATACATGCGGAAGGGCTCCATGGAAGGATTGGTATCCTAGTGTGAGTTCCTGGCATGATTTATGAACTCATGGAAGGGTGGTAACCTTGGTGAGTGACTCTGGACTCATGGAAGGGTGGTTACCCTGGTGAGTGCTTTTTGGTCTTGTGTGGACGATGCCTGTGAACGGGCTAGGTGGATGTACAAGATGTAAGTTGGGAGATTTCATCCACTATGTTTGTGCACCAGCATATGTATGTGAGTTGCACATGCATGGATGACTTGTTTTTTGATGCCTGGACATTGCTTGGTATTTTGCCTATGAATGTCCACGGGCACCGAGGGCGCCTGGACAACCCGTGGATACGCGTGTGCACACCTATTTGGGACTCATATGGTTTCCTTATGTGTTTTGCAGGTGGTAAGTGTGCACGCTTAACCCAATTTATTCATTATTTCATGTTACTAAGGTTTATTGGGTGCAAGGTTCACATTCAATTAAAGTGTGGGCAGACACACTTATAGGACAAGGTGTGGCACCATGGGCAGCCTTGGAGGCTTGCCCATGACCCATTGGGGACCCACAGGAGCAGCCAGCCCTAGGCGCCTAGATTTAGGGGGGCACATATGAGAAAATGCATCATTAAATGATTATTTTGCCCCTTTCTTTGCTAGTTGGCCAGGCCTTCAAACAGTCGCTGTTTGGGACAGCCCCATAACCCTATATATAGATCGCTCTAGCCCTTGGGTCATTCATCTGAGATTTCTACAAGTCAGTGAGGCTTGAATCAAGGTAGAGGTCTTGATCCAAGGCGGCCAGCAGCATTTCCAGAAACGCAGCAAGAAGGTCTCAAAGTCATCATCTACAGGCTGTTTACAGCCAGTCAGTCAGTCCTCTACACATTCAACGACAAAGCAAATACAACATTCGTGGTGGGGGCCCATTAGAGGGTATTTGGGACCCAATATGGTATTTTATCTTCCTCTCTCTCTCTCCCCACTATATCCTCTTCATATTGTGCTATTCATCGTCAAGATTGAAGGTGCTGATTCCATTAATCAAAGTATAATTCTTGTCTGTAAGCTTCCACATGTTACATCGACCCCTCCCCTTTGGAGGTTGCAAACAATCCAGCATGGCGATTATAGCTTTGGGAAAGCTGACCCCTAACCCGACTCCAATGGGATCCAGGGGAGTGTTTTTGAAGAGACCCAGCCACATCTAACCAGATGCTACCAGTATTCCCTTCTTTCAGTACTCAGCCTGCTTGGGCAGACGTGTTCTTTTACAAAAGCTTGATGGTACACTGGTGGAAACTGCCAGCCTGTAGATCCAGGGCTTATCCCCCAATTTACTCACCAACTCTGGACCAGCTTCCAACTTTGTTTACCTTTGGCTACTGGCACATCATAGCCTCGTGGTGGGCACGTGGTTGTCCATTGCAGGACAGCCACACCAGTGCAAATGTGGTGCCCCATAGGAGACCCAGCTCAGGATTTGCCTAAGGCGCAGCAGGTTTGGAGAAGGATTCTGAGGCTGTTCACATTCAAGCCCGGCACTCTTTGCTTACATAGGGCACGATTGCCTGGGCCACTGAGGTGGGTGTGGCTCTACTCTACGAGGACGATGGCACAGATCTCACCCTGCAGCTCAAATCTCATCTTTGGTCTTGGTTCCTCGTAGACCCCTGAGACCAGAGTGAACCAGAGATGGGAGCTCAACAACAGCATTGCCAGTTCACACATCTGACGGGTCAGATGCAATGAGACCATTGATGGATCCATCACACCACCCACGGAAAGGATTCGTTTCATTTCGACAGGCATCATCCACACCCTGCTGGGAAGATGGAGGCGTCTCATAGGCGACTTGGAGAGGATGCAACAACGTTGTGCAGTCTTCTAGTGCATATGAAGTCCGGGCCTTCTTCACCAAGGGGGGGCGGTGGACTGATTGTCATGTGCACAGTGTGTATCTACCGTGTGCTACACGCACGCAAGACTAGCTTCGAGGTTTCAGGAAGCTTGGAACTAGGCAGGCTGATTGGCGAGCTGAGTTAGGGATAGACTAACGGGCGGGCACCCAAGTATGGACGGGCGGGCGTCCAAGTGTGGTCGCCCGATGACCGGCCAAGAGCCTATAAAAGGATGGCCAAGGTTAGTCATTAGTGATATAGGGTCTCGCATGTTTTGTGAGAGCTCTATGGTCTGGAGCCTGGATCTAGTGCAGACGTGCACTTGCTTCATGCAGCCGAGGCCGGCAGCAGTCTCAAGGCCCGTGAGGGTAGCTTCGTGGCGGTATGGGACGTCGCGAGGTAGAGATTGGTCGGTACGTCCATCTAGTTAGCTCTCGGTGGGGACAGCCAAGTCTGTGAGCTTGCCCACGGCTGTCGTGGTTGGGAGGTGAGTCAGGCCTGCACCCCCTTCTTGTTTGTTTGTTTGTTTGCAGGTTTCGAGTCTCGTACCAGGAGCATTCTACGAGGAGATCTGATGGGGATTTGACAATGGTATCAGAGCGTGCCTCGTGAACGAGTAAGTCAGTAGGTAGAGAAGATGAGGTCGAAGAAAGATATGTGTTCAAGAAGCTTGCTGTTTTGTTATGCATGCTGCTGTTTTTTCAGATAGTATGTTGCTTTTTTTCATCAAAGAAACCCGTGATGAGGGAGTACGTGGTTTCGCAGGGTTGTTTTGCTTTGCAAGAGGAAGGCTGGAGGTGTTTGTGCAGTCGCATGAACAATTTGAAGAGAGAGAAATAAGAAAAAGCATGTCGACTGTTTTTTTTTCTTTTTAGAAAGAGAGAGAGAGAGAGAGAGAGAGAGAGAGAGAGAGAGAGAGAGAGAAGTTCGCCGTTGTATGCGCAGTCGGGTGTTGACCGGGTGTTGCTGGTCGCGTGCTGCAGGCGCAGGCGTATAGGCTGAAGGCGCAGGCGTATAGGCTAGCGTAGGAAGGCGACCATGCCTACGCAGGCAGGCGCCCAGGCCAGGCAGGCAGGCACCCAAGCCTACGCAGGCAGGCGGCCAAGCCCAGGCGCAGGCTAGCGCAGGCCGGCGCAGCGAAGGCAGCGCCGGAAGAAACGCAGGTGACGGCACCCAGTTAGGTGACGGCACCCAGTTAGGCGACGGCAACATACGGGCCGGCGGCGCTAAATCCAGGAGGGGTGAAAAAAAAAAACCCAGTAAAAGCATTGACACGCCAAATTCACTGCTTTCGTTTTTTTTAGATTAACTTTTTTTTTAAAGAGTTTAAAGGCCCCTTAAGGTTTAAAGGTGTTTTTTTTTAAGAAAACAGAATATATATATATATATAAAAACACAAAAGCAAAAGCTCAAGTTGCTTTTGGGGAAGATTATATAAACCCCTTAACTGGGCTTCTTGCCACACATCTCTCAAGTTTTCAAGCTCTCAAGCTCTCAAGTTCTCTAGCACTTTTTGGTGCAAGATCGAATTTTCTCTCCCCTTGCCCTCTTCACAATGTCGATCCAAGAATCTGAGTTGGAGCCCCTTGTCGAACGCGAAGGCTTGCCGGCTACGGAAGATACCGATGCCGATCTTTTTGACGATTATGTGTCCAAATCTGATTTCCAAGAGTTCAAAGTAGCTCTCGAAGCTTCTTCTTTGGAACGTTAGGCACAAATCGCAGCCCAGATGCAAGCTTTGCAGAACTCCATCTCTCTCTTGACCACTACCCTATCTACTCTTTCGGGTATGGATACCTTGGCCTCTGCTTTAGGCCCCAACATTACTCCGGAACAGTTCGGGGGCGAGCAAAAGCAGCGTACCAAGGAGATCGTGGACACTTGGCTACATAAGTGGCAAGTCCATTTTCAGTTTCATCCATATGATGATGAAAAAAAGATCCAGTTAGCAGCAGGTTTCCTCTCAGGCAAAGCTTTGCTTTGGTGGAAGGAACTCAACCCTAAGCCAACGACTTGGGCACAATTTGAAGACGTCTTCAAGAAGGAATTCCTCAAGAAAGAGGATGATTATGATGTTGCCCGGTTTACAACTTTGACCATGACCTCGCAGCACCTCACTTATGAGGTCTACCTCCAAAAGTTTAGGGACTTGCAGATGAAAGCTACAAAGATGAATCCCACTACTCTTTAGGGGTTCTTCGTAGCCGGTTTACCAAACTCATACCATTTACAGGTTAAAAATAACAAATACAAAACTTTGGACGAGGCCATTCATTCAGCTCGTATCTATGATGATATAATGGTCTCTTCCAAGTCTAAACCCGTTACCGAGCAGGGGAACAAGCACAAAAGAAAGTTCTCTGCACCAATAGCTAACACGACTGAAGGAAAGTCTTCGGACCAACCTTCAAAGAATTCAAGTTCGACACCAGTGAAGAAGAAACGACTCCTTACGGCTTTGAAGCTCAAGGAGGAGGGACGACGTTTCATCTGCGAAGAAAAAGGACACATGCGTAACGAGTGCCCGAAGCAAAAGGGTGCAAAGACCAACGCAGGACCCAAGCCAAAGGCAGCTAACTAGTTGTCTTTGACAGGTACGTCAGTTACTGTACTTTCTCGCCCTAGTACATGTTCTGATTGTCTGTTCAACTCTAAAGTTTTTGGCTTGCATGATCTTCTCCGAGTTTATGGAGAAGTGAATGGCCATAGAATCCACATTCTTCTAGATCCTGGCAGCTCACATAATTTTGTTAACTACAAACTTGTGCAGAAATTGAGTCTTGATACGACACCCAGCGATCATACCTATGAGGTACGCCTACTTGCGGGAAGGCAAGTATGGGATCGAAAGGTGGAGATGCTACCAATCCGGATTCAGGACTACAAAGATACTCTTGAATGCTATATTATGCACCTAGAACATGTAGACTTGTTATTAGGGATTGAGTGGTTTAAGACTCTTCAAGTCCAGATAGATTGGTCTAGTCATATTTTTTCTTTTCAGCATAGGAACACCCAATATAGTATTTTAGGTGATTGTATACATCCCTCTCAGGGACCTCTTGTAAATACAGTTGATTTTGGAAATATAATGGATTCTTCTTTGTATACTGCTTTCCATTGTGCATTGATTCCACTTTCTTCATTTCTCATTCCTTCCATGGATGTCAATGAATTAAGTGTATTTGAAAGCAAAGAATTACAGAAGATACTTGACTCGTTTCAAGATGTATTTCCTAAGGAACTGCCATCGGGTTTACCACCTGAAAGGGTAGAAGATCATCGTATTGACTTGATCCCTGGTGCTCATCCTGTCAGTATTCCACCTTACAGGATGAACCAAGCTGAGGAAGATGAGTTGGCTAAACAACTCGAATATTATTTGAGGATGGGCCAGATTGGCGAGCTGAGTTAGGGATAGACTAACGGGCGGGCACCCAAGTATGGACGGGCGGGCGCCCAAGTGTGGACGCTTGATGACCGGCCAAGAGCCTATAAAAGGGTGGCCAAGGTTAGTCATTAGTGATATAGAGTCTCGCATGTTTTGTGAGAGCTCTATGGTCTGGAGCCTGGATCTAGTGCAGACATGCACTTGCTTCATGCAGCCGAGGCCGGCAACAGTCTCAAGGCCCGCGAGGGTAGCTTCGTGGCGGTATGGGACGTCGCGAGGTAGAGATTGGTCGGTACGTCCATCTAGTTAGCTCTCGGTGGGGACAGCCAAGTCTGTGGGCTTGCCCACGGCTGTCGTGGTTGGGCGGTGAGTCAGGCCTGCACTCCCTTCTTGTTTGTTTGTTTGTTTGCAGGTTTCGAGTCTCGTACCAGGAGCGATCTACGAGGAGATCCGATGGGGATTTGACACTGATCTGGCATTACAGACCCCCCAATGTGGCTTTTTGCACCACCTCCACTGTTGTAGCCTCCCTCCAAGAGCAGCCAGCTGGCCTTTCTACTTGTTTTGCATTCCTCTTATGAAGGTTTTTTGTATGAGCTTAGCCTCTATAGAGGGTTGTAGTCTGCATCACGTGGAGGGTTGTAGTCTGCATCATGTGGACATTTTTCTTTTTACCGATAGAAGGATCTTTTTTTGGGAAGGAAAAAATAATAATAACCACACCATCCGCTACGGACATGTCAGGTTTGGAAAAGATAGCAACACCGTGAATTGTCATAAGCCACACTTATGATGATCCACAGTCCAAGGTGATAGGCCTTAAACACGTGCTTAAAGTAGCAAGGGGACTGTCCTCCAGCATGACTCTCCTTTTTGGGTAGTTTTTTTAGGTTGCTACCTGAAAATCCAGCTGAGCTTGTGACATTTGTTCCACCAGCCGGTTGCGTTCCATCCTTAGTCCTTTAACTTTATTCAGCTCGGCCAAGACTTTCAGCTTCTCCTCCCTTACATCCCGCAAGCGGTTCGAGGCTGTATTGAAGTCATCTTTGAGGTGCATCTGCTCAGCCCCTAACCTCTCCAGATTTTTGTTCAGATTATCCCTAAGACAAGACAAAAATATGTATCAAAAGGTAAGCCTACATGCTAATTGCAACACAAAACCCCAGAAATTATTTTAAACATCAATCTCTAACTATGTGCAAACCACCATTCCTCTTCATGACCACCCAGCTAACTAGCTGTTAAGACCCAAAAGACATAAATGATTTGGTTTTAATGATGAGGCTAGCCTACTACTGTTTATAATTCACTAATGATGGGATACGTCACTAATGATAGGATTCTAACATTAATTATGGATTAATTATACATTAATGACTCTGTGTAAAGCAACCCAAGGCACCTCACTTAATAAAGATATATAAGAAGTTGAGAGCTCATTATTTGGGATTGAGGATTTCCATCAGTCGAGGAGAACCCATGGGAAATTGACTTGGAGCAGGCCTATACCAGCAGGCTCAAACCTTACCCCTAAGAGATGGGTCCTGGTAATATAGGACACCAGGACTTGCATGAGGAGTCGTGGTGTGGTATTGGTCTAGCCTCAGGCTCAGGGGTGCCCTATGGTATAGCTATGGCTGGGTGGTGAGCTAGCCAACCCCCCTCCTTGAGAGCATTATCTACAGGGAGACTTTATCTACGGCTTCATAAGATCCCTACAGATACTGTAAGGAACCTCACTGAAAGAAAGCAAGAAACAAAGAGAGTGTAAAGGTGTAAAAATCTGCTTACCGTAGATCACCTGATTTCACTAGTTCTGACTGAATCTCATCAACAGAACGCAATCCTTGAGAAGAAACATTGAGCTTGTACTCTAGCTCTCCGATTTGCGATCGAATTACTTTGGCTTCCTGCCCCAACTTGTCGGCTGCATCTGCTGCCTGGTGTAATCTCTCAAATTGATCCCTCTCTGTCTTTGCATGTACAGTGAGATCATTAAGCTGTAACCAAATTAACTAGTTTAAGTTCAGTCATGTTATACAAAGCATCCCAAAAAAGCATGCCAATTAACAATATCCCAGAAAGACCTGTCAAAAGCCATACATCATTAAGAGAGTGGCTTTTGCTTTCATGCTCCCGTTCAAGGTCTGCTATCAACTTCTCGGTGGCGGGAACAGTGTTTAGAACTAGCTTCACGTAGTCCTCGTACACTGGTCGCAGCTTCTCTAGCTGCTGCACTTTTGATTCTGCCTGAGAATAATGTGAGGCAAGCTCCCGAAGCCGGTCTGCTGTGCTAGAACTCTTTACTCTTTGCTGCAAAGAAAGAGAGAAGAAGTTTCTTTCATAAGACTGCTCAGTCTCACCCTAGCTTGATAGCACTTTAACAATGTTTACAGATACATGCTGAAAAATTGCTGATCCAAGCAAAATCAAAGGCTTTTAGGTGTTTTGGTATGGCTGTGGGTGGTCCTTAATGTGTAAACAGCCTAATGCTTGTAGCAGCCATACCTTCTTAACAAAATCATCTTCCTCTTGAGGTGTAAAGGGACGCTCACAGCAGGGACAAACGTGGTTTGCTCTTGCTACTTTTTCAAAGGGTTCAAACATTCGCCTCATGCCATCTGCCATATCATGCTGGCTGCCAAGCATTTAAGAATCGAGTGAGAAACTGATTGTGATCCATATATTACATCACCACTTTCTTTGCACAAATGTAGCAAAATTTGAATGAAAGGACAGCTTAATGTCTCCTTTCAGATTAAATCAACATGAATTTGTTCCTTGTATAAACACTATGTGTGCATGCAGGTATGCAAGTGTTGTACCCATCTCTTTTTTGTCTCTTACAGCCTGATCCCATCTCTTTCTTAACCTCCTGAGGCTTGTAGCACCATGTGATCCCATCTGCATCTCCACCGCAGGAAAGCTGATTTCCTGCATACCCAAGGAGCCAATTGTGTTCTTGCAAACTCCTGGAGCTGCCCTGGAGGAGCTTCCATCAGCAATGGAGGGTGTGAATGAGATCTGCCCAAATGGCATGGACGGACTTTACAGGGGGTGTCGCATACCCCTCTTGCAGGCCCACCCATACCTACCACGCTGCGGAGTTTCCCAGCCAGAACCCCGAATGAGATCTGCCCAAATGGCATGAGAGTAGTCTAGAAAGTCTCAAGAACCTGTCTTGCCTCAATGACTATACCCCTGCAATTCAAGTGCCAAGCTGTCTTTATTGCCCAGGCAACCACACCTCAAGTGATAAAGTGGATGAATAGACTGAAAATCCTCCCCCAGCTGTGCAAGCCGGCAGTCCAAGAGACACCGGTTTCCCCTGCAGCAGGGACAGCTGGCCTCTCTGCACATTGTGGTCTTCCAGTCCAAGAGACCTTGCAAGGAGAAATCTTGTGAGCGCCCACATTACTTGAGACGGGTCATCACAACTGTGCTAGGATAGGGCCTGTCATGTCTTGAGCTAACCAATTCTGCTTTGAGTGGGGAATATGGCCTCTCATGAACATCAATCTGACACCCAAGGTGGGGCAAGGAGGGGGAGGAGGAATGTAAGGGCGTGCTGACGGGTCTCTCTAGTTCTGCTCCCCTGCCTCCTAGTTCCCCTAAATCTCGCCTGTCACATGCCTGCTGTGTATAAAAGATTTAAGTGGATTGCTACATAAAGGTATAAAGAAGGTCTTGCTGTGCATTACACAATCTAGCCAGTTGCATGTTACAAAGACACCAATAAGGGTTTGCAGGTGCGACCAACCATTCACCCAGACATGCTGTAGAGGGCCCCCGAGGTCCTCACTGGAATCCTGAGAGAAAGTCAGGCAGTGTTTTTTACCTATCAAGAAGACCACAAGGGGAAGTTATTGCCAAGGACCCATAGCAAGATATCACGAGAACACTACCCACACAGGTAGGAGAAGAGGATCAAGAGGAAACAACCACTCTCTACAGATGGTTGAGGCCATGAGGTCTCAGCTGCCATGTGATACACTGACACCACTACTTTGTTTATAAGCTACCAGAAGACAGCCAGGAGCTAAAGGATTGAGCAGCACAGGCATCCAAGGCACCCCAAGAGATGTAGGAACATGTGCCCACTGGTGGTCAGAGGGAGGAACACATCAAACTGTTCCAAATCCAGGTTGCTGGAGTCTCTCTTTCTCATGGCAGGAGAACTCCAAGAGAGCTGGTGCAAGTTAAAATGAGGCTCTAACTGCAAACCTGGAGGATGAAAATTGGCCGAGGTGGAGACCCACAATTCTTACAGTTACTTGTTAATTCCTCTTTACTTGTTAATTCCTCTTACACATTTGAGGTTTCCCACCCGGAGGATGGTTGATATGATTTTTAAAAGGCCATAGAAGATCCAACTAGAGCAGGCAAACATCAAACCTTTTGCGAACTTCTTTCTTTTCAATGGCATCTTGCAAATTCGAAGAGAATGCATCAATATCCACTTGCACCTCTCGCAGAGAGCTAAGTCTAGTGAGAATTACCTTCTTCTTTGCTGCATCAATCAAAAAAAAAAAATTATAAGCTTTTAATTGCAAATGTTTGCAACAAGCATGTACTCACACAAACATGCACACACATTTGCACAAGCACAAATAACTTCTTGTTCAGCATCCAGGGTTTGTTTTCCAACACACCCCCAGGCGCATGCACACACACATACTTGCACAAGCACTCATTCATGCAAGCTTCTCAACATGGCACTGGTCCTGAGTTTTCAAGCAATGCAACCAGCCAAGCAATAACAATCGGCCATGCCCGGCTTACTCTATTTATGCATAAAGCTTCATTAACTAGCAATGTTTTTACATCACAAATGACAAAAGTGTGATGCAAAAAGGTATATAAGACAAAGGCCAAATAATACAGACCATCTCTATCCCGTTGAGCAGCTGAAAGTTCAACTCGAGCATCTTGTAGCTTAAGTGCAACCAAATCCACCTCTTGCTTAGCTACTAAGGCTTTTTCACTCATGGATTTGTACTCCTCAGTAGCGTACCTGCCATTTCATATAGCTACATTAGTTACCTTGGAAAAGTACATACATATGATACATAAATGACACCAAGGTCCAAAAACAAGCTGTGTTACTATGAGCAGAAATAGCTATCAAATGCATGTGTTATATGAGCATCGACATCCAGTATTCCGCCCTTCAAGGGATAAGTGGAAACAAATGCATGTCTATAATACAAACCCTGTAGACCTAAGCATAAAAACTTGTACTTCAAGATTTCTTGGTGAAAAAATCCATTCTGAGAGAGAGAGAGAGAGAGAGAGTAATATTAACGTCTACAAAAGGCCCCAAGGTTTTATGAGACCATGAGTGATACAATGATACCAACGATATACTCAGCCATGGAAAACGTAATTGAAAATGAAAAACAGCTATCACTAGTGTCTAGTTTATATAAATGTGATATCAGCATTATGACCCTGTGTATGAGGTAAACTAGCCATGATCAACTAATGGTAATGCCCGCCTCAGCCAATACCAATCAGATGGCCATGAGAATATCAAGCCTCTATGATGAAAGCATGTCATGGCCTCGAAGATCCTGGATTTGTATCTGTTTGGGGGGGGAGGGTCGTGATGCTTTCGGTCGAGGCGGCCTGGGGATGCCTGACCCACAAAATAGATCGAGCTCTATCACTAAGGACCCCTCTAGGGCATGGCGCCGGACTGCTGGTGTAGGTGGTGGGCTCTGATGCCCGCCTCAGCCAATACCAATCAGATGGCAATGAGAATATCAAGCCTCTATGATGAAAGCATGTCATGGCCTCGAAGATCCTGGATTTGTATCTGTCTGGGGGGGGGAGGGTCGTGATGCTTTCGGTCAAGGCCTGGGGATGCCTGACCCGCAAAATAGATCGAGCTCTATCACTAAGGACCCCTCTAGGGCATCACGCCGGACTGCTAGTGTAGGTGGTGGGCTCTGATGTGGATGCATGTAGACTGAAGAAATCTGTAATGGTCCTCTGAGAAGTACCATGCTGGGTCTGCCTCTAGGTGTGCTGTCTTAGTACTACATCTCTATGATGTCTGACCTCAAGCAAGTACATGCCCAAGCATCTCTGATCATCATCTTGCAATTTGCATCACCCATGCAAGTGGACCAAACCACTCTCAGCAGAGGCAATGGAATCTTCCCTGTGTCTCATAGTAGTCTGGACAGCTAAGCATGTAGTGTGCCTAATCTTCCACATGTCCTGTAGTCTCAACTCTGAGGCGGTGTGAGAGGATACTCTTAGCTGGCCAATCACGATACACATGGCATGTGACATATGTATCTATATGTATCTCAGGATCTCGATAAATCCGTCCCTTAGTCTCTTAGTAAGTGGTCCCTGCAAAACTCCGATTCTGTGCCAAGCTCCGGGAAGGAGACACCCATGTCCCATATATGTGAAGTCCTAGTAGTGAGAGGTCCAAGAGTGGAGTCCAGACTATACTACAAAGGGGGGAGACGATCCATCTGGAGGCCTGTGCATCAAACCACTCACCTACCTCAGAGTACCATGCTGGCAAGGATAATGATGGTGCTGGTGCTGATGAGGAGGATAGTCCAGCCAGCCTAACCTGAGAGAGAGTGTGTTTTATTAACCTCTAGTAGAAGACAACAATGACTACATACTAAAGTAGCCAGAAAACATCGAGAAGGCAAATTAATTGAATCTTGTATGTCATCTGATAACATGGGGGTTGAAATACATGTATCATCTCTGTAGGCTGATTGCCCAGTGTAGAAGGCAATCCTCTTGCTGGGTTTTGGTGAGTCTGAAATGTCATAACCCTCAAGGATTTCCATGAAATTGCCACACTAAAGTGGGAGACACCTAGTGGTCTCACCAACCGTGCACCCCTATTTGGCCTGTTGAGAGTCCATGGAACATATCCACGATCATGACATGCCCTGTCTGGCTGCATGATTGGTGTCACCTCGGGACTCTATAATCTTCTCCGCATTATAGACGTAGCTTCATTAATCCTAGGTCTGCTGCAAGTCTCTGAAATGTCTCAAGACAAGTCTCTTATGGGTGGACCTCAGACTAGTCGGCGGTTTTGTGTGTCACGATTGTGACTAACTCTCTTAATCTCTCCCTAATTACTCCTTAATCCCTCATTAACTATAAAGACACCTGTGAAGGGTCACACCCTTGCACATGGGTCACTATCAAAGGACATGTCTATTCATTAAAAGACACACCCCTAAGTCCAGAGGACATAACCATGGATTCAAGAGCCACATCCCTTCCCAGAGATGTGCCTCTTCAGTTGTACCCTTTCGGCCTCTATTTAAGAAAGGCCCCCGTCTCAAAGCAATTACTCACTCTTTTCCTGCAGTATTTGTCTTATGTTCAGTCTTAATCCTGTTAATAAAGCTATAAAAGCTTTAGTATCATCTGGCTCCCTCAGTCTACATCAAAAGGAGTAATTGATTATTGGTTGTTGTCTTTCAGCATGCAACAGTGCTTTTATAAGAGTCATTCATTCCCTATGCCTACGAATCCCATGCACATTGAAAGTCAACCATCTCAGGTCCTCCTCATACTCAATAACTCTCCGTAGAGGACCCAGCCCATTTCAACAAATGATAACGCCCTCAAATCTTATAGTATGTTGAGCAATGGAGAGAGAGAGAGAGAGAGAGAGAGAGAGAGTAGGATTAACATCTATGAAAGATCCAAAGGGTCTATGAGACCAACAGGTGATACAATACTGTCATGGAAAAAAAAGAACTGAAAAAAAAAACAGCTGCTGAAAATGCCTGCAATAGAAGCGCATGGCACTGTGTGATGCCATCCTTAGCCAGTACAAATCTGATGGCTGAAAGGATGTCTGGTCTCTGTGATGGGAGTCTGCCATGGCGTCCAAGAGCATCTTGGATTTGCATCTGGCAGAGGGAGGATCGTGATGCTCGGGGGCCAGGGAAAGATGTTATTAACGTCTACTAAAGACCCAAAGCATCTATGAGACGAAAAAATGTTACATGTGATCCATGAGTAAAATGGAACATGAAAAATGTTAATGTAAACACTAGTTGCCGAAGAGAAATGCAGGGCCAACGTACTACGTAGGTGTTACGTCCGGGGATAGATGTTATTAACGTCTACTAAAGTCCCGAAGTGTATGAGACGAAAAAATATTACATGTGATCCATGAGTAAAATGGATGTCAAGACAACCTGAAAAATGTTAATGTAAAAACTAGTTGCCGAAGGGAAATGCAGGGCCAATGTACTACGTAGGTGTTACGTCCAAGACAAGTCCATACTAGGTGCCCAGGCAGAGGCCAGGTGTAGTAAGCACCCTGTAGGAGATGATCAAACCCACACGGGAGAAGGCAGAGTTGGTAAAATTATAGGGTTATTACCTAATTATAGCACTGAGGGCAGTTACAGGGCCCAGTGGCATAACCCAAGCTCAGTTTTGTTAACACAATCATGGAGTCTAACTCGTAGCACGCATTGCCCATCAAAGGTGCTCATTGTGAGACTGTCAGAATACGCAGCGGAGATTATGACCAAATCTGGGAACACGAGCAAACGCAATGCAGAAAAAACAGCACGAGAGAGAGAGAGAGAGAGAGAGAGAGAGAGAGAGAGAGGCGTGTAACTCTACTCTATATACACAAAGAAGATCCCGAATACAAGATACAATGGTGTGGGGGCCATGGGGCCATTTTATATGGCCCCAAACATGCAGTCAGCCTGTAGGAAAGGCAGCCGACTGGACCTAAATGTCCACAACCAGCTATATCCACCAGTCGGCCAGCTGTACACAGTCGGCCAGCATACATGAGAGGTCGGAGACCAGAAGGAGCAGTCAGCCAGCATCCAGGACACCCTGACCAGCAGTCGGCCAGTGTCTGGATCAGCCAGGAGCCACAGAACTGCCTCCCACACCTGGTAAAAATAGGAAAAAAATGGGGAAAAATATGGAGAGTGGGGAAAAATGAGAAAACACCTAATACGGGCGGGCACACCCACAACAGAGGCCCTGGTGTATATGTATAGACAGGAGATGACTTCTAACACCAGCTCCTGGCTGTGAAACCAACCACAGGGAGCTGGGGTGCCGCCTGAGCAAATCCTAAGATAGCGACTTCATGAAGAGGTCCACCGTACTGTCCTCCGTCGAACAGAACTCTAGCAAGATTTCATCAGCAACGATCTGTTCACGAACAAAATACCTCTGGATGACCATGGGTTCCTCTTGTGGAAGCCCAATCCTGCCATGCAACCTCTACAACCTAACCACCTCACAAGCAGCATCACAAGCAGCCCGGTACTCTGCCTCTGTTGACGACAAGGCAAAAGATGACTGCCTCTTATTGCTCCATAAAACTGCTCCTGGGCCTGAAGTAGAACTCCTCATGTCTGAATCTCCTCCCCAAACTGAGTCACTCCATCCGTGGAGTCGGACTCCATCCATCAACCCCCCTCCTATGTAAAAGAGACCAAGATCCTTCGCATGCTGCAAAAACCACAAGATACGCAATCCTGCCTCCCAAAGAGTCCTCTGCAACCATGAGCTCAACAGCCTCATCAGGAAGCTCCTGTCCAATCTGCTATCCATCAACCAAATCAATGAACCATTCTTCTTCCGAGTCAAAGAGGCATCACACTGCTCACAAGGATCAACACCAAGCCAAATCCTGGAAACCTACTGAAGACCACGCAAGGCCTTCTGAAACCTGTCAACCAGCCCCTCTGAATCCGGAACCACAATGCCTAGAGAATCCACCTCCTTCTGCAAGTAATCAACTACCACCTGCCTGGCTTTCCGAGAGGTCCCCGTGGAAAGAACATCCTCATCTACATGAGTTTCTTTGTCCTGAATACTACGAGACATCAGAGCATAAGCTACCTGTTCAGTTCCCTCTGACTGACAAACACAAGAACCACCAACATCAGTACTAGAAAGTTCCTGCCAACTGCTGCCATCAACTCGCAAGCTATCCACCATCTGGTCCTAGAAAGCTTGCACCTGCAGTACACTTAAGTGGCCATTACCAGACTGCCACTCATCACAAAGCTGGGGACCTAGGAGAGAGAGTGCTGAAAGCTTGTAAACTCCATTCTCCACTCCGCCTTCCCACACTACCTGGCCTGTTGCCTTGTCCTGGAGAGCAACAAAATGCTCATCAAACTCCACCCGTACGCCAGTCTTGCAAACCTAATGCACTAGCAATAGATGAAAACCAAGTGACGGAACATACAACACGTGGGAGGAATGCTTCCCCTCTCTGCCATCAGGAACTATCTCCAACATGCCCTCAATGTGAACTGGGATAGTGGATGTATCCCCAGTAAGAATGTGACCAGAATACCAGCAGAGATCCTGTAAATCTAAACGGGAAGGAGTCATGTGCCTAGAAGGACCACTATCTAGAATCCACTCCCAAGTATCTGTTGCAGAGAATCCTCCAACCTCCTCCCTACCTAAAGAAAATGAAACATCGGTGTCCATCACCTCTAAGTACATGAAAGCTGGAGTCTTCATGATTGCTGCTGAGGAATCTTCGCCCTTCTCGGTCTTCCACTTGGGACACTGCCTCCAATAGTGGCCTTTCTCGCCACAATCATTACAGGTCCTCTCTGCCTTTAGTTTCTCGCAGTCAGCGTAGGACTTCTTCTCAGAAGACTTCTCCGATGAAGCCTTCCCTTTGCCCGAGTTATGGCCTTGTCCTCTAACGATATCTCCTTCCCAACCTGGAGAACTTCCTGCTGAAGAGCCTGCAGCTTGTTAATATGCTCCCGCATCGTCGACGACTTTGCAAGGCTCATAACCCGCATCTGTACTTCCAAGGAAATCCTCTTCATGGGTGATACCCTGTTGTAAAGAGAAGCAAAATGCCGCCATATACCTCTAGCTAGCGTCATATGCTTTACATGATTGATTACTTGCGGTGTGCAGTTGAGGAAGATAAATGAACGGACCCTGGCGTTGACACGATCCCACAACTGTGCCTGTGCCTCCCGGTCCTTTCGGGTTGACGGTTAACTCCCCTTCCTCTACTTCCGGCTATGGAACCCCAACAACGATGAAATCAGCAAGGTCATAAGACTCCAGAACAGATTCCATCATAACCTTCCATATGCCGTAGTTGTTCTCGTCCAACTGACGGTCCACCAGGAACGTGGGGAGTGTTGGGATCTTCACATGCCTCTCAGCCATCTCTAACAAATATGCCATTGCGGGGATGTAATCTGAAAAAGGGTGGGTGGGTGGGAACAAAGAAGAACTTACACCTGCAAGTGGCTGTCCAGCAAATCAGCCCGCCGTCCTCTTGCTTCTCCTCTTCCCGAACAATCCCTAACAGTCCACCAATCAGCAACACAACAGTCCCCCTCTTGCTCACCCAAATCCCAAGAACATCAAGAGCCTAGGGCTCTGATACCATGTCAGAATACGCAGCAGAGATGATGACCAAATCTAGGAACACGAGCAAACGCAATGCAGAAAAAACAGCACGAGAGAGAGAGAGAGAGATAGAGGCGTGTAACTCTGCTCTATATACACAAAGAAGATCCCGAATACAAGATACAATGGTGTGGGGGCCATGGGGCCATTTTATATGGCCCCAAACATGCAGTCAGCCTGTAGGAAAGGCAGCCGACTGGACCTAAATGTCCACAACCAGCTATATCCACCAGTCGGCCAGCTGTACACAGTCGGCCAGCATACATGAGAGGTCGGGGACTAGAAGGAGCAGTCGGCCAGCATCCAGGACACCCTGACCAGCAGTCGGCCAGTGTCTTGATCAGCCAGGAGCCACAGAACTGCCTCCCACACCCGGTAAAAATAGGGAAAAATGGGGAAAAATATGGAGAGTGGGGAAAAATGAGAAAACACCTAATACGGGCGGGCACACCCACAACAGAGGCCCTGGTGTATATGTATAGACAGGAGATGACTTCTAACAAGACGACACCTATAGGGTGTGGCTTGGTGGTATGGGATGCCAAGTCTTCCTGCAGGGGAGCTCTGCCCAGGATGTAGCTTTGGCTCCAGCTCGAGGGTGAGTCCACTATGGTAGGGAGCTGGGCATTAAGCCTCGCTCCTATGTGGTTCCACTTCTTGTAATTTCTTGGGCAAGCTCATGTGAGACCTTACACTAGGAAAAAGCACCTCTCACAGATCTCAGCCTTCGCTCAGGAGCAGCAGGTCCAGATGTGCAGAGTGGTACCATGTTTTGTACCCAGGGTAAGTCAGGGGTCGCGTGCTGGCGGTGAGGGCAGCCAGCCAGCCAAGACCACTAGACAACTCTGCAGGTAGCAGCTCGTACAGCTGGGGAAGCGTGGAAGCGGGCGCCCTGCAAACCTGCAGAGAGCGAAGGACTCGGCTGGGTGACGTGCTAAAGATGGGTAGAGAAAAAAACACACACAGTTTTTTTCAGAAAAGCACAACAGAGTGGGGTTTTTTACTAAACAAACAAGGCAAAGGCTTAAAAAAGCCTACGTTCATCTCTATTTTTACTAAAATTCTCATACCCGCACATTCACACAGTTTTCTTTCCCTCTACATGCTCCCCCTCAATGACAAAACACCCATCATTATAATTTCTTACACCCTATACAAAGCAATACTCCACACATACTCTACTTTATATGAAACGTTTGGAAAATAAAGAATACTGAAATAAGGTTTATACATGTCCTACATGGGTCTAGACTCTCATGGTCATACTTGAAAAAAAGGGGAACTTAGCAAAATGACGAGAAAATCCTTGCCTAAGCACTTCTCCAATGTCCTTTTTCAAGCTTTCAACCCCTGGCAAGCGTCCCTTGAGTGTCTTCTTGATGTTCTCCTTGTTATCTTCCATGCTGTAGCCGATGTTTCAAGAAGTAATTTAGACACTGAACTTAGGGCAAAGTGTTTAATACCATTTTCTGCAGGGTGCAGGACATACATTCTTTTGAGCTTTCTTTCCTTGTCTGCAAGGTCTTCCCTCTTGAGATCAAGCTGCACTCTGTCTACTGACTCCTTTGCAATTCCGTCCTTTTCACGATGGAGAGTCTTCACCCTTTGCTCCAACCGATAGATTTCTACTCTCAAATTGTCGATTTCGGTTTCAAAGTTCTTCTCATTGAGCTTGCTGCTTTGCCTGTTGACTTCGTCTTCCTGGAAAAGGCCATTTTTACACAGGAAAAAGCTTCGTATCAGAGATTGTGTAACACCAAACTTTATGTATTGTTATTTTGGTTTGATGATATGAATCATCTTAGATAAAGGCACTAAGAGGAAGCTAAGGGGGTGTTATGAGCCCAGAAGGCCCTTAAAAATGGCTAGACATGCCTTGGGCCCAATGTAAAAGGAACTATTGTGCACTTCATAAAAATCAGGTAAATTTTACTGGTACTCCATCCTTATGTAAGTGAGTGAATTGCTCATTAATCAGATATCTCTAGCTGGGAAGATTCCCAGGAGATAGGTCCGCCACTAGTTGGACACTTGGATAGTGGGCATTGGTGATACAGGGCGCCGTGCTTGGGCGGGGTGCATAGACCGGTCCGTTGATGGTTGAGTCCAGCCTCAAGCTCAGGGATTCTGTATGGAGCTATGGTTGGGTGGTGAGTTTGCCAGCAACCCTTCCAATTTGTCTTTGTTGTTTTTTGTATTTCGAAAGGTGTCTTAGGGCACCTGTGAGCTCAAGCAATGCTTTGGATGAAAAGTCTGTTTCAATGGGGTGTGAAATAAACAACACTATTACCATCTGTTTCTCTTTTTCATCCAACCCAGCAACATCATACTTGATATGCGAAAGCTCTTCAAGCTCTGCATCAATCTCCTCAATGCGCTTTTCCGTTTCTTCCTACAAAACCACACGTGATGTTAATGGCTGGGAAAGCACTTCTTTTCAAGCATTGCAGAACAATTAGTTCACAAGAAGCTCTTGGTAGCCTCTACCTGTGTTGTGCGCTTCGCCTCAAGTTGGCCCTGCAACTCACTGAGCTTCTTGCTATTCACTTCGACCAGCTTCCACACTTTTGAAACCTCAGCCTCACCTGCCCGCTGCATAATGAGATCAGGTAAGACCGATATATGCACTATGGTTACAGCTCAGGTTGCCAAGTCAAGAAGCTACCTTCTTGTCATCAACATCTTTTATCAACTCTTTCAAACGCAGCTCTGCTCGGTTTGTCATCTGTATTGCTGCTTCATGACTCAAGGAGGATCCTACAGTTCCAAGATTGTAGTCACGAAACATTGACTGTATTTTTCCATCACGGTCCCTTTCAACTGCTCTGAATGCCTGCATAAACAGGTCACCTTACTCAAGGTATTCCAGAAAACACCATACTATAGACTATATCTCAACAGGTGTATATTCAAGTCCCAAGGGATAGAGTTCAATACATCAGCCTCCGCCTCTTGTTTGCCTATGTTCACACACTCTTGATTATACTTTTTATTGAGGATCTCTATTTGTGTGGTATGATCTGCCAGATCTCTCTCTCCTTTGCTGATCTTAATCTTCAACACCCCAAGATTCTGCTCAAACTTTGCTTGCCACTCCATAAGCTCCTCATCAGTGTCTGCTCAAACATACTGATACTTCAAACAAAATCCTCTAAAGCACCAAACAAGGCTGGTTACAGAACCTTCACTACCCATGGATGGGTGGAGAGTTGGATGGGCAAAATTCAAGATTTCCCATCCATCCCTGACAGGCAGCCAAGATGGGCCCCCACGCACAGGCAGAGCGGGCCTAACACCTGAATGAGCTAGAAAGACCTGATGAGGATGACAAGTGTAAGTGTATCATGCTAACCTTCATTTTCTTCAGTAAGTTTAGCATATTGCTGTTCTTGAAGTGCAAAGAGAGTACTCCTTTTGGTATCCAGCAAGCGAACCTCCTCATGCAATTTCCTCAGCTCTTTGATGGTTCTATCATGGGTGTTAATCCTCAACTGGATCTCTGCTATGTCTTTCTCCAGCTTCTGAATCTGAGACTTCAATTTGTTTGAGCTTTCTGTGTCACGATCAATGTTCTCTTGAAGCTGGCATCCAAGGTTTTTAGAGATCCATAAGTCTGAAGATGCAGCTGTTAAAAACTATAATGAAATTTTTCAAAAACACTTAAATAAGACACCTTGTATGCAGCATCTCGTAGAGTCTGTGAGTTCTCCAGTTTTAGCTTCTGCATTTTGATTTCCTGAGCTTGCTCCTTGTGAAGTTTTTTTATTACTTCTAAAGCTTTTGTATACCTGATAGAATCAAATCATAAAACAACCATAAGCCAAGAAACTTGAAAGATCAACGTACTACAGCCATTGTTTCTTTACAAATAAAGTATCGACACTGCTTGAACTTATTGAAAATCCTGAATGTGTCTTTACTTGATCTTACTGTGCACACAATGAATTCGCACATATTGACACATGGTAACAGACATGTTTCATCCAGAGGTTTCGCCCATGGAGATAAACATGTTTTACAAAGCAACGAGCTCTTGCCACACTTAGCATTTGGTGGGTCCAATTTCTTTGTAGATGTCCAACACCATGTGTTCATACCAAAGTGCCAACACAGCATTCACATGGAAAGGTGCCCATGCTAGCCCATCTAGCAAGGCCAGCCCTTATTACTCCTAAGATCATAAAAGCTTAGATCAGAGCTGCCAGCTTGGCATTACACCCTTCTGATCTTGCATCTCCACTTCCTTGTGATGTAATATCCCCACTACAACCAGTTAAAAAAACGAGTCCAGACAGCCAAAGTGCCATGGCATTCAAAAAACCTGCATACTTTGTGTTGAGAAACATTGAGGGAAAGCATGTCCTACTAAACAAACCAGGTTTGATCTCCCAATTCCGTTCCTTTTTTCCCCCCCAAAAAAGAGACTAGAAAGTAAATTAAAAAACAATATAATCGAGTTCCTTGCAGAAAGTATACTTTCTAAAAATGTTGCTGGAGGAACCAACTAGGGATGCTGTGGTTCCCAACTACAGTAGAACCATTATCAGTCAGAGGGGGGCTATGTCCCTAAATATGCTTTGCATTCGAATTTTGTGGTTTTGGAGAAGCCCTGAATCTTGCCCTGAGTTGGTCAAGAGTCTGAATAACATCAGGCCCATGTAACTGATAAAGACTGAGAGTGGAAAGACCCTCAATGGCCTCTATACATCACAACCTCCAGAGTCAAAACCTGCCGGCCAGTTCCATACCATAACACCATGTAAGCCAAAAATGGTGTATATTGGCTTGCAGGCACCAACAAAACACCGATAATATTTGAACCGTTGAACTTCAAAGCATCATAACCCATATTCAGACTTTTCATCCCTCCACAGCTTTAAAACCAGGGCCCACTCTAAAAACAACAAACATAAAACCAATGCACATGCACAAACCATGCAAATGGATAGCCAACGGTTGATAATTTACCATCCCCATGCCTATCATCTCAAGACCCCAAAAAAAAAAGGAGAGTCACGTGATACGCCTCCATCTTGAAACCACCTGTACACACCCCATACCCCACCTACCATTTTCTTTTCTTTTTTTTCAGAAAGGAGACTTCTATTAAGTATGAAAAAAATTTACAAAATGGAAATTTCACACCAAGCAAGGTGAAGATCTCAACCAATCAGAAGCCCTGTGCTCCCAATAGGGTCCCGAATGAGAGGATGTGAAAAAGATACCAATGTCCCACTCTCTCATAAACTGGCCGCGCTTCCTCTCCGCAACCCTCGAAGATCCCTGGATTCTCGCCCAAGTAGCCATAATGGTGTGAATAATATCACTCCAAATCCTGCAAAGACACTGAGAAACAAGAACAGGAGTACCCTCAATGGCCTCGGTGCATCTAGCCTTCCAGATATTCCAGGCTGAGATGCTAGCAATAATCTCCCAAGAGCTGTCTAACCTCTGTGTCAGAGGGACAAAGTGTGAAAGTGGCAAATCCTGAAGACAACACTGCCGAGCAACTCCTTGCCTAACCATAATGGCCAAGCTCCTCTCAGTCCCCTCGAATCTCAGCTGAGGCCCAGACTGTGTCAACCAAATGATAGAACCAAAAGAAATGATAGCATCCCTCTTAATCCTACCAAAGAGAGGTGCAATCGCAGACCAAACCCTCTGTGCTTCCCTGCATTCCCATAAACAATGGTAAACTGACTCCGAAACTCCTGCACATCTAGGGCATGCTGGGCAAGCACCAGTAACAGACCACCATGAAGAGAAACCCAAATAAAGGAGGAAATCTATGGCTTCCTATAAGAATGCCACAATCTCTGCCAATATAGCCTCTGAATGTCAGTCGAAATGCCGTAAGATTCCCAATGGGGTCTAAGAGTAGGAACACTCTGAATGTGTCCCAAGATAAGATGTCTGGCATTCCGCCGTATAACTGAAAAAAGGCATGCTTTTCAAAGGGTTACAAGCATCCTTCCACTCCCACTCACCGGGGTCCCAATGCAAATGTCTGATAGGGCAGCCACCATACAACCAAAGGCTAACACTCTCTGTGATCATCCCGCCGGGGGGGAGGGGGGGGGGGGGGGTCAACAAAGACGTGCTTCCCTAACCTGCCAACAACTCTGACTGGACAAATCTAGGGGCCCTCAATAAGGTCCTGCACGTCACATCTCTCCAGCTGCCATCCATCTTGTACAGAAAAAAAGACCGGTACATCATCCTCCCTAGGCAAGGGGAGACCCATAACCTGAAGAGGAACACCTCTCCCAAAAAAAACCCCAAACCAAGAATGATGACGGCCTTCCAAGAAAGATCCAGTAATCCAGTGGTTGGGAATGGCTGCATCAATCTGTGCAATCCTCCAGCTAGAGCCTCTCAAATGCTGCGTGAAATCCAATCGCTGTACCTCGGTGAGGCTCTGAAGCCTCTTCAAAGCCAGCACTGTGGAGCATAGGGTCTCCCAGCCAGCCCAAAGAATATGCATAGATACCCCAAGAGGCCTACCATGCACATCTAAGATCAAATCATTCCACAGAATGGGCTGCCGGTTAACTTCCTCCGCTGAACGCGGGGGGGTGTGTACCAAAAAACTCCTCAGGCAATCCCAGGCCCGTAGGAGGGACCTAACCAAGGGGGATGAGAGGGAGCGGTGAACTGCATCCGAAAAAATAAAGCGTGAGCCTCATGAGAGTCCAGTCACCTCCGCGAACAGGGACACACTTCGTGATCTTGCTGCATGAGAAAGTCCTTCCACGGCTAAGTGCCTGGAAGAAAGCCCCTAACAACAAGCTTACAAAGCAAAGCCTTACATTGCACCTCAAGGTCAATGATATTCAATCCCCCTTCCTGCTTAGGCCTGATAATGGTTTCCCAAGCAACTCTAGCCCTCATTTCCATCAAGCCCCGACCAAAGAAAGTTCCGAATAAGGCGACGAAGCTGGCCAATGCAGCCCTTATGAAAAATCCAGCACGAAGCGATAAACCAAGTCGTGGCTAGCAAAACTTGGTTAACCACCAAAGCTCTAGAGGCCAAGTCGAGCTTCCTCCTACTCCAGTGATGAAGTTTGCTTTTAATGCTTGAGAGCACTGGAGCAAACTGTTGTGCAGAAGAGATGTCAACGCCCACCTAACGACCAAGGTATCTGGCAGAGCATCCTCTCTCAATCCAAGTAAAACCAACATCTGTACCCCAATCTCCAAGAGGAGAATCACTGATCCAAAAACCAACTGACTTATGTCAATTGATAGTACCTCCTGCTACCAAACAAAAGGCCTCCAAGGCTGTCCGGAAAGCACATAAACAAGCATGTGAAGCCTCAAGGAACAACGCCGTATCATCTGCTAACTCATAGTCCAAAAACTCTTCCTCCGTGCATAAAGGCAGCCTGAGACCCACAACACCAGGGGCAACCCGAAGAAACCTGCTCATAGCCTCAGCTACAATGAGGTACAGTAAAGGGGCAAGGGGACAGCCCTGCCTCACTGAACGGGAAATCTGAAACCGCTCACCACGCCCCCCACAGGCTAAAACAGTGCTATGAGCCTCCTTGTATAGGCAGGACACCTCTATGATCCAGTTTTGGAAAAACCCCATGTGTGCCATAGTGCCCTCCAAAAAATCCCAATCCACTCTGTCATAAGCTTTTTCAAAATCAAGCAAAAGAATGGCAAGAGGCTGCTGATTAGACTTTGCCCCCTTGACAGCTTCCCAGAAAGAAAAGATGTTATCAAATATACTCCTTCCTTGGAGGAACCCATTCTAGGTATCATGGATAGTCCTTTGGAGAATCGGCTGCAACCTTATACTCAAGGCTTTAGCTAAGATTTTATATGCATATCCAAGGAGGGTGATGGGCCTCCATTGCTTGATGTCAGTCTTGTCCCCAAGGGGATTGCTTGATGTCAGTCTTGTCCCCACCCTTGGGGATAAGGTATGGAGGCATCATACTCGACAACCACATTTCCTGACGGGCAATAGTGATAGCATCTCCAATAAGATCCCAAAAAAGAATAAAGAAGGCGGGAGAAAGACCATCATCCCCTGGGCATGAACCATTGGAAAGAGCATGCAGTGCGTGAATGTCACATGCACTCTGCACTAAGTGCATGGTGACAAGATGGCTCATCATCAGAAGTGCAGCATTTGTACAGTTTTAGAACCCAATAGGATGATATTTGTCGTATGCCGTGACCCCATTGTACATCCTCAGTCCAGGATAAGTCAGGCACGAGCTACGTAGGTCATTCCTCAGCCATAGCGGGTCAGTCAGTCAGTCAAGTCCCTTAACCCACTTGGAGAGAATCATTCATGCATGTAGAGTCAGTAGAAGCCTTAGGGTTTGCATCAGAAAGCACTCTGCATCTTGCATAATATGCATACATATGCCTGTGCATCATTTAGAACATCCCCAAAGCCTTAGGGAATTTACTGGGATTTATCTGGTATTTTTCCCATATTTATTAGTATTTATTTATCATTATTTGCATTATTGGGCATTTATAAATATTAAGTTTATTAAATGACCAACCCCCAGTTAGTATAAATAGGCTTGCCTAGAGCCTCTTTTGCTCATTCAGTCTTCATTGTGCTAAGAGCTCTCCTCTCTCTCTTGCTCTCAGCATAAGACTAATCCATGCCCTAGTGCCCATAAGCTTTCTTCTCCAGCCCTTGAGAACCATAGCTTCAGTCCAGCCCTAGGTGTTTGTCCTCAGCCCTCAATCAGCCTGTTTCAGCACCAAAGCAGCCCTGATTCAGTCCCTTACAGTCCCCCATATTCAGCCCACAGTTCATCATAGTTCCACGCCTGAAAACCAGTAGCAAACAGCCTTCATACCTGCGTTTTGGTGCAGCCTCACAGCAGCCTACCTGCGTTTTGCTCCAGCCGTACAGTTCCAGCCCTGAAATCATCTGTTGCTGCTGCGTTTCAGTCCATAGTCCTCTCCAGACACCTGCGTTTCTGTCTACAGCAGAATCCAGCCTTGAAGATTCAGTCCACAGCAGTTTCCAGCCCTGAATCTGCTGTTTGCATCAGTATCGAGCATTCTCTGCATCATCAACACATTCAGCAGTCATCTGGTGAAGGTAACACAGCATTCATATGTGTTTTCAGCATTCTAACAGTGTGTAGAACAGTCCACCTTCTTCTTCTTTGAGCCTCAGGTGTGCAGCCCTTCCTCATGCCCTTGGGAAGAGTGCATAGGCTCGAGATCAAGTCATCGAGGTGTTTCTACAGCAGTGTACAGATCAGCCTTACTCCGATCCTCCGAGATCTTGCGTTTGGCTTATCTACAGTCCAAAGTCATTCTCTCTAAAGTAATAAAGCAAATACTATCTCGTTATCGGGATAGGGGGCCCTTCAGTGGGTAATTCGGGACCCAATCTGGTGTACAGTGTTCATATCTCTCTCTCTCTCATCTCTTTAAAGTTTGAAGTAAATGAAATGGATTGCTAAACTCACGAAACTCAGGATACAGAAGACGGTGTGAGCATATTGTGTGACAGGATCAACCAATACAAAGACTTCCGCTGCATATCACATTGGTATCAGATTCAGATAGTCCACACACACCGTATCCTAGCGTGGGGGCATCCTCGGATGGTTAGATTGCGTTCCGGCACGACCACCGACTTCAGCATCATGTCTACAGGAGAGAGTACTCATCAGCCGGAAGACGTCTCCCCCGAAGGAGACCTTGCTCTTCCGCCTACAGCAGACACCATAGCTCTTCTAAGAGCTCAGAACCAGCTACTCATGGAGCGTCTCCAACTCTTGGAGGCAGCAGCAGCACGTCCTTCTACACCTCCAGCAGCACCCGACTACATCTCCCTCTTCTTTCAGATGGAACAACAAAGGAGAGAGGACGAGGCCCGAAGGAGAAGAGAAAAAGAAGAAAGACGGGACTATGAGGAAGCCCAACGCAGGATCGAAGAAGACCGGCGTCAGGCTGAACTCGCCGCTCGGGAACACCAACGTGAGCTTGATCGAGAACGTATGTTACTCGAACACCAACGGGAAAAGGAGGCCATACACTTGAGGTATCAGCAGCTCTCCTCAGTCTCCCCAGTCATAGGTGTCACCAGCCAGCATCCCGCAGCAGCTTCAACCACCATCATTCGCAGTCAACCGAATTTCAGCAAGTATGATGGTAAGTGTGATCATTCTTCAGTTAATCAATTTGTTCATCAGTTTAATGCACATTTTCCATTAGCTAGGATCACAGACCCACAAGACAAAGTCCACTTAGCGGCTCCCCATCTCACTGGTGAGGCAGTCACTTGGTGGCAGCATTGGTCTAGTATTCATACTGACCAGGCCACAGGTGTCACAGCCTTTGACTGGGACATCTTTGTCCATGACCTGAAGACCAGATTTCTCCCGCCCCAGTACATGACCAGTCTGAAAGACGAGTTCTATGGACTCAGACAGAACGGTTCCCCAGTGCTTCAGTTTTCCGGTAAGGTTATTACTTTAGCACAGCAGTTAGGGTTATCTGAGCAGGCCAAGATGGAGCAATTCATTCGTGGATTGGACTCCAACATTAGGTTCACAGTTCGTAACTTTGAACCAAGTACATATGACCGGGCTCTGACTCTCGCACAGAACGAAGAAATGAAGCTCAACGGGGGCAAGCCCAAGCAGACATCTCAGTCCAGTACCAAACCCCAGCAGCAGCAATTAGCTGCACAGTCAGGGAAAGGTAACGCATCTTCTAAAGATGCTAAGAAGGACAGCAGTAATAGCTCCAGTTCAGGGGGTAAGAAGGATAAAGAACCTAAGAAAACCCCTGATGAAAAGGCTAAAGCAGGCATTACTGGAGGTTATCTTCCTCCAGAGGAGCAAAAGAAGTATCAGTCAGAAAATAGATGTTTTTTCTGTCATATTATAGGGCATGGTAAGAAGGATTGCCACAAATGGCAAGCGGCACAAGCTGCCAAAGCTCCTTCTGCCACAGTTGCCACAGCTTCCCCAGCTCCTCCAGCCCCGCCTACTACCTCAAATGCAGTTCAACTTTTACCTTCCATGCATCCTATACCATCCGTGGTATTTGATGCTAAGCAGGAGGGTGAGAGCGATGCTGCTCAGAAGAGCCTTATCCGAGCTTATGGCTCTGCCCAGGGCCGACAGTTTGTAGTCCTTTTCGATATGGGTAGTTCTGAAGACGCCATCTCTCCCCAGTTGGCTAATAAATTGAACTGCACTTTAGTCCCATATCATTTGGATGTGGACGGGTTTACACCTGGTCTTCGCACCCACATTTCCCAGAAGGCACAGCAGTTTGCCTTTGAAGTTCAGAAGGCCTCATTTCAACGAGATTTCATCGTCTCCCCTCTGTTAGGATGTGACATGATTTTAGGAATTCAGTGGTTCCGTCAGTATGAGCCTATTCCCGATTGGGGGCAGGACACTTTTACTATTTGTAAAGGTTTTCCTGAGCCTGTCATGATTCGTGGGGATAGAAGCATTCTTGGCATCCCATTGATTTCGCATCTCCAGGCCCGACGAGCTATCCGCAAGGGAGCAGAAGGAGCACTCCTTTATATTCGTGCTCAAGCAGACCCTCCCTCATTAGTAGCATCCATTACATCTTCAGTCCCTCAGTTAGCAGACCTCCTATCCAGACACCAGGACATTATGCTTAGGGACGATCTCCCACCCAGTCTCCCACCCTCTCGCCTTGAGGACCATCACATTGATTTGGTCCCTGGATCAGATCCTCCTAGCAGGTTTCCCTATCGTCTTTCCAAGACTTTAGAGGGCGAGTTGGAAAAGCAGTTATCTGAGCTTCTCCGAGCCGGATTCATTCGGCCTTCTTCCTCCCCATTTGCTGCACCTATCCTATTTGTCCAAAAGAAGGACAAGTCTGCACGCCTTTGTGTAGACTACAGGGCATTAAACAAACTCACTATCAAGAACAAGTTTCCTATGCCCAGGATAGAGTACATTTTGGAGCGTTTAGACGGTGCTAAGTTTTTCACTAAGATCGACCTCAAGAGTGGTTACCATCAGGTCCGCATTTTTGAAGCTGACATTCCAAAAACAGCTTTCAGGACAGAGCGTGGTCACTACGAGTTCGTAGTCATGCCTTTTGGGCTTACAAATGCACCCGCAACGTTCAATAAGATGATGTCTAGGATTTTCGCAGTCCACATTGGAAGTGTGTTTTCATATTCCTTGATGACATACTAGTCTTCTCAGCCACTGCGGAGCAGCATGAGAAAGATGTGGAGAAAGTCTTGCAACTTTTGCGAGATAATCAGCTCTACATAAATGCCAAAAAGTCTATCTTTGGTGTTAAGGAAGTTCAGTATTTGGGCTACATCATCGGTTCCGATGGGATTAGACTGGACCCCTCAAAGGTTCAGGAGATCTTAGATTGGGATATTCCTAAGACCGCCCAAGAAATCCGTTCATTCGTAGGTCTTTGTCAGGCCTATAGCACACATGTCCATCAGTTTTCCAACCTTGAAGCACCTCTTACCGACTTGCTCAAGGGGGTGAAGACTCGCAAGCAGAAAGTCTCAGTTACAGGTAAGGCATTTGATGTATTCCGTGCACTCCAGAAAGCTGCCTCAGAAGCACCGGTATTAAAGTTAGCATCATGGGACGAACCTTTCGAGGTCATCACCGATGCCAGCAATGTAGCCATAGGTGCAGTCCTCCAGCAGGACAATAGACCCGTGGCATATTACAGTAGAAAGTTGGATGTCGCCGAAAAGAATTATTCGGTATATGACAAAGAGCTTTTGGGTGTGATCACAGCGCTCAAACATTGGAAGCCTTTTCTTTATGGACAGGCTTTCACAGTGAAAACAGACCACCAAGCACTTAAGTGGCTTCAGACTATGCCAAGTGCCCAGTGGAGTGATCGACAGGCGAGGTGGAGTCAAATCTTCCAACAGTTTGGAGGTATGATTGAATACATCCCTGGTAAGCATAACCCAGTAGCAGATGCTCTCAGTCGAAAGTCCAGCATCCAGGCAGTCCAAGAAGCTACCATTCTCGAAATCACGGGGAAGGACTTGGATAGTATGAAAGACCAATATGTCGACTCCCCTGAGTTTGGTACTCAGTATAGTTTGGCCCTCACTTCTGAGCCTGGCCACTATTCAGTACAGAACGGTTGGTTGTTCTACAAGAACCGTCTCTGTGTTACTCGAGAAAAGCGTTCTGCTCTTCTCCATGATGCCCATGACTCCTTAGTTGGAGGACATAGGGGTATCAACAGTACCCTCGAGAAATTAGAACGGTCCTTTTATTGGCCAAAGATGAGGCGTGATGTCTATGCACATGTACAAGCCTGTAAGATTTGTCAAAAAGTCAAGGTTCCCCATACAAAGAAGGCAGGTTTACTTCAACCTTTGCCTATCCCCATCGGACCTTTTATCGACATATCTATGGACTTTGTAGGGCCTCTACCAGCATCCACTGGATCCCGTAACACTCAGTGTTTTACCATTGTGGATCGCTTTAGTAAGTTCTGCATGCTTATCCCATGCAAGCATACGGCCACAGCCGAGGACGCAGCCCGTCTGTTTCTCAAGCATTGGTATCCAATTTGTGGTTTGCCTAGCACCATAACATCAGACAGAGATTCCAAGTTTACCTCGCATTTCTGGAGGGCATTATTTGAAAACTTTGGAACTAAGTTGCAGTTGTCTAGTGCATTCCATCCCTAGACAGATGGCCAGACAGAAATTTATAATCAGTTGGCCTTTGATGTCCTCAAGTCATATTGTCATGACCAGCAGTCCAAATGGGAGCACTATCTTCCATTGGTCCAAGCTATCTTAAACGACACGCATTCATCCAGTGTCGGACGGACTCCATATCAAGCAGCCTTTGGTCGCCGTTTTTCTTCTCTTTTGACGAGAATGGTGTCTCCATCTTTAGAGGCTAATAAAACCACGGAAGCATTTTCCGAGATCATTGAGTCAGTTAAAGACCGCTTGACCAAAGCTCAGGAAGCATATAGCAGACAGGCAAATAAATCTAGACGAGATGTCCACTTCAAGGAAGGGGATTGGGTCTATTTGCGTATCATGAAGCAGAGATTGAAACAAGTGGGCAAACGTTGTCCCAAGCTTTCATTCCGTAGTTTTGGCCCTTTTCCAATAGTTAAGAAGATAAGTGATGTCTCAATGAAGTTAAAGTTGCCTGCCAGTTGGACAATGCATGATGTTTTCCATGTTTCTTGGCTAAAACCATATGTTGGTCCAGAAGTGTTTGATGTTTCAGATGAACAGCAGCCAGACGTGGTAGACGAGGCAGAAGTTATTGAGCCTGAGCAGATCCTTCTCCATCGATGGAAGCATGGTTCCGGTCGACGGATTCGTCAGTTCTATACGAAGTTCCGAGATCGAGGCACCCACGAAGCCGTATGGCTCGACAAGGAGTTCTTCCAGGAGTACCCCCAGTTATTGGCGGACTACTTGGAAGCCATGAACCTGCCGCCAAGCTAATCAGGAGGGAATGTCACATGCACTCTGCACTAAGTGCATGGTGACAAGATGGCTCATCATCAGAAGTGCAGCATTTGTACAGTTTTAGAACCCAATAGGATGATATTTGTCGTATGCCGTGACCCCATTGTACATCCTCAGTCCAGGATAAGTCAGGCACGAGCTACGTAGGTCATTCCTCAGCCATAGCGGGTCAGTCAGTCAGTCAAGTCCCTTAACCCACTTGGAGAGAATCATTCATGCATGTAGAGTCAGTAGAAGCCTTAGGGTTTGCATCAGAAAGCACTCTGCATCTTGCATAATATGCATACATATGCCTGTGCATCATTTAGAACATCCCCAAAGCCTTAGGGAATTTACTGGGATTTATCTGGTATTTTTCCCATATTTATTAGTATTTATTTATCATTATTTGCATTATTGGGCATTTATAAATATTAAGTTTATTAAATGACCAACCCCCAGTTAGTATAAATAGGCTTGCCTAGAGCCTCTTTTGCTCATTCAGTCTTCATTGTGCTAAGAGCTCTCCTCTCTCTCTTGCTCTCAGCATAAGACTAATCCATGCCCTAGTGCCCATAAGCTTTCTTCTCCAGCCCTTGAGAACCATAGCTTCAGTCCAGCCCTAGGTGTTTGTCCTCAGCCCTCAATCAGCCTGTTTCAGCACCAAAGCAGCCCTGATTCAGTCCCTTACAGTCCCCCATATTCAGCCCACAGTTCATCATAGTTCCACGCCTGAAAACCAGTAGCAAACAGCCTTCATACCTGCGTTTTGGTGCAGCCTCACAGCAGCCTACCTGCGTTTTGCTCCAGCCGTACAGTTCCAGCCCTGAAATCATCTGTTGCTGCTGCGTTTCAGTCCATAGTCCTCTCCAGACACCTGCGTTTCTGTCTACAGCAGAATCCAGCCTTGAAGATTCAGTCCACAGCAGTTTCCAGCCCTGAATCTGCTGTTTGCATCAGTATCGAGCATTCTCTGCATCATCAACACATTCAGCAGTCATCTGGTGAAGGTAACACAGCATTCATATGTGTTTTCAGCATTCTAACAGTGTGTAGAACAGTCCACCTTCTTCTTCTTTGAGCCTCAGGTGTGCAGCCCTTCCTCATGCCCTTGGGAAGAGTGCATAGGCTCGAGATCAAGTCATCGAGGTGTTTCTACAGCAGTGTACAGATCAGCCTTACTCCGATCCTCCGAGATCTTGCATTTGGCTTATCTACAGTCCAAAGTCATTCTCTCTAAAGTAATAAAGCAAATACTATCTCGTTATCGGGATAGGGGGCCCTTCAGTGGGTAATTCGGGACCCAATCTGGTGTACAGTGTTCATATCTCTCTCTCTCTCATCTCTTTAAAGTTTGAAGTAAATGAAATGGATTGCTAAACTCACGAAACTCAGGATACAGAAGACGGTGTGAGCATATTGTGTGACAGGATCAACCAATACAAAGACTTCCGCTGCATATCACAGTGAAGGAATTCATCCTTCGAGAAAGGCATCCAGGGAAGAACACATAGCATCTGTTAATGAGCCTGGGCATGCACTCCCAAACTTTCTGCCATGCCACATCTCTCTGAGGAGAGGACACCTCTGCAGTCAACAAAGACCGATAAAAATCTGAAGCAATACCCCTAACCTTATCGGGCTCAATTTGAACCTCACTCTGTGAATCCTGCAAGTACCTCACAGAATCCCTGCTATGGGAAGGCCTGTGTGCTGAAAAAAACTCTTTGTTGCATCTACCACCCATCTGAGTCCAAAAAGCCTCGTTCGCATGAAAGGCGAACTCAGCCATCCTGTCCATGGCCAATTGCAGCTCTGCTCTACCTCTAGTCAAGAGGTTTGTAATCCAAGACGCATGTGGATGCTTTTCATGTTCCCTCCGAAGAGCAGCAATCCTACGCCTAATAGCTCTCCTTGTCCAGAGCCTCCTTCTTCTTGGACAAGGCAGTGCTATGATAATGATGGCTGGTCCTCTCAAGAGCTAGCGCGATATTATGACGAGGATCAAGACCGTCACAAGATCTCCATCTCTCTCTCATCTCAAGGGAGATGTCAGCATCTAGATAAAGAGAGTCAAGGATACGGACACGGGGAGAGGCCGAGCGAGCCCCAGGCTCCCTGAGTCACAAAACGGCGGGGCAATGATCGGATTTGGTGGTGCCAGGCATAATAGCAATGGTGCCTCCTCTGTCCAAGGACCAATCATCCACATAAAACCTGTCCAGACGTGCAAAGATGCTCTCATCCCCGCTCCTGCGGTTATGCCAAGAGAAAGATAAGGAATTTGGCCTTCTCTGGAAGTCATCCTCAGTCCAGCAATCCCTGCCAAAAAAGGAAAGCCTGAACCTCTCCCATGAGGTTCACTCCAAAGGGTGTAAACCCCCTTCGCGTCCACCCTTCTTGTCAGAAGGTTGCTCAACCATATTAAAATCTCCTCCCACTATCCAATGATCAACTTGGGGAATGACATTTGTAATGGTGTCCCAAAAGGCCACCCTTTCACCTCTCACGTTAGGTGCATAGATATTCAAGATTCCTAATTTCTGACCCTCATGCATGATCAAGATCCATTGTGCTCTAGTAGGGATGATAACACCGTGCCCAATAACATGAGGCATAACAGATGCTGCCACTGAAATGCAAACACCCCCTCTAGTCCCAACTGCCGAGGACCAGAAGGTGTGGCCAGAAAGCATCTTACCAATTTTGCCACACTAAGATCTATCCAATTTGTATTCCTGCAACAAAAGTACATCCATAGACCCTCCTGTAACAACAACATGGTGAAGCTGGTCCTTCAAAAGGCGCTTCCTACCACGGATGGGCAGCCCTCGAGGCCTTGAACATTCCATGAGACGATTCTCATGGAAGAGAAGAGGGTTTGACCCCCGATCTAAGAAGATGATGGGCAGCCTGAGGACGCCTCTCACAATGCTGGAGGACGGGAAAATCCACGAGGCAAAGTCCACTGACATGCCCTTGTCCGAGGCCCTGCACAGTACCTACATATGTAAGAGAAACCTGTTCGCCCTGCGGAGCATCAAGGGCAATGGCATCATGCTGAAAATACTGCAATACATGATCCCCACTGCGCTGAACATCGTGCATATCGCCCCCAACAAAATCATCCTGATATGAGATATCATCTCTCTGCAAAGATGCATCAGCTGACACATCCCTCTGACCAAAAACATCATCTATCTGTACATGATCCGAGGAGGCCTTCCCATCAATCACACCAGGGGGACGGGCGTGAGAGACAGGTCGCCAAACCTAGTGGACTGAAGGATGGGGAGGAACCAAGGGAGGTGGCACCTGAGAAACACGCTTACAAGGCCTCCTGCGACCTCAAGCCCGAGGGCAATCTCGAGCAAAGTGACCCTGTTGGTGACAAGCCCGGCATTGATCGGGTTTACTTGCAATCTCCAAACGTTGCTTCAAAGGGCCACAAGGGCCCGGAAGCAAAACATAGTCCTCAAAGAGCTCAATGTCACGGGCAAGAATCATGACCCTAGGAACAGCATCCGCCGAGGCAGTGACCACCTGGGCAGAAGATGTCGGCAAGGCGTGGAGGGGGGGCACTTGAAGAACCAGCCCAAAGGCAGACCCGATGGCCTCTAACATAGGCCAATATGCGCGAGGAAGACCTGGGAATCTAAGGGTAATCGGAAAACAGTTCCTGTCTTCCTCAATAGAATATCTTCCTTGGGCCCAATGGCAAAGGGCTGCCCTTCAAAACCTCTAAGGCTGCGTCCTCAGAATCAAAATCCACTTGGAAGAAACCTCTTCCAAGCAACCTGACATCTCAAAAGTGTGGAGCGAGGTCGGAGGGCAGAGTCGCCAAGACCCAGTCTCGAGCCTGGAGACGGGACAGGTGAGATCCAAAGATTCTGGCAATGAGGGTCGTTTTGGAGTCTTTCTCTATTTCGGTGTAGAAGACCACGAGCTCGGCTTCGAAAAAAACTATGGTTTGCCCGGCCGAGGGAGAATGATTAGCCATGATGCTAATTGAAGAAAAAGGCCGACTTGAACCCAAATGAGGAGCAATCCGAACCAAGGGGAAGAGGCAGGCAAGGCAGCGGAGGAAAGGAAGAGAGGGTGGAAAAGGGAAAAAAATAATAATAAATAAATAAATAAAAGGAAGAAAAAAGAAGAAAAAGAAAAAGAAAAGAGGGAAAGAAAGAAAGAAAGAAAGCTGCATTAACGTCTACTAGAGGCCGAACTCGACCTATGAGACAAATCAATGTACAACGGGAGAGGAAGGAGGGGGGGCGGAGGAAGGAAGGGGAGGCGACACAGACGACAGAGGCAGAGGTTCGGGGAGCTCGCAAGTCTTCAGCACGCTGTTTCACGCCTCCCCACTTTTATGACCATGATGTTTACCCCACCTGCCATTGGATCCCGGGTTCATCCTCCATAATCTCCAAGCCAGGCTACATGCTTATCATAGACTCGCTATGGTATAGGATTAACACTTGGATGAATTGGGGTTCGCAGTCTACCAAGGAGAATTAGGTTATTGGACCCTAAGAATGACTTAATCAGGGTTAGCCAAGGTTGGTTTTTCTTTATAGGGTCAAGTGACTGCATATAACTGAGTGCTGAGGTGATGGAATGTTGCCTTGATCTTGGCCAATGGCTAGCCCATGAGTGGTTCAGATGTTGTTGATAAACCACTCATGGGCTAGCCATTGGCCAAGATCAAGGCAACATTCCATCACCTCAGCACTCAGTTATATGCAGTCACTTGACCCTATAAAGAAAAACCAACCTTGGCTTGATAAACCACTCATGGGCTAGCCATTGGCCAAGATCAAGGCAACATTCCATCACCTCAGCACTCAGTTATATGCAGTCACTTGACCCTATAAAGAAAAACCAACCTTGGCTAACCCTGATTAAGTCATTCTTAGGGTCCAATAACCTAATTCTCCTTGGTAGACTGCGAACCCCAATTCATCCAAGTGTTAATCCTATACCATAGCGAGTCTATGATAAGCATGTAGCCTGGCTTGGAGATTATGGAGGATGCCCTAAGTGGGACGCTTCAACAAACATCGCAAACAACAAAATTGTCAAAGCAAGTCATGGCATACATTGTCAATTTGCTACACAAAGGATCAGCACAACCTACTTAGTGGCAGAGAAAATATCATCGAATTTCCTCTTCAAAACTGATCCCTCCGCCAATGGCCAGTTGGCTTCATCCTGATGTACAAAGATCACATTTTCCAAAATGGCCTTTGAAACTCCCATTAGAGCTGGAACCTCCCTATCCATATCAGCACATCTGTAGCTCAAGCAAACTTTCTGTATTTCCAGGCACAAATAGAAGAAGGTAATGTCAATAGAAAGACCATAATATAAACACTCATGCTCTCACAAGTCCCCAAGTGTAAGCTTAGCATGCTAGATTTTGAAACACCTCTTACCTCTCCAGAGTGAGGATCAATGGTCTGCAGCACACTCTCAATGGCTTTGTATTCTAGTTTAGCCCCTTTTTGAGTCAGCTGAAAGGAGCGGATACAAACCACATCCTTCCCGGCTGCTGTTTTGAATCTCAGCTTGATCTGCCCTTTGATCTCTGTCTCACCGGCAACCTACAAGCACCAAAAGGTATAAGAATTAAACAGCCTGGGACAGAGAAAACATAGATTTCAGCCAAACTGGTTTCTACCTTGGGATCATGCACAAAGCTTTGGCCTGATCTTGCATTCGGTGGCAACTCTCCTGTGCATGCATGCTTCAATGACTCAATGATTGTCTGCAAAAATAAAGCACTGAGTCTTTCAACGATCGTTTTGTACGGGCTATGCTAGTATTGAATTTTTCAACAGAGCTAGCTGTCGTTTCTTTTGTGTCACTGATATCTGGTACCAAACCCTTTTACAGCAAACTGGTATCACATTCTCCTTGTCGGACTCTTGAGGTCAATGGCATTCAAGATAACTGTTTATTTTCAAGTTCATGAGAGGCCACCCTGGCTAAAGAATCTCTTGTTGCTGGGAGCCCTTGGGGCGTGTTCACTCCACGTGTGAGTATGTGAATTGCAATCTCATGTTAAGGGACTATTATGCATATCAGGGGTTCTTTCCCTGCAACTTCTAGTGTTTTTAACTTCTACAAGAAAAAGCACATGTGCTTTCCCAGCTAAAAGAGGGACAGCATGCCTTCTTGTTGCATGTGTGGAGTACCCTTACAACTGCCCTTATTGTGTGCAAGAAATGAAAAGAAGGACAGCACGCCTTGTTGTCACGTGTGTTATGGGCGTAACCTTCTCTCTCTCTCTCTCTCTCTCTCTCTCTCTCTCTCTCTCTCTCTCTTCTCTGCTAATAACTCACAGAAGCAGGAACTGACAGATTTCCACCTTAATAAAGCATAATCAAAGCTCTCTCTCTGTCTCAGATTTTCACCTTAATGACTGATGCATAATCAAAGCTCTCTCTCTCTCTCTCTCTCTCTCTCTCTCTCGCACTTACAGTTTTCCCAGCACCGTTGGGCCCCACTATGAGGGTCAGGGGTTTGTAGAAGGTGATCACGTGAGTGTTGTCGGGGCTGAAGCTCCGAATGCCCTTTATCAGCATCTTATCCACGGTACTCATCGTTGCTTCCTCCTCAGAACAAAAGAAAGCTTCAAAGCGTGGAGGAAAGACAAAGTGAACCTTCGCCCGCTGGCTACAGCCTCTACTGTTTATGTACTTTACATATGTCACAAAGCTCTATATATATATTTATTTTTTTTATTTTATTTTATTTTTTCACACACGTTAGATACTATTTATGCATATTACCACGGAATGTTGTCAATTGTCCAACATTCTTTTTTTTTTTTGTGCACACCCTGGCCCACTCCAGAATGTTGTCAATTGTCCAACATTCTTTTTTTTTTTTGTGCACACCCTGGCCCACTCCAGTGGGTGGAGCCGATTTCCCCTTCCAACAATTAGCCAATTATCATTGTCAATTGTCCAACATTCTTGAGACTAAGGATCTTATTATCGTTTTCACATCATGCCTCACTCGCCAATGCTCCATCTCTTTTTTCATGTTTGTGAGAAGCCCAACATAGTAGTAATTTCAACACTTGCTAAGCAAAGATCAAGAAGGAAAATTTAACGTGATCTTTTGTATGATTTTGAGGGTTGTCTTTTGTATTATATAGAACAAGTAGAGTTAGAGTACAAGTAGCCCTTCATGACAGCAAATAGCTAGTTCCACCTTTACAGTGTAATTTTTTTAAAGGCATTTAAAAAATTTGCTAGCTTTTTTATTCATTAAATGCCCATCAAGCTTGAGTAGAGCATTAGGGACTCTTGACAGTTATTTCGTAAAAGTTCTCTCTCTCTCTCTCTCTCTCTCTCTCTCTCTCTCTCTCTCTCTCAGTTGAGATGATCTTGTTTTTTGTGACCAACAAGGTTCAAGCATCCAAGGGACCTTTTTGGAGAGATCAGTAAGTAACACTGTTGAGATCAAATGGGGTTGCCCACTCTCCCTGATGCTTTTTGGGCTATATAGTGATGAGATCTCGAGTTTCATGGACCGATTGGGTGGCACACGATTGTGGGTAGCACAAAGGATGGTACCCATCCTCCTACATGCAAATAACATAGTCTTCATCCAACCAAGAGTCTTCAATGACACATGAATGCATTGCTAGCCTTTTGATGAGAGGGAGCTCACGATAAATCTTGGGAAGACCAAGATTAAGCTTTTTTAACACCTCCTCTTTGTTGCAACCAGACATTCTTCACATACAAAGAAGATGATTTTGAGTTGCTCATACCATATGTATATCTACGAGTCACTTTTACTCCCCCGCATTGGGATATGCAACCCTTGAACACTTAGAGAGATAGTGTTTCCAAGGCCATTTAGTACCAAATATTCTACATGCACCACCAATATGTTTGAGTGGCCTTCATATGGATTGTCTACCTCACTTTGACTAGAGCCTGGACTTCCGCTTGATTTCTCACAGTAGAAGATCAACCGAATCATCAACTTGGATTTGACTCAACTTCATGCAAACCAAACATGGATAACCCTAACCAAGATTCCCCTGAATCTCTAGGCCCAATCCTAGCTAGAGAGAGTCTTCATGAGGATCGCTAAGGATGTATTCATGGGGAGAGGCATAGTTACCTCCACAAACATATGTCCCATGCTATGAAAATTGCCATTTGTCGGCTAAGGGTGTGTCACCACATCACCTTCGTACAACTGAGGAGCTGAGGGGGCATCCCATGGTACAAACAAGTATGCAAGCTAAGTAGCATGAAGGAGACAAGTTAGAGAACCATTATATACTTACATACTCAGTTTATGTCATAAATATGTGTTTGGGCCTTTGTTCATAGGTGATGAATAACAGAGACCAATGTTTGGGATTATACCTACTAGAGCTCAAGCACCATAGAGACATACTTATGTCTAAGAGGCAAGATGCCACACATCCATCATTGACTTCTTTAACCTTCACATTAGCAAGCCTTGACAGACATCCAGTCCATATGAGACCTATAGACCATGATTATGGTAGTCAACCCCACTGAATGAGCACATCCCAAGCTTGTGGGATGCAAGCCCCACATACTTGTGAATCACTCTACGAGAGATCACAAGTCCTCTAGAGAGCTAGGCACTCCCATCCTAAAGACCCGTACCTTCTACACACTAGCTCCAAGTCTAGGACTTGCTTTATGACATAGAGAGGCCCCACCACATTAGTAGGTATTGAAGCCACGTACTCAGTCCATGAGGAGGACACTAACGCATGAGTGGATATTGAGGCCATGAACTCGGTCCATCAGGAGGATACTAAGGCCATGTACTATGTCCGTGAAGAGTCCAGACACACGAGCGAATATTGAGGCCATGCACTCAGTCCATGAGGAGGACACCACACACTGATTCCAAACACATGAGTGGATATTGAGGCCATGTTCTCGATCCATGAGGAGGACAGTCGACACATGAGGTTCTTTTGCTTCCTACTCCATTGTACACACAAAATTCTACGTAGTACATTGGCCCTATTTTTCTTTTGATTCCCACTCCATTGTACACACAAGGTCCTTAAAGGAGGATAGTCAACCCATGAGGTTATTTTGCTTCCTACTCCATTCTACACACAAGGTCTACATAGTGCGTTGCCAAGTTTTCTCTTTCAACATGTAGTTTTTTCATTTTTCATGGTCTTGAGATCTAGTTTACTCATGGATCACACATAGCACCCCTTTTGTCTGATTGACCCTTCAAGTTTGTCATAGATGTTAAATAGCATCTCTCTCTCTCTCTCTCTCTCTCTCTCTCTCTCTCTCTCTCTCTCTCTCTCTAGCCTCTACATTGTTTATGTACTTTACATTTGTAGGTGTTTATGCACACAAAGCTATATATATATTTATTTTATTTTATTTTTTTACACACATTTAGATACTATTTACATTAGGAATGTTGTCCATTGTCCAACAATCTTTACACTAAGGATCTTGTTATCGTTTTCACATACTATCGGTGCCCATGCCTCAAGGGTCAATGGTCCATCTCTTTTTTCATGTTTGTGAGAAGCCCATCACGTGAAGATTAAGAAGGAAATTGCAAAATTTAACAAGAGCTTTTGTATGATTTTGAGGTTTGTCTTTTGTATCATATAGAACAAGTTGAGTTAGGGTTGCCTCTTGACAAGTAGCCCTTCCCTTCAAAAAATGACAGCAAATAGCTCATTTCAAACATTTTCCCCCTTTACAGTGTAAAATTTTTATAGACATTTATAAATTTTGCTAGCTTTCAAATTCATTAAATGCTCAAAAATAGACATGGTGGCCATCAAGCTTGAGTAGAGCATCAGGGACTCTTGATGGTTATTTTATAAAAACTCTCTCTCTCTCTCTCTCTCTCTCTCTCTCTCTCTCTCAACCCTAAACTGGCAGCAATCGTTGCTTCCTCCCTAGATCACAACTTCTTGGCCACAAGCTCCACTCTGCACTAGTTGAGATGGTATGGGGAGTGACTCCCCCACATTGGGATATGCTACCTTTACACGCTTGGAGAGTAGTGTTTCCAAGCCCATTTAGCACCAAATGTTGTGCATGCGCACCACCAGTATGTTTGAGTCACATGGCCTTTATATGGATTGTATACCTCACTTTAAATAGAGCCTGGACTTTTGCTTAATTTCTCACAGTAGAAGATCAACCGAATCATCAACTTGGATTTTATTCAACTTCATGGAAACCAAACATGGATATCCTTGACCAAGATTCCCTTGAAGCTCCATGCCCAATCCTAGCTAGAGATAGCATTTCTTCATGAGGATCACTAAGGATGTATTCATGGAGAGGCCTAGTTACTTCCACAAACATATGTCCCATGCTATGAATTGGTCAGCTAAGGGTGTCACCACATCACCTTTGTATTGAGGAGTAGTAGAGGGAGTATCCACTCAGTCCATGAGGAGGACACCATGCACTAAGTCCAGATACATGAGTGGATATTAAGGCCAAGAACTCGGTCTATGAGAGGAGGATACGAAGGCCATGTACTAGGTACGTGAGGAGTTTAGACGCATGAGTGGATATTGAGGCCACGTACTCGGTCCATGAGGAGGACACCACATGGTAAATCCAAACACATGCATGGCTATTGAGGCCATGTTCTCAATCCATGAGGGGACACATTAGCTTCTTTTGCTTCCTACTCCATTGTACACACAAGATCTAGATAGTACGTTGGCCCTGTTTTTCTTTCGCTTCCCACTCCATTGTACACACAAGGTTCATAAGGAGGATAATCAACCCATGAGGTTCTTTTGCTTCCTACTCTAGTTTACACAAAAGTCTACATAGTGCAGTGGCCTAGTTTTTCTCTTTCAACATCTAGTATTTTCATTTTTCATGTTGTCTTGAGATCTAGTTTACTCATGGATCACACATAGCATCCCTTTGGTCTCATTGACCCTTTGTCACAGATTTTAAATAACATCTCTCTCTCTCTCTCTCTTTCTCTCTCTCTTCGTATTACCAAAAATTACTTTACAAATGGCCACATGGCCGCCAAGTGATGTACTAGCTTTCTGAACACATATATAGCTCAGAGAACCCTCATCCAATATATAGCCATGTCATTCTCCACCAAATGAGCTAACCACAAGGAAGAGACTTGCCACAATAGTAGCCCTTTTATATACGACCTATGTGAGCTGTAATACCACCTTTTGCATCAAATATGAAGGCATTACTTCTTAAGCATACATGCCACAAACATGTCCACCTGAAAAAATAAAAGAAAACTGAATGTTTTGGGTTATTCGGCCCATTCGAAACCTTGCCAAAAATCCAATCTTTAACCTTTACAGGCCTATCTGTCAACAGAATCCATATGCGAGAAAGGAAATCCCACACCTTCATTGCCACCGACATAAAATGAAAAGATGCAGGCATGTTTCCAAGCATGTAGTACAAAATACACAATTACTAGAAGCAATCTGCTGCTTTCACAACTGGTCCCCCAATGGTAGGCCTCCAACTAGCATGTGCCATAGGAACACCTTTCCTTATATGGCATGTTTCCAAGCATGTAGTACAAAATACACAATTACTAGAAGCAATCCGTCGCTTTCACAACTGGTCCCCCAATGGTAGGCCTCCAACTAGCATGTGCCATAGGAACACCTTTCCTTATATGGAATCTTAGACCACCAGCCCTTCAGTAAGATTACTTCCTTCCACCAAGCCGTACTTTTCCTGATGTTTTATACCCTATTAGCCTTCTCAGTTATCCAGCGCTTATCTTCCACCATCATACAGTACACTTTATTTGTTGTACACTGGAGAATGTCCTGAGGCTTTCGAAATGCCCAATCTAACCAAGGTTGTTGATCCTCCAATTGAGGAATATCACCAAATGGTGTAAGTCATGCCCTTACCTTCTCCCATAAACTGTACATATCCACATGGAACCCGAAAATATTGACAGATTTTCCAAATAGATAATAAGTGACCTCTACGTGGCAACAAAGCATCCATAATTCTCACTAGTCCCAATCGAGCCATTCTATTGAATTTTGGCCGCTCAACAAGTTTGTTGGGCCAATCTAGAAGTCGTGAAGTAGCCAACACCTCACCTTCATAGAATTCAATTGCAATCGATGATCTGAAGGTATCCATTTAGTGTGTGCCAACACCTCCTTCCATGAGATCATCAAATGAGAAAGGAGAGGTGAAGCCACCACTCGAGCCTGTTGGGAACCATTCACTACTACATCCCACCATGTACCATCAATCCTGGTATTATCATGCATAAGTGCAACCTCCTCTATGAGGGCCTTAGCCATTGCCACCCATGGCTCTTGAGATACACACATATCTTGCAATAAAGGCCATCTCCTAGTAGTGACCATATGTAATCTGACATCTAATAGGGCTTCCCCTCCATTCCTCTTTGGAGTAGTAACACGTTCCTAAGAAATCCACGTCTACCTTGGATTATTTCTTACTCTTTTCCATAGCATAAATCTAATTGGATGTTGTAATCTGACATCTAATAGGGCTGCCCCTCCACTCCTCTTCGAAGTAGTAACATGTTCCCAAGAAATCCATGTCTACCCTGGCTAATTTCTTGCTCTTTTCCCTAGCATAAATCTAATTGGATGTTATATCTGATGCAAAGCTTTGCCCATCCATGACAATAAAGGAACGAAAAAAGATATCATGCTAATAATAATGGATTGTGCCATTTTGAGCCGAACATGCATAGGCCAACCTTGAGATTTCCAATACACAAACTTATCATTTATCCCCGCAGAAATCCACGCCAACAAAGCCTGTGAATCAACATCAACTCCAATCGGATAACCCAAGTGGTGTGTGATGCATCCCCTTTATATGACTTATCCATTCTTTCCCAAACCAATCAAATCGCTCTCGGTATAGCTTATCATAGCAGATTTCTGCATATTAATGTATAACCTTGAAGCAAGTCCAAAAGTATCCCAAACAGCCATAGCCTTCTGAAAATTATCTCTTTGAGCCTTAAGGAACATGAAAGAATCATCTGCCAATGCTTGGCCGACCATCTACTCTCCGCTTGGAAGAGTAATCTCTACAACTTCACCATCCTCCACTAGCTTATCCAATCGAGATAAGATTGGATGTGCAACAATTGCAAACAAGAGAGAGCTAAGTGGGCATCCTTGCCTGACCGATCTTGTCAAATGAATGGGCTCAGTCACCCCACCATTAATCGTAAGCCTAGCCACTGCATGTTGGCCAATAGTATAAATCAAAGAAGATATGCGAGGGCCAAATCCCATAGCCTGCATAAGATATGAAAAAAAAGACCAACTAACATGATCATAAGCCTTTTCAATATCCAATTGAATCATAACCACCTCTTGCCTCGAATCCCTTGCATAATTAATTCCAATTTGTGCATTCAGTATATTATGCAAAATATTCTGACCTTTGATAAATCCATATTGCCTTGGATAAATCAAAGTAGGAACAAATCTCTCTCTCTCTCTCTCTCTCTCTCTCTCTCACACACACACACACACACACACACACAAGAGGGAAAGGCTAGATGTGCATTGGGACCTATAATGATACTTGTAAGTATTACTTAAAGTAATACAAGCCATGCCTTTAGTGAACCCTTCTTTTGTTGTATTAGAGATATCCTTCTTTAGTACATCTAGATTAAAGACAAATAATAACCCTATAAAGAGGAAAGAAAATGCATGAAAAAGAGTGGGATGCTTCCTCCATGGGTGACCTCTTTTTAGAGGGAGAATATTGTAAGAGAATGCATTATGTGGTGTATATATAGGAGAACTCACAAGATTCATAACACAAAACCTTGAAACTCAAATTACATAATAGCATAGATAAAGAACAATGTTATATTATTGATGTGATACAGTAGAAGCAAATCCCCACACCCATGTATTCTTATGAAAGGGATATCTTTTGGCTAATCCAGAACTACTCAGATAAAGGCTCTATGCTAATAAAATCTAGGAAGTAAACTCACAGTGATGATTGATGAACTTTGTATAGAAGAGGCCAGCCATGTATCCATATAGGCATATATACGTGGGGGCAGCCATGACATGATTACATATGTCTACAATCATATTCAGTGCCACCATCCTCGTAGTAGTTGCATGGTAGTTTCCCACCTCCAATGGCCATTTAGGCTCACCTTGGGCCTTGTAGTGTCAAGACAGGTGTCCAAGAGTAAATTCTACATATTACATGTGTGGATTGCTATGAGTAACACTCCACTATGGCATGTAAACATATTTGGTCGTGGTGGGTAAAATCTAACCATTGAGCCCCCTAGGCTATTACCTCGTGTGAATATAGGGATGCCAAGCATGTGGGCTTCTCAACCATGCTACTCCTTATAGTGAGAGCCATACAACATCGCAAGTTAATGATTGGACAACACTAAATAAAGAGTGGAGCATTGAAATCCAACACCCCCCCCCTTGGGATCAAAGGTGAACTACCTCTATGATATGATGTGAAGACGATGAAGATGCTACTCCATTTGGTCCTTGGAGAAAGCCTTTGTGAATATGTCTACACAATTCTTTGTCATTGGGAAGTAAACATTCTTAGCCTTTTTTAATATGAGCTTATGCACAAAGTAATACCGAATCTCAACATGTTTCAAATGGTATTTAAAACGGCATGAAACACAAGATTTTAAGCCACAATCATATAACTTTGGTTGTCATATTGTAGCATTGTAGTTTACTTCTACACCACTCTCGTATCTTATAATCCTCCTTAGCAACAATACCTCACATGATGAAACAACTTTGAACTCAATCTTTGTTGATGAGAGTGCCCAAGAGGAAAACAATATGCTATTATAGAATCACCCACCCAATTCGAGTCATAAAAGCCACTGAGATTCTTACCCACAACATAGGTGATGCCATACTCATGAGCACCAACACACCTATTTTCCAATGATTCTCATGTGAACATGTATAGGGATCATGTGGTTGATCAATCCCCAAATGGCAATAAGCTTAAAGCTTTACAAAAAGCTTCAAACTTCTTTGATGAGAGAGACATATCTGCCACCTTATTGTGTGTAGAGAAATAAGGTAGGATAATCTCTCCTTCCAATGAGCCTCTCCCTGACATAATGATAATGCACCTCAAGTTGCTTTGTGTAAGCATGAAACAATGGGTTCTTGTAATAGTTAATGCACTATGTGTACCTCATGAGATGGTGCATGTGTGTACTCTAGCTAGTGACTGCAATCTTCTTTCCCTCTCTTCCATTTCCCTTCATTTTAATGGCTGTTAGTGAAGATGGATTCTCTAGGATCCAGTAAAGTACCAAGCTTTACACTAGCTTCCATTGGTGTAGATATTGGTTTCCAACTTTCCCAAATAATAATGTAATGAGCCCAAATGTGTCATCTCAAATGACACATGTAATTCAGCCTTGAAGTCTAAATTATTATTCTCATTAGGGCATGTGATGAGTAGCATATCATCAACGTATAAAATGATGACCAAAAAATAATCTTTACCCTTTAGTTGTACTCTTGCAAAAACCATTTGCAACTAAGTATAAAACCATGAGCCAGATACACAAACCTCCTCATGTAAATCACCATTCAAGAAGGTAGTCTTGATATCTAACTGACATACATTGGTTAAACCAATTCTAGGGTTAACAAGATCTACTGCCATTATCTTACATCAAGGAGTTATGATAGATACACCAAAGGGTCATACATTCAAGATATGAAGCAATAGTGTCCAAAGCTACAACTCGGACGGGCGCCCATAATGGTGTGATAGAGTATTATGGCAATTCCCACTTCAAGAGCGTGTAGTAGCAAGTTAGGATGAAGTCCTAAGTGATGTACTTCATAGTTATATTATGAGATTAATCATTGTAATAGCATTAGGCCTCTTATGAGCCTAAAGTGCCCGGTTGGCCACAGTTTAAGTGAGTGTGAACACTTATGGCCATGTATATAAGTGAATACCTCTCGTAGTCTTACTCTTGCTAATCCTCTTGCTAATCTCTCTCCATAATGCATGCTAGTGAGTGTGTGTGAGTGAAGTGAGGTGAGAGGAGGGACGAGGATCCGTAGTGCAATGCGGTGGTGTGACAACGCTCGTGGGAGAGGCACGGTGAAATTGCTTCTCAAGGAGTTGTAGAGCTTGGAGACCTCAAGGGTTACGAGCTCCGCCATTAGAAATATCCTCATGACAGTTGCGGTTCACCAGGTAATCTCTTTTTTGATGTGTTTCAAGGAGGGTTAGGGTGAGTCATAACATTTTTGGCGCCACTGCCGGGGAGCCATCCCTTGGTTTTTTCCATTGTTTTTTCTCTAATCTAGGCATAACCCATTGTCCATTATCTTGTTTATGGTTTCCCATGAAAAAGATGTGGATTTGATGGTGATTTGTGAATAGCTCTCTTCTTTGTTTTTGAAAAGAATGTCTTTTTGAAAAGAATGCCTTTTGTGAATAGCTCTCTTCTTTGTGAATAGCTCTCTTCTTTGTTTTTGAAAAGAATGCCTTTTGCTTAATTTTTAGCTTAATTTGTTGTTTTTATTGTTGTTATTATGGTTTTTCATGTTCTTAGGGCTTGCACATATTAGGCTTAGTTTGCATCCATTGCATCAAACAATGCAATAGAATGCAATTTTTAGTGAATGTTAGCTCTCTTTAGTATTAAAACATAGAATTAAGATCATTAATTTTAGTTTAATTGAAATTGTTTGGAATAGAGTGTTAGCAAGCATTAGGAGTAGCTTAATCTTTCAAAAAATTTATTAAAACCATAAAAAAACCCTTGAATTTGACTAATTTCTCTTAATGAACTAGTTTTTGTCATTAAGGGTGATTAATCTTGCTCAAGAGTCCAAAAAATAAATAAATAATGTGTTAATTGGGATTTAAATTGATCATATGAGTAGTCGAAATTGGTGTTTTTGGGTAACCTAATTACATCAAATTTTTCATTAATTGGAGAAATTTGACTCTCTTTACTTAACTTTATCTTAAAAGAGGAGACCATAACAGTGATGTGCTCAATTGTGTGAATTAATTAGAGATTAGTGGTTAATTAGAGTCTTGGATTAGTGTGAAAGAGGAAAAATTAGTAAAAGGATTAATTCTTAATCACTTTTTTTATGTAACTCATTAAGGCTAATGAGAATTCAATGAGTAGATGCTCATGAGTTGTCAATTTGTCCATTTTGGGGGTCATTTATGAAGTGTGTAAGGGGTGTCTATAAAAGATTGACTTTTTTGATTCCCACTTACCTTTTTGGGAAAATGTTCATATACCTTTCATTTTAAATTCAAAAATATTTCCAAAAAGAAAAATTCGTATTTTCCACTAGACTAAAAAAAATCATATTTTCCACTAAATTCGTATTATTAAAAAAATCAAATTTAATATTTATGTGAAGTCCGGTTCACAACGTGAACCATTTTCAGCAACTTCACGGCCTAAGGGTTCACGCCCTCGAGAATTGCGCCAAAAAATAATCAAATTTAATATTTCCATGAAGTTCGGTTCAAGGCGTGAACCATTTTCTACATCTTTAAGACCTAAGGGTTCACGCCCTTGGGAACCGCGCCCAAAAAAATCAAATTTAATATTTACGTCAAGTCCGGTTCACGGCGGCGTGAACCATTTTCTCCAACTTCACGGCCTAAGGATTCATGCCCTTAGGAACCGCGCCCAAAAAAATAACTGAATTTAATATTTCCATGAAGTCCGGTTCACGGTGTGAACCATTTTCTGTAACTTCATGGCCTAAGGTTTCATGCCCTCGGGAACCATGTCAAAAAAAATTGAATTTATATTTCTGTGAAGTCCGGTTCACGGTGTGAACCATTTTTGCAACTTCACAGCCTAAGGGTTCACGCCCTTAGAAACTGCACTAAATTTTTTTTAAATAAAAAATCGAATTTAATATTTCCATGAAGTCCGATTTACAGCATGAACCATTTTCTATAACTTCACGGCCTAAGGGTTCATGTCCTCGGGAACCACGCCTAAAAAAAATAAATTTAACTTTTTTGTGAAGTTCGGTTCACGACGTAAACCGACAGTAAGGGTTCACGACGTGAGACCCTTCGTTCACACGGGACCCAAAAAAAAAACGAATTTAACTTTTTTGTGAAGTCCAGTTCACGACATGAACCGATAAGGGTTCACGGCGTAAGACCGTTCACGCGACCTAAAAAAAAGACTCTGGAAAACATCCCTAATTGGAGGCCCGTATCTCCTAAACCGTATATCCGATGAAGGCACTCTAGGGCTCATCGGAAAGCTAACATCGGGCTCTTCCACTTTGGACTAGGCCGTCCAAAGTAAAAATCAATCATTTTGGCCTCCGACCACATCAACCTCAAAATTCAACCCAAAAATCGAGGCAAAAAGCCCCAAAATGATGAAAAATCACAAAAAAATAGCGCGAAAACGATGACGAGCCATATACGGGCTACTTTTTGAGGGTCCAAAACGATAAAATAATGGACGACTCAGGGAAACAAAGTTGTAGTACTCCAAAAATACAACAACTCTCTTATACATAATTTTTCAAAATTCCTTTTGAAACATCCTAAAAAACGTGCTACGAAATAGGGAAAAATTTTCGGTAAAATTTTTTGTCTTGAGACAATGATGGAAAATAGGTTTTAGGACCTTCTCTTCTATCTGGAAAGCTACTAGCATATGCTTTTTCTAGAAAATTATCTCTCAGGTTCACGTGCGTATGCCGCCTAAGCTAATTAGGGCGAATGGACACCCGTTTGACCTAACAAAGAGAACACCAAACCTTTTGAGGCTGTAACGGGCTGTGGGAGAATATAAAAAGCAAAAATAAAAAAAATAAAAAAACCGTGTTTGCTCATTAAGGAGCATTTAAGCACTTCGACATGGCCATGATAGAGGTATTGCCAGGGATCACCAAGGACAAAACCCAATGGCTGACATCTTCGAGCCATTGAGATCTATGCCACAAATGCACCTCTCGATATCATTGGCTATACCTATAAGAAGCGTGTCATCGGGTTTTACACCCCCTATCACTTCGATCCCACCGGGCTTTGGTCCCTTACCTAACATTCCTGCAAATCCTATAAGTACCAACCCTTTCCTGGATGCCCACACCTTGGACATACTGACTAGTCTAGGAAGGGGGTAGCCCAAGGACTCGGTGAGTCTCTCCTAACAACAACACTCACATACGGCCTTAGTGACTCATACACAAATACGATCATATAATTTTTTAAAATTATGGGCAAATACGACGGAACAATCGACCTTGTTCAATTCATTCAAATGTTTAAACAGAGATGTGAAGCCTTTGGAAATCCCAACTGTCCCACCAAGGTACAGGCGTTGAACTTATGCTTAGATGGAAAAGCTAGTCGATGGTTCATCACATTGATGCCTGCAATTAAGACCAACTTCAAAACCTTGAAATCAGCCTTTATACATGACTTTTCCAGACAAGGTGATCGGTGGAGTGCAGCAACAAAACTCCATTCAATTAAGCGTCAACCAAATGAATCCATTAGAGATTTTATCCTTCTCGGATAAAACTCTTGGACTCATGTGAGTCATGGGAAAAATTAAACGATGTTCAATTGAAGAGATGTTTCATGATGGGCTTGAATAATAACAGCTTACAGAACTTGATCATTGTATCCAATCCGGAAACATTCAATCGATGTAAAGAAGCAATACGTTTAGATGAGAACATGCTGGAAGATGATCATGCTACGATGTGTTCCTCATCTAAACCAAGTGAAGCAATGGCAAAAGAAAGATCGATCTCGGAATTGACATTCCCCAAACTCTATGTAGCCTTGCTTAAAACCTTCCAATCGACATCTCTAAGAGAGGATGAGAACCTTCAAAATCAGACATCCTTAATGCCTCTACAAGTGAGGAACAAAATGCCTTGTGTTGAGTGCAATCACTACGACCATCCCAATCCCCATCGTGCATACAAGGCACCTATTCTTCTATACTACATATATTGTAAGACCTTTAACCACGATACTAAAGAGTGTCCCGTTTCATCCACAATTGACTCAAGACCTCCATCTCTCGTGCACCACAAACAGAAATAGTCCAAAGGGTAGAAACTGCTTAGGAAGCGGTTAATCGAACACTTTAGTGTTTCTATTATCGTGGACCTCACAAGGTGGCAGACTGCATAGTTTGGAATACTTCCATGCCCATAGTCACTGACACCTTGTGACCCATGTGTGAACGATGTGGCATTAAACACATGCTCCAAGATTGCCCAAGATGAGTTGCGTCAATGTAGCTCGTCTCACAAAATACAACTCTTAACATCTTAAGTGTACAAAACGGGCAATTGTTCACAGTGCCCTTGAATGTGCTTACACGTTTACAAGCCAAGGCACGAGAAACAGTAAAAAAGAATGCAAAAGACAATACCTCAACATGGGTAGAAGAACATGCTTTAAAGCATAACCCAAAAGAAAAAGCAAAACCTTCTAAACCCAGACAAACAAGGGACTACAAACTATCGAAACCAATGTCAAATTAAAAGACAGGGAAAAGGAGCCTGTAGTAGGACATAAACCCAAAAGAAAAAGCAAAACCTTCTAAACCCAAGACAAACAAGGGACTACAAACTATCGAAACCAAGGTCAAATTAAAAGACAGGGAAAAGGAGCCTGTAGGGGACATAAACACGAAAGAGCCAAAAAATACACTGGATTCAGAAGCATCCACATCAAAAGCCACCACACAAACCACAAAACCCATATGTGCGACACAGGATACAAAAGCCTAAAAAAAAATTCGATCTCGTCGCATGGATAAACATAATGAAAAACTGACAAACCAAAGAAAGTCGAAAAATGAAACAAGTTCTAGTACGTCACTAAGTGAGGATGAAACAAGTTCTTACTCTTCACTCAGTGCACCACATAGACCAATCAAGAAACTAAACCCACCCAACCACCCCAAATGGATAATAAATATCACAAGACATATGTGGAATGCAAAAAGCAAGCTCAAGAGAGCATGCTTAGCTTGGTTGAATGTCTTACAGGGTCATCGGTTCTGATTGAGCCTCATAATGCCAATCCTAAAATAGCAACCATAATAAAAATTATAGAGGAGTACCACTTCCCCTTTCAAGAGGAAGACATACTCTCTATAGAAGAGTCATTTGTGACAGATTGCACGAACTATACAATTGAAAAAGCACATGAGGAATTCAATAATTCCTTTACAAGATTAAAACAGTCTCTCAAAACCTCATTTGGAGGAATAGAAGTTCCCATAGCCCAACCATCTATCTCTAACAAGGATCTCAAAGGGAAGGCCCTAAAGCCTATGCATCTTCATCGACAAACCTCACCAAAGGAGACAACCACATGCTCAAAGGTCTCGTCTCATTGATAACCACTCCACAAGAGACTCTAGCCTCATCATCGTCAACAATGCCCATGAATCTCAAACTTGCAGCACAAGGGTACCAAAAACACTACTGCTGCAGGCACAAGGGTACTAACTACCAAACAAATACCAAAGCTTGGGTACCCAAGCGCATCACAAAGTCCCCTAAGCTTGCACAAAGAAGGAAGCCTCAGCACTAAGCACATTAGCCACCAGTTTATAATGTTCATCAAAGATGGGTGCCTGTGCATGTGCTTCAACAACATGGATACTATGATGGTAATCCCATCATATGGTTGCCAAAATCGAACAATGTGAAGAAAGCCTCACCACCAACTTCAGCCTCAACAGCTTCACCTAAGGTCTAACAAGAATGGAGGCCCAAGCAACAACAAGCAAATCACTCAACCACTCTCGTGCATTTAGCACCAACACAAGAGCTTGTGTGTTCAAGCAAATAATCAGCAATCTTCCCTACTGCCTCTCGACAACATGTTAGTAACAAATTCAAGAATCAATACCCACCTCTGCAACGGAGACCTATGAGCGCATTAAGGACAACTTAACAATGCTCTTGTCACCCCTCTGGATGTGAGAAATAAGTGCATAAGAACTTGTTGCTGGTGGCAAGCCATGACCTAGCTGACCCATAAAATCATTTAAAATAAAAAAACCATCGAGGTCAAAACCTACAACTTCACGGGGTCAAAACCAGCAACTTCACAGGGTCAAAACTTACAACTTCACGGAGTTCCATCTCACGAAATTCTAATTCACGGAGTTCCATCTCATGGAATTCCAATTTATGACCTGCACTTTCACGGAATTACATCTCATGGATTCCAGTTCACGGCCTCCACTTTCACGGAATTCCAGTTCACGGCCTGCACTTTCACATAATTCCATCTCACGAAATTACATCACACGGAATATCCCTTCATGGCGGCCAAAAAACCTGCGATCTCACAGGTTTAGGCCATCTCACGGAATATCCCTTCATGGCCAAAAAACCTGTAATCTCACGGGATTAGGCCATTCCACGGAATATCCCTTCATGGCCAAAAAACCTACAATCTCACCAGTTCAGGTTTCTTACGAATTACAGTCTCACGGCTTAAGAACTTGCACTTTCATGATTTAAGTCTCGTTACGGATTAAGCCATCTCACGCATTAACACTTTCCCAATGATCTTCAATAGCCATTATATATTTGTTAAGATTATTGCTTACTATTCTTTTAGCTAAATTAATGTAGCAGCTGCTCCATATGAGTACATATCCATACTCATGTACTAGAGAACATTTGCACCAAAGCCTCACCATCGACAACTTCCAAATACACCTCTGGATGGGGGGGCCATGGTGGGCAAAAGCATGATCAATGGTACAACCCATCGCCTGGAATTTTCCTTCAAATTACAAACCTCTCCAAATGATGCCACCATCTTCACAAATCAATGATCTTCAATCCTTAGTGAAAATATCTATATTAGCCTCGCAAGTCGACGTAATTCTTTCAATCCTTACACCAACATATGGCTAATTCAATACAGAGCAGTTCAAAAAGAGTCTATATGACTCAATTCTTGTACTTTATGTAAATCTGTTTCACAAGAGTACTTAAATATACATAAAAACATAAAAATCACATGGGCAGAAGAAGACAAGAATAGGTCCTACTCAACAACATTTGATAAGAATCCTACCACACAAAGGGACATCATCAAAGGCCAATTTCTTTAAGTGATGAATGTTGCTTCAATGAATCAAATGAGGAAATGAGAATCACCATCTCGTTCTGATGATGATTAAGTCTACGTTCCTTTGGATCCTTTCCTCTCTTCTCTCCCATTATTAACATCTCTTAGTGTCCCCACTGTCAAAAACAAACTCAGCAAAAAAAAAGGGCTCACACAAATATAAAAAAAAAGGGCTCACACAAATATAAAAATGTAATCATTTACAAAAAAAGGCCCACCCCCCACCCCATTAGGAATTCACAATAAACCACTAACCTCTTCATTCACTAGCTAGCTTTTCTTATTCCTTCCAAAGGAACAAAGACCATTGAACATCACTCAACGTCAAAGCCATCAACAAAGCTTGTTCATTCTTCCCACACAAAGGTCTTCAACGCGATCATGATGAGGACGCGATCACCATTAGGAAGGGGAGGATGTTAACCAAATTCTAGGGTTAACAAGATCTACCGCCATTATCTTACATCAAGGAGTCATGATAGATACACCAAAGGGTCATACATTCAAGATATGAAGCAATAGTGTTCAAAGCTACAACTTGGACAAGCGCCTCCTTCAAGAGCGTGTGGTAGAAAGTTAGGATGAAATCCTAAGTGATGTACTTCATGGTGGTTACATTATGAGATTAGTCATTGTAATAGCATTAGGCCTCTTATGAGCCTAAAGTACCTGACCGGCCATAGTTAAAGTGAGTGTGAACACTTATGGCCATGTATATAAGTGAATATCTCTCATAATACATGATACTCTCCCATTGTGCAATTAAGTCTTGCTCCTTCTACTCTCTCTCCCTAATGCATGCTAGTGAGTGTGTGTGAGTGAAGTGAGGTGAGAGGAGGGATGAGGACCCATAGTGCAACGCGGCGGTGTGACAATGCTCGCGATGGGAGGCACAGTGGAATTGCTTCTCAAGGAGTTATATAGCTTGGAGACCTCAAGGGTTACGACCTCGGCCATTGGAAAGATCCTCAAGATAGTTGCAATTCACCAGGTAATCTCTTTTTTGGATGTGTTTCAAGGAGGGTTAGGGTGAGCCATAATAACATTCCAACCATGATGTGTTGTCAATGCAATAATACACCTAATCATAGTTATACGAGACGTGGGTGCAAAGGTCTCATCATAATCTATGCCTTTCTCTTGAGCATAACCCTTTGCAACAAGCCTTGCCTTGTAGCAATCAATGCATCATCTTTACACGTAAGCTTATAAACCCACCTTTGTACCTTGACAATAATACACCTAATCATAGTTATACGAGACGTGGGTGCAAAGGTCTCATCATAATCTATGCCTTTCTCTTGAGCATAACCCTTTGTAACAAGCCTTGCCTTGTAGCAATCAATGCATCATCTTTACACGTAAGCTTATAAACCCACCTTTGTACCAATGGCCTTTTTACCATAAGGCAAATCTGCTAAATACCAAGTGTCATTTTTGAGACGATTGAGTCGTACTTGTCTTGCATGGTCTACATCCACCAATGATCATTTTCTTGTGCTTCCTTTTAAAGTAAACAAGGTTCCTCTTCAATGCATATATTGGGAATGAGAGCATGATCCACAAAAGAATAAGATACATGATGAGAACCTACATGTGTCTTTACTAGGTAAAGGAGTAGCTAATACATCCAAGATTATGCAAAAATTTCTGCACCAACCATTTTGGCATACTCGTGGACGCATATATGGTTGCCCATTGCATCATCCACAATTGCCTCATTAATAGACTGATATATGGGTTAAAATTTGAGCTGATTTTTTCAGCTAGCATGGGGTGATTTGCAACACCTTATTGAGCATTCATTTGCTCCACATATGACTACCCGACATTGTACAAAGGTAGAAGTGTATCAAAGATGTCATGTGAGCATACATTTTGTTGTTTTTTGCATTAAAAAATGAGCTTATTTGAGTTATCAATAAAAACAACATCTCTACTCTCACTGAAATTTGCTTTGTAGCCAGCTGGTAAAGTCTATACGCATTGCTTTTTGAGCTGTATCCCTGAAAAATACATTTTATGGCCTTATCCTCCAACTTATTACGTTATTGCTCAAGCATGAGAGCATAAGCAAGATAACCAAAAACACTCAAATAAGCCACAAAGGGCTTTCTACTATTTTAAGCTTCATACTGCTAATTGTTTGTGCAAGCAAGGCTTTGGTGGTACACATAACTACCTCTAACTAAAAAACATGAGGCAAATCCCAACCTTTAACCATGCAAGGTGCTATCTCCATGAGAGATATGTTCTTCCTCTCAACCACACCATTTTCTCGAGGTGTGTAAGTCATTATGCACCGATGTTTTATGCCTCTTTTAGCTATATATGCATGAAACTCCTTTGATATATTTGTAGACACATTTTACAACTGCGGAAATAAAGTGACTAAAGCATGTAAAAACAGACTTTGTTTTCAATGGATACATCTAGGCACATCGATAAAAGTCACAAAATAGAGATATCCCTCGGTCGATGGTGTTCTCATAGGACCGCATACATCATAATTTATAAGCTATAATTTATCGACAGCCCTAATTGATCCATGATTCGGGAATGATGTACCTTGCATCTTGCCCAAAATGCGGCCTCGAGATTTGGCAATTCTAACACCATCTCTTGCCTTTTAAGGCATTACAAACTACCAAAATTTAAGTAACCAGTGGGCAAGCCACATCACTGATAACATGTGTAAATGTTTTTAAACAAGCTTTATGTGCCAATCTCTTATATCTATCAGCCAGCTTAGAGTATCAGATACCACAGTGATGTCTCCATCACTTCGGTCATGAACTCTACACCTGACACATCAAAAAATTTGACCACTAGAATTGCCCTAGCAATGGCAAAGACTGATATAACAAGTTCTTTTTAATGGCTGGCATAAACAAGACTTCTGAGAGAGTGATTATCCCACTATTTGTTACTGTGAGAACAACCTAACCAACGCCTTTCATTGGATATGAGGAGTTGTTTGCACATGTGACTGTGCCTCCTTGAGGAGCAAACTTAAGGAAAGAAAACAAATCATGCTGAGAAGTAATATGCTTGATAGCATCACTACCAAAATACGAGACATGCTGATCTAATGCCCAATCATCCTATCCCTAGTTCATTGACTCCTTCTTCTCAACACTTCATGGTGCTGATGCATTAGCCCACAGCTACTCCTGACTCTTTTTTCTTCTCTTTCTCTAGCCTTTTTTACATTTATTGATATAATGTCCCGGCTTTGAATAGTGGTTACATTTGCCTTTCTTCTTAGTCTTATCACCCCCCTTCTTGGCATCCTTGCTAGAAGAGTAGGTTGATTCTACCTTCGTCTTATAGCCACCTTGATTCTACCTTTGTCTTATAGCCACCTTGAGAAAAGGCTTTGCCTTTACCTTTTTAACATTCATTGATATAATGGCTTGGCTTCGGATAGTGGTTACATTTGCCTTTCTTCTGAGGCTTATCACCCTCCTTCTTGACATCCTTGCTAGAAGAGGGGGTTGATTCTACATTTGTCTTATAGTGAGAAAAGGATTTGCCTTACCTTTTTGACTAGCAGTGAATGCGTTTGCCTTTTTAACTGGCAGTGAATGCATGATCTCCCACACATGTATTAGTTTTGTTTTGCCAAATTTTCTCTTCTTGTGCAAGAGAACTACAACCAAGCTATGGTATAATCTTTGAGATTTGAATAGAATCTTGGGAACCTAGCATTATGGGCTTGATGAAATATTTGTTAATAAATTATCCTAGCCCTATTGTTCTCTTTCCTAGCTTCCTATAGGCTCATTGAGGACAAGGTTGCGAATGGGATTTTTGAAACCCAAGTTAGGTGTTTCTATCATAAAATCTTTGGGCTTCTAGTAAACATTTGGGAATCCATTGTTGTTAACTTTTTTGAGCCTTAGGCTAGCCTATCTTTGTTTTCTTGTAGCCTCTTTTTCTTCGTAGGGTTCTCTTATAAGAAATGGCTTCTAGTAAATATTTGGGAATCCATTGTTTGTTAACTTTTTTGAGCCTTAGGCTAGCCTATCTTTGTTTTCTTGTGGCCTCTTTTGCTTCTTAGGGTTCTCTTATAGGAAAGGGCTTGAAGCATCTTTGGGCAACTAAATAAAGGCAGTGTCCTTATAGTAACCTTCATTGAGCACCCATCATCATAGAGCAACAACCCATTATTGTTCACTCTTTTGAGACTTAGGCTACCTTGTCTTTGTTTTTGTGGCCTCTTTTGTTTCTTCTTAGGGGTCTACTAGGAGAGGGCTTGAAGCATTTATGGCCAACCAAATAAAGGTGTTATGCTTGTAATAACCTTGTTCTAAGAACCATAGAGCATAGTAGCCTTGGGCTTGGAGCTCATTGAACACCTATCACCATAGAACAATATGTAGACTCCCTACGTGGTTTCATTTTTTGCTTAAGTTTTGGCCCTTCATCATTGATTACTGGTTGGTACTCCTTGAGGATCATGTAGATGAATACTTCATTCATTTCATTGAAGTATCCTTGAGTAATGAGTAGGTTTTTGAGCACTCATTATTGGATTTTCTTGTGATAGTAAGAAGTGGGAGTGTGTTGTGATGATGGATTGACATGGTTGTTCTAAGTTTTAGAGATTAATAAAGGATCATTAGAGTAGAGGAATTTGAGTGAAAAGGTGACGAGGAGCTATGGGACTTTAACAAAATGGTGGTCAATGACACGGTTAAGAGGTAGGAGGAAAATTCCAAAGTTGGTTTGTCTTCATATAGAAGAATTATCATTGTTTGTATTGGTGGAACGCTTTTTTGGTGCAATCTTGATAGTGAACGAAAATCACCCTACTCAATCTAAATAAATTAAATGAATGACTTATACCCACCAAAGGGCATTCCTACACAAATTGTGCATACATGTAGAGATTGAAAGTCAAGGGTTATTGGAAGGAGACCTTGTTTAGCAACATCTTAGTGTTAAAAAAGCTAGTTCAAATTATGTTGAGAATTAAGATTGGGAATCTTAGTCACCCCCCATCAAGTCCAAAATACCTTTAAAAATGTCAAAAACTAGGCCACACTAGCTCTCAGGCTGGGAGATGTAAGCACACAGTCCTGTGAAAAAAGGCATGAGTTAACATACGTGAGCTTGTAGACATGATCCATGGGCCGTAAGTCTGGACATGTGAGCCGTAAGTCTGAAGGCCCGAGTCAACCAAATGTGAGTCTAGAGGTATGTAACCTAATAGTGTATCAACCAATTATAATTGCCATGAAGATTTATAAGGACATACTTACTCATGTCCTTTAAGGATTTTCCTGTTATACAATCTATACTAAGGACATGCCTACTCATGTCCTTTAAGGATTTTCTCGTTATATAATCTATACCACTTGTAATTTCTATAGCAAATTCTTATTATTTGTGATTATTGATAATTACACACTAACCCTGTCCTAGGCCTATTCATAAAAGTTCATGCCCATGTAGGTACATTTTATATAAATAAAATCCTTGAGCCTAGTTTATAAAAAAACCCAAATAAAATCTATGAGCATAGTTCATAAAAGTTCATGCCCATGTAGGTACATTTTATATAAATAAAATCCTTGAGCCTAGTTTATAAAAAAACCCAAATAAAATCTATGAGCATAAATAAAATCCTTGATCCTAGTTTATAAAAAAACCCAAATAAAATCTATGAGCATAGTTCATACAAAAAGGGCATGAGCCTACAGTCGGAGTGAGTCTAAAGGCATGAGTCTAGAGACATGACCCTAGAGACATGAGCCTATAGTTTGTAGGCATGACCTACAGACGTGAGCCTAGAGAAGTGAGTCTACATAGAGATGTGAGCTTAGTAACAAAAAAAAAGGTGGTGCAAAAAAAAAACTATTTTTTATAGTTTGAGTAGAATAGGAATAGGCGTGTCTGAAAGTAGTTTGCTTTTAAAAAGCACTAAAGATTGTTTACTCATTAGAATGAAACCTTTGCAAACACTAATACACTTAATTTAGTGCATCAAACCCACCCAAGCATTCCATTCTACAAAAATACTAGCACCACATGAAATAGAGTGCTCCCCGTTAAGAAGGCTAGACTCCTCCAAATCCACCTCCAAATCCACCCCGTTAAGAAGGCTAGACTCCTCCAAATCCACCTCACGCAAGGAGCTTTGGGATAAAATGAGCTAATTAAATGCAGATGTGAGTGATGGAACAACACCCCTAGAAACATGAGACACTACGCTTCTCCCAACCCTAGATTCACTAACTGGGTTTGTAAACACAGCCACAAACTTTATGAAAATAGCATTAAATTATCATATATTTGGGTGAATCTCTAGTGATTGAGGAGCGGAAGCACGAGAAAAAACCTTAAGGATTGTTGCCTTAGGAAGTAGTCCAACCATGTCAAACACCATAATATTAAACATTTGGTCTCGATCTTGAGCTTGATTTTTCCCAAACTGGCCATGGCTAAACATCCCAACAAGCATAGTTACAACACTCAGGACATGTCTCTTTTAGTGTCTTGATCTTGAGCTTGGTTTATCCCAATCTAGCCATGGCCCCAACAAGCACAGTTACAACACTCATGACATGTCTCTTTTAGTTTACCATTAGAGACAAATATTCCACAAAACACCTAACACTAAGCACACAATGTGCAAGCAAGAGTCCCACTTTCTACAGGAGCCCGTTTATAGAAACTTCTTCACCATGGAACCAAGTTCTAGTGTCTATCTGTTTGGATGGGGAAAAGGACCATGGGGAAGGGTAAAGAGCCAATGCTAGTGATTACCTTAAACCCTAGGGATCCACAAAGCTATTCATATATCATGGCCTCTTGAGCCACCACAACAAGCCTATAGCCTTAGAGTCAGGCCGACATTCACATAATATGGCCTCTTGAGACACCAACAAGCCTATAGCCTTAGAGCCAGGACAACATAGGACAAGTGCCATTGGAAATCGCACAACCCAACCTTGTGGAGCAAGAAATCCCATCCTAAAATAGAGGGTTTTGTGTAACACTCCCTTACGTTTCTACCACCACGTGAATACATAGAAGATATTCTTAGGATGGCATTTAAAATGGGAAGGGGGGTTGTAACAATCATAGAACCTAGGCTTAGAGTTAGGCAAAACAATCATAGAACCTAGGCTTAGAGTTAGGCAAAACAAAGCTAAATCTAATCCATATCTCAAGGACGATGACCAAATTTGATGAAATTGGAGATCCCATTCGATACCTAGGAAAAATCGTTCAAATTTGCAATGTCATGCGAAGGATTGCTGATCCCACCAAGGTCTATTCATTTAAACTTTTCCTTGAAGCAAAGGAGAAGCAAAGCAAGCTAGCTATTTATGTCTCTAAACCCAACTAAAATTATGAGGTCGAGACACACATTCATCATGGGATGCCCAATGGAGCTAGATGGAGCACCATTACACAAATTTATAACCTTAAGTAAGAGGAGGGAGAGACAATGCATGATAACATTGCTAGAACTAAGTATCTCCACATGAGATACATCCCTTGCCTACGAGAGATTAGATGACTTATTTCTCATCGATTAGTTTATGATTAGTCTCAAGAGAAAGAGGATTCACAACCATCTCTATAGGTCTAGAAACTACATCTTTGATGAGTGTACTACAAGACAAAAGACTCAGTAGAGAATCTACAAGGTAAGAAGTCATCCACTCAAACTAAGAGATAGGGAACACATCATCCAAAGCCTCAATGGCTAAGGTTCCCAACCAACACTAGTAGCTATAGTTTTAATAAAGGACATGAGCATGAAGGAGTTGGCAAAAAATCTGTTTAACCCATTAGGCTAGTAGTGGGAGAGCTAGCCCCAGTGAGTTCCTTAAACTGGATACCCCACACTTATTTCCATGAAGAGAGATGGTTTGGTGTGAAATTTGTCACCAAAATCATATACATATGGAGTCTTTGATGCCGAGGTCTAGACAACAATAGTTTTGTGCTCTCATTTTGCTAGTGCCACAAGAACCATGACATAGTTCGTTTTGCCAAGGAAACCCACTGGGTGGGCTCCAAGACCATGACAGATGCTCTGCCCATGCCAAGGTAACCATTAGCATTCTAACCACACCAGTCACTCCTCATCAATTGGCACAAGCTCTAGTGCCTACCTATCAAAACCCCTTACTGAGATGTATGTATGGACCCCCACAATTGCTAGATCCACCTCTGGTACCTCCACCTCAACTGGTTCCCCCACGAATCGTACTAGCCAAACAGTGCTCGGTGAATCTACTTGTAGAGATAGAAATCCAAGAACAAGAGCTCTATGAGTCTTATGAATAGCAAGACCCATACAATCAGTAGTATGATCCCCATAGACTATGCCCATAGCATATGACCTCCATATACTGGAGAGGCATAGTCTATAATCTCCATAGACTATGCCTCTCCATTCAAAGCCATGGTGAAACAAAGAGTGAGAGACCTTAATATTATGGTACATGGGCCACCAATGCAATTCTTTCAATGTAAAATCCCACACCATATTGCGGGGTGGCCTCTTTGGAGTGCTCTAAGCACTCCCAATCCGGTGCCAAACTCGAACAATGTTTCTTATGGAGGCACATGCTACGAGTGAAGATTCGACCATGCTTACAAGGATTATCCCAATAGAGTGAACAATTTATTACCCCTTATTCATGTAGCAACATCTATGGAGCAAAGATGAAGAGAAATTTATCGTGGAGATAGATATAGGCTAACTTCTGTATTAAACCCTCAGATTAGCATGATTATGGAAAGTTTAAAGTTTGTAAACTTTTATAGGATTCATGAAAGAAGCCTCTTTACACTAGATGAAGATTTAGATAGGATTAATCATCTCATCAATCTGTATCTTCTTCATAGAAAGTTTGTAATTATAGACCAATATCATCATTTCTAACTTTTTGGATCTCAAGATTGAGATGTAAGAAACTCTGAAGAAATAAAAGAAGTACTTTCTTATCTTCAAGAAATTTTATTACTTAATCACTATAAATATTTTAAAGAGTCTTTTCTTTCAAAATAAATCATGAGGCATGGATGTCTAGAGACAATAGATACTGATGTCAAAGAAGCACTCCATAGATCACAACCAGGATGGAGAAAATAATCTCAAAGAAGTAGTTTTAAACTGGACGAACTTTATGGATGAGGACATAGTATGGAACAACAACCGCATAACATAGCAATAATATGACCCTTACGTGTCTTAAGATAATCAATATTACCCAAAATAGTTGGAGAAATCATATTGAGTCCAGCGATTTAAATCAAGATAAACTCAAATGGGAAAATATGAAGGATACCTACAATAGAGATTGTAAGATTTCCTCTTTCCAAATCAGGGAAAACACTTAAGAGAGTCCAGTAAGTCTTAACTTGGAGAAAATTTCCTACTCATCGACACCTTGACCATGCAAAGACTCAAGGATACGATTCATATGTAAGACCTAGTCCTATCCCGTAGGGGGAGGGTAGTCTTCTAAAAATCAAATCAACCATAGGGTAATTGATCATAATTTGGGCAACTATTAATCTTGATTCAGAGACAACGCTTTTTTCCTCATCCATGCAAGGCACAGCCGTTGGCCTAGTCTTCTAGAATAGAGTTGCACGAGAACCTATTTATCTAGCGTAGGGCTTTCACTTAATCTGTTGGAAAGTTACTCGACTAATCGGGTCCACCCGTTCATAGGATGGTTCCGTCGGGGCATTCTATCCTCCCACTTTCCACCCTACTCATCACGTGTCAATTTGTTTTCTAATTAATCCTACCACACTATTTGACATAAATAAACATGTTCCTTAATTAAGGCCCTTTTCACAAGGTTCGTTAAAATAGCCTTTTTCCACAGTATAATAATGCCAAAGACAAGATTTTTTTAAAAAAAAAACATGAATCAATTCCATACAAGCCAAACTGGATCTCTTATACTTTTCCTTTATACTGCCGATGATCTAGAATTTGGCCTTCCAGCCTCTACATGCTGGGCAAAACCCTATGTTACTATACACCTCATCGTCGGCAGCAACTGGTGATGAGGACTCAAACTGGCATGTCGCCCCCTCAGGCTCCGTCGCTCGATCCTCCCGCCTCTCAGAGGGATGTCTACGCACTAGGGTGAGCTTATTCACTGCACTAGCCTGGGCCCTCAGAACTAGACAGCATCATAATCACTCGCCTCAATCGGCAAACCTCATTCTCCCAATGGTATGAGGGATACCAAGGGTCAATCTCCCCGGGCTTTGCTAACGATGTTGCCCGGCTACACAAGCACGGAAATGGAGTTAGCGTCGAAGCCAGGAGAAAAAATAAATACTTGTACTCTTTCTCTTAAAAATAGCAGTTTCAATACAAACCATTAATTACAAAATGTAACATCACTTCAAATAGCTTCATAGAATTTCTAACATTTTTTAATGGAAAAGATACGTATCTTCTTTCTTGATTTATTGATATTAATAACAAATAAAAACTCCTTTTAAAAGATAAGCAAGCTAACCTAGCCACCACTCCCACGTGGAGCTTGCAACAACGGGAGGGTTGGAGCCGCATTAGGAGCATCTTCTGCAATCTCATTGTTGCGTACTCCTCTCGAGGTGATATTTTGGCGTTTTTGAAATGGGGCCATCTTGAACGTTGCCTTGTAATGCTCGATGTTACGATCGCAATGCTTCAATCGAATCTTGATTTCGAGATTGTTTGCTCACTCTATGGGCTAAAAACTACAGCATGCAAACCTTCTCCAAGGTAGAAAACCTCGTGCTAAAGTCCACACGAATGGGGGTGGATTTGTGAGATGTCCTCCTTAAGGAAAAGGTAAAAACGTTTTGCTGATGGGTGAGGGTTACTGCTGTAAGTCTCTTCACACGTGGGGGGGGAGGGGGAGAAGAGCTAAGGATACTCTCTCCTCACAAGGGCAGGCTGCTGGGCTTATCTGATTGTCGACAGATTAGTGGGTGCTGAGAGGAAGGTTGCAAGGGACAGCTGCAGGTATTGCAGCAAGTACAGTATGCATGCACAGAAGGGCGGTACGACTTTATGCAGGGTATGCTCCACGCAAAAACGCGTGCTAGCCATGGAGCACCCCGGGGGTTTATATAGCTGTGGGATACAGGTGTGGGTGCTAGGTAAACTACAGTTGAAAGGATGGTGTACCGTCAAAGTGTGCCGATCAGTGGCCTACATGGGCTTGGGGAAAGGTACATGGAAGTGCACATGCAAAGGAGTGGTACGCATGTACCCTTTTGGTGAGAGACAGCATGGATGTCCATGTGGCAGTACGTGTGGACCATATAGTGTGGGCGGTCAGCCTTTGGTCCGTACGCAACCATTGTATGGGCGCCTTGGTGAGTGCGTACGGTCCTTTCTTGGGGCGGGGTCCCCAAATTTGGGGCATCGGTCTCGATTTGCGTGCCAGACCGCCTCGGGGGCCAAAAAAAAGGCAAAAATGTTTGGAATGTTCCCCTGGTCATTGGGGTACTAACTGTCCGTCAATCGGACGCTTGGTCGTGCATTTATTAAGGTTTAAAGGCCATCGTTTTTAACTAAAAATAACTAAATTTCACGTATAAGCTTGATCCAATGTCTGTTTTGGATGCTGTAAAATCCTATATTAGGATAAAATCGTGCATAGATTCTAAATTTGGACTCGAAATCTGAAGATTCTAAGTAGAAATGGCTCATTTAATAAAATCATTGATTTTCACACCATAAAACTCATAAATTCATCTATTACATGGACATTTCTTTATTAATGAAGATGGGCATGTTACATCCTTCCCCCCTTAAAGAAATCAAGATGTCCTCATCTCGTCATCATGAATTGGGGATAATCCTTTAAGAGTGTAGCTTTATCTTCTCAAGTTGCATCCTCTTCAGGGTAATCTTTCCACTGTACTAGATGTTCTACAAGAGTTCTATTTTGGAGTTGCCTTTCTCTAGAATCTATGATCCTACTGGGCTGTAATTCAAGGACTCCTTGAGTAGGGATTACAACTTGTTCATCATCAAGAATATGATCGAGATTGGGTACATAAGGTTTTAACAAACTTACATGAAATACATTGTGGATTTTGATATGGGCTGGGAGTTGGAGTTTATAGGCACTTTTACCTTGACACTTGATAACTGTATAGGGGACCACAATACCTAGGGCTGAGCTTATTATATTTCCCAAGTGATAGAGAACTTTGTTTGGGTCGCACTCGTAGAAGAACTTTGTCTCCTTCCTTGTTTGAAGATCCTTTCAGACCTCTTGGTGTCAGCATAATGCTTTTGCCGATCTTGAGCAACTTGATTGCCTTGGTCTGTTCCTCCATCTCTTCGAGCATTTTCATGGATGCCTCTTCTCTTATGGGGCCGGATCAGAGAAATTTAGAGGAGATAAGCATTCTTGCCCATAGAGTGCTTTGAATGGTGACATTCCTATGCTCTGATGATAAGATGTATTGTAGGCAAATTCTACCAAAGGAAGGTATTGAATCCATCTTCTTGGTTCATGTCCACAATAAGCTCTGAGAATGTCTTCAATTACCTAATTGACTCTCTCAGTCTGGCCATCAGTCTCTGGATGATAAGCTGTGCTAAAGCAAAGTTGAGTGCCCAAGGCTTGAAATAAGAACTGCTAGAATCTCGGTCACTTACTATCCTCTTTGGGAGACCATGAAGTTTGAATATTTCCTTGATGAATAATCGCGCAACATCAGAAGCTTTAAAGGTCTTCTTTGCTGGTAGAAGATGAGCTACTTTGGTAAGTAAGTCCACTGCTACCAAAGTCATATTCTTGTAGAATTTCAATCCATCTCCTTTGTCACATGTTGAGGTTAGGCTGGGTGAAGATCCACTTCAGACTTTTGTGGTCAGTACAAGCTGGAATTTGCCCCCCAATAGATAATGTCTCCATAATTTGAGGCAATGAACAACTGCTAAGAGCTCCAAATCATGGGTGGCATAATTTGCCTCATATTGCTTCAGCTTGCGGGAAGTATAATGCGACTGGTCTTTCTTCTTGGCCTAAGACACCACCACTTTAAACTCCTTGGTGAAATCAGGAAGTTTCAGGACTGGGGCAGAAGTAATAATGGCCTTCAGCCGATCAAAACTGTTTTGATGGATTGGCAGCCACACTATTTTGCAATCCTTCTTAAGAAGATCTGTCAAGGGTGCAGCTACCAGGGCATAATCCTTGATGAAAATCCTATACCATCCTGTGATTACCAAAAACCCACGAACTTCACGAAGTGATTTAGGGGGTGGCCACTCCAGTATATCTTTGACCTTGGTGGGATCTACTGAGATACCATCTTCAAAGACGATGAACCCAAGATACTCAATTTGATGAGTAAAGAAGGTACATTTTCTCTTCTTGGCATAGAGTTTATGTCTACGTAGCAATTGTAGAACCCTACACACATGCTCCTCATGCTCTTCCATTGACTTGAAGTAGACTAAGATGTTATCAAAAAAGAAAAGCATAAATTCATCCAAGTACGGATGGAATATATCTTACATTAGGCGATTGAAGGTTGCAGGAGCATTGGTTAGCTCGAATGACATTATAGTAAACTCATAGTGGCCATAAAATGGGTATTGAAGGCTGTCTTGGGTATATCTGCTTCCTTGACTCTGAGATCTGATAGTAACCAAACCTCAAATCTATTTTTGAGAAAACTTTGGCCCCATGAAGCCTATTAAGAAGCTCGTCGATGCGAGGGATAGGATACTTATTCTTGACACAGTGACTTGATTTAGCCCTCGATAATCTATGCAGAGGCGGAGAGTTCTGTCCTTCTTCTTTTGGAAAAGAACAGGTGCCCCCTAAGGAGAGCTGCTGGGGCGTATAAATCCTTGCTCAATGACTTGGGAAAGTTGCTCTTTAAGTTTAATGGCTTCAAGGAGGGACATTTTATAGGGCGTTTTTGAGATGGGTTGAGCTCCAGGGATCACCTCGATTTCATGATCAACTTCTCGAGGAGGCGGTAGCCCTATAAGCTCGTCTCAGAAAAGATGCCAAAGAATTCTTGGAGCCAAGAGGGTTCTGTCTCCTTACTAGGTTCAACGGTTTTGTTGAGCTTCACTAGGAAAACTTGTTGTCCCTTACATGCTCCCTTGAGAAGATGTTTTGCCTTGACTACTCTAGATTTAGGTTTACCTGTTTTTCCCTAAACAGATACTACTTGGCTATGCTCATTTTAAAAAGTGATACTCCCCTCGTTATAGTGAATGCTAGCTTTGTTTGCAATTAACCAGTCCATCCCAAGGTTTCCATCATAAATTCCTAATGGCAAGACTCTAAAGTGGCCACCATGAGTTTGCTCATTACCCAGCTCAAAGTCAAGGTTTCCTACAGAGTAGCAAGATACTACTTCTTTTCCACTAGCTAATTCTACAATCATTCTTTTAGCTGTTTTTTGACCCAAGTTCAATTTTTGCAAACACCTAGGAGAAAGAAATGAATGGGTACTGCCACAATCAATCAAAAGCTGGAATGGATTACCGTGATGAGTGGCTGGGGTTTTGAATTACACCAAATTGTTGATTTGGACCTTGGTGTTCTACCGTTGCATGGACGGTGGCGTGCTCTCCTTCAGCCATTTCCAAGGTCGGTTCTTCAGTTTATAGTACAAGCGGTTCTAGCAATTGCTCCTCCGTGGCCTTTGTCACGTCTACCACCTCTTGCACCTTGGTGGATAGGGGTTCCACGGCCTTGATTTCCTCTGCTACCTTGGGAAAATGATGTTGCTAGCTTGGGATAGTTGGCCCTAAAGTGTCTCGACTCATTACATTCAAAACACCGAGGGCTTTCTTTGGAAGAAGCAGCATACGAGCGGGGGACAAAAGAGTTGCTTTGCCGCCCTCTGTTGTAGTAGGGGAAATTCTGTTGGGGTTTCTTGTAGGGCTGATCTTTAGGGTTTGCCTCAAGGTAAGATCTCTTTTGAGGCTTAACTTTGTCAGTCCTCATTTCTTTCACAAGGGGCTTTGCTCGTATAAATGAGAGCATCCTGTAAACGTGCTTGGCCTCATTGCTTTGAGGAAGGAATCTAAGGGTTCATTTAATCTTTGGCAGAAACGAGCCACTTGCTGGGAAGTAGTCATAGCTGGGGCATATTCCTAAAGAGTGATAAAATTGGAATAGTAGTCCTCAAGAGTTAAGCTGCACTATGCCTGAGACTAAAAAACTCATTCATCTTTATGGATTCATGGGATGGGGGAAGATATCTTTCCTTCACGGCCTACTTGATGTCTTCCCACATTTGAGAAGGCTTGGTGACTCCCTTGTCATGGCACCACTGTTTCCACCAGAGTTTAGCATCTTCGGTGAGGCGAAACCGTGCAAGCATAGACTGATTTGCTACTCCAGTACCGGCAGCAGAGAGATAATCGTCCATAGCTTCAATCCACACTTCAGCATCCTTCTCAATCTTTGAACCTTCTCCTTTAAAGCAAGGAGGTTGCATTTGCTTGAGCAGGAGCTTCTTCTCCTGGATATCAGTGTAAAGCGCATTGGGAAGTGGAGGCTGATCGTCCTGGCCATCATTGTAAAAAATTTTAAGATTACAAGATTCATACTTTGCACAACGCTTAAGCTTTTTTGAAAGTAAAACATTGAAATCATTTTATTCCCAAATATTTACAAGGACAAGTTTTATTACAAAGATCTGAGACTAATATAATTAGTCTTATTTATCATGAAGGGAAATTCCTAAGCTCGACTATGACATAAGGCTAGAGCGGTCCACATAGGTAAAGTATATGGGGGTTCCGCTATAGTTTCCAAGACTCAAAAAACTGATGGTAAGGGTGGTAGACGTTGGATTGGGGTATGTCCCAACACAGCTACTCTGTCAGCAGGTAAGATCTGCATCACTCGATCATACACCCAATGATCCTAAGGTATGCGAATCCCGTCTATAGTCATAGAGGTGTCGGGCCTGGGAGTACCCACCACGAACCAAAATAAACGGACCATCTTCAACTTTTCAATCCAACAAATTTGCTTTAGGAGGTCGATGGTAAGGTTCCCAACTTGATCCGCTCGGATGAAGAAATATCTCAGCCCGCGACTCCAAAAATCTCTACCCCATCCTCTTTCAATACGAGAGAAATGGGGGAGGGACATCTTCTCTAGTATCTGCACCAAGGTGTCATGGAACGTGAAATTTGAGGAGTGACTAACAGTCTCGAAGATGCACTGGAAAACTAGAAACTTCGAGTAGGCATCTTCCTCTTCCTTTAATCATTCAAACATCAATTCAACTTGTTTTTAGTAAGGTGTTTTTATTAGTTAGCATTATGTTAAGTAAAACATACATTGCAAAACAGTCCTTAAATGGCAAGTCCTAGGAGCTAAGATCGGCTCTGATACCAACAGTAAGGTTTCCCCTTTCCAAAATAGAGGAAACACTTAAGATAGTCTACTAAGTCTTGACTTGGAGAAATTTTCCTACTCATCATCGACACCTTGACCATGCAAAAGATTCAAGGATACGATTCATAGGTAAGACCTAGTCCTATCCCGCAGGGGGAGTGTGGCCTTCTAAAAATCAAATCACTCATAGCATAATTGATCATAATTTGGGCAACTACTAATCTTGATTCCTAGAGACAACACTTTTTTCCTCATCCATGCAAGGCACAGCTGCTGGCCTAGTCTTCTAGAATAGAGTTTCCCGAGAACCTATTTATCTAGTGTAGGGCTTTCACTTAATCTGTTGGAAATCTACCCGACTAATCGAGTCCACCCGTTTGTAGGATGGTGCCGTCGGCATTCCATTCTCCCACTTTCCACCCTACTCACGCGTTAATTTGTTTTCTAATTAATCCTACCACACTGTTTGACATAAATAAACATGTTCCTTAAGTAAGGCCCTTTTCACAAGGTTCGTTAAAATAGCCTTTTTTCATAGTACAATAATGCCAAAGACAAGATTTATAAAAAAAGTTTATACATGAATCAATTCCATAAAAGCCAAATCGGCTCTCTTATTATTTTCCTTTATACTGCCGATGATCTGGAATTTGGCCTTCTAGCCTCTACATGCTGGGCAAAACCCTATGGGATGATACACCTCATCGGCGGTTGGCCTGGACTCAAACCGGCCTGTCGCCCCCTGAGGCTCTGTCACTCGATCCTCCCGCCCCTCAGAGGGATGTCTATGCACTAGGGTGGGCTTATTCACCGCACTAGCCTGGGCCCTTAGAACTAGACAGCATCATAATCACTCACCTCAATCGACGAACCTCATTCTCCCAATGGTATGAGGGATACTACGGGTCGATCTTGGGCTTTGCTAACAACATCGCCCGGCTACACAAGCATGGAAACGGAGTTAGCTTCGAAGCCATGAGAAAAAACAAATACTTGTACTCTTTCTCTTAAAAATAGTAGTTTCAATACAAACCATTAATTACAAAATGCAATATCACTTCAAATAGCTTCATAGAATTTCTAACATTTTTTTTAATGGAAAAGATACGCATCGTCTTTCTTGATTTATTGATATTAATAACAAATAAAAACTCCTTTTGAAAGATAATCAAGCTAACCTGGCCACCGCTCCCTTGTGGAGCTTGCAACGGGAGGGTTGGAGCCGCATTAGGAGCTCTTTTCCAATCTCATTGTTGTTTGTGTGCTCCTCCTCCCGAGGTGATATTTTAGCATTTCTGGGATGGGGCCATCTTAAACGTCACCTTGCAGTGCTTGATATGCTGCGATCGTAATGCTTTAGTCAGATCTCGATTCCGAGATCATTTGCTCACTCTATGGGCTAAAAACTGTAGCGTGCGAACCTTATCTAAGGTAGAAAACCTCTTGCTAGATCCCACGCAAATGGGGAGCGGGGATTTGTGAGATGTCCTTAAGGAAAAGGCAAAAATGTTCTGCTGAGGGGTGAGGGTTGCTGTAAGTCTCTTCACACTGGGGTGGGGGGGGAGAGAGAAGAGCTAAGGACACTCTCTCCTCACAATGGATGGAAATGGGCTTATTTGAGAGTCGACAGATTAGGGGGTGCTGAGAGGAAGGCTGCAAAGGATGGTTGTAGGTAGTACTGCAGCAAGTATAGTATGCAGGCATAGAAGGGTGGTAGGGATTGGCGGTACGACTTTATGCAGGGTATACTCCACGCAAAAATGCATGCTGGCCATGAAGCACCCCGCGGGTTTATATAGCTGTGGGGTATGGGTGTGGGCACTGAGCAAAGTACAGTTGAAAGGACAGTGTACCATCAAAGTGTGTCGATCAATGGCCTGCATGGGCCTGGGAAAAGGTACAGTGGTGGTGCAGAGGCAGAGTGGTACACATGTACCCTTTTGGTGAGAGGCAGCATCATGGATGTCCACGTGGTAGTACGTGTGGACCATACAGTGGGCGATCGGCCTTTGGTCCTTATGCGGCCATTGTACGGGCACCCTGGTGAGTGTATATGGTCCTTTTTTGGGACGGGGTCTCCAAATTTAGGACGTCGATCTCGATTTGCATGTTAGACTGCCCGGGGGTGATTTTTTTTTCTGACGAAAATGTTTGGAATGTTTTCTTGGTCATTGGGGTGCTAACCGTCCATCAATCAGACACCCGGTCGTGCATTTATTAAGGTTTAAAGGTTGTCATTTTTAAACTAAAAATAACTAAATTTCGCGTATAAGCTTGATCTGGTGTTTGTTTTGGATGCTAGAAAATCCTATATAAAGGTAAAATCGCATGCAGATTCCAAATTTGGACTCAAAATTTAAAGATTCTAAGTAGAAATTTCTTGTTTAATAAAATCATTGATTTTTACATCATAAAAACTCATAAATTTATCGATTACATGGACATTTCTTTATTAATGAAGATGGGCATGTTACAGAGATTTTGTTTCCCATGATTCCATGAGAAAAAGATGAATGAATTTGTAGAATTATCTTAGGTAGGGAAATGAATTGAAGTATACCATTAGTCTTAAACAAGCCTTGTCATCTATGCTTCCTCAATGGATGATGAAACTCTTCTTCACATCGATTTGTTAGAAGGTTGGATCCTCCACAAGATAGACTAGTGAAGATGTAAAGCCCTCATCTATAGTAGAAGCAGTAAGAAAGGCCGAAGATTTCATGCAAGAATTTTCAAAGGAAAAAATTTCACATAGAATTTCGCCACCTCCGATTGGAGTCAAGCTTTGATGCTACTGGACCCAGAGGACAAGATTCTTGCTCGAGATTACCATTAGAATTTTAATTTCAACTCAATAAAAAGTGCAAATACTTTAGGTGCTAGTAGTAGCCAGGTCACATGATGAGTGATTATCTTAGAACGCACCTATTGTTCCAGCTTCAACTATCTTAGGATCTGATATTAGAGGCCTATAATTTTAGTATAAAAAGCAATCAGAGAACCCACCTCATAATTAAGTAAATCATGGGAGGTAAATTCTAGCCCACCAGTCAGAGTTGCATCCAATGCCATTATAGTTGCTAGCCACCAAGAAGAAGAAGAGAGAGGCAGAATTCATGCCGTCGTTGAGCATCAAGGTAAATATCATCAATTTTTAGTAATTCAAACCTCAACCAATTACCAAGGTAAAGATTTAAAGATTTTAGTTGACCTAGAAAGCAGTTATCATTCATTTAGCCTGGATGCTTGCGTAAATTAGTAATCAACTAGAAGCAGGGTAAACTAAAGTTGAATTGGCTAGTGGGAAGATTCTTTTCATGTACCGAACGTGATTCAGATCTCCTTAGATAGAAACTTGACCAAATTTAAGTTCAAAATTTTACCCTTAGGTATGTATAACGGAATTCTTGGGTTGAATTGTGTTACTCAAAATCCATTGCCCATAAAGGGGACTATTTCTTTCATGGATCTTCATGGGAACAAGGTGCACGAAATTGGTGGAATTGAAGCTCCTACCTTATAGCTTGTAAAGGCATCTAAACTATTGAAAGGAAATAGGAACAAGTACGTAATTTATGTTATTAAACTAAATCATGCAGGCAAGGAATGAGATACTAAGGAACCCGAACGGTTAAGTGAGTATATACAAACATATTTCCTTAAGATTTGACTGAATGGTTAAGTGAGGAGAGCATATAAGATGGCCATTCTAGAAGCAATTGAACTCAATGAACAATTGAGGCAACTTTTGGAACAAGGCTTTGTTTGACCCAATGTATCTCCATGGGGGTACACCTCTACTTTTTTAAAAGAAGAAGGATGGGACTCTTACGCTATGTATTTATTATCACAAGTTGAAGTAGCTAACCATAAAAAATAAATATCATATTATCATGATAGATGAGATTTTAGATCAATTGCATGGTGCCTAGATACTTACAAAGATCAACTGGAAGTTAGGGTATTATCAGGTTAGGATTAAGGAGCACGATATTCATAAGACTACCTTTAATACTCAATATGAACATTATGAATTTACAATAATGCCATTTGGATTAATAAATGCCCCTGCTACCTTCAATCGACTAATGCAAGAGATCTTCTAAATCCATTCGGATTAATAAATACCCCTGCTACCTTCCAATCAGCTAATGTAAGAGATCTTCCAAAACCATCCAAATGATTTCATCTTGGTCTTATTTGATGACATCCTGATCTACTTTGAAGATGCTATCAATCATGAGAAGCGTGTGCGAAAAGTTTTAGAAACCTTCAAGAAGCACAAACATTTTGCTAAGAAGAGCAAGTATACCTTCTTTACTAATCACATTGAATATCTAGGGTTCATACTATCAAAGGATGGAATATCAATTGATCCGACGACAAAGGTGTAAGCTGTTATCGACTCGCCAAAATCAGAGGATGGTAAAGGAAGTCCAAGGATTTTAGGCTTAACAGTCTGTTATCCGATTTTCATCCCCTAATATGTCAAGATTTCTTCTCCTTTGATTGCACTTCTCAAGAAGGACACTCCATTTTGATGGTCTCCTATGTGTCAGAGTGCCTTTAATAAGTTAAAGGTTGCATTAGTTATAATTCATGTGTTGAGGCTACCAAATTTGGAAAGCCTTTCAAATTCATCACTAATTCCAATGGATTTGTTGTTGGTAGAACCCTAATGTAGGGAGAAGGCCCATAGCATAGGAATCTCAGAAGTTAAGAGGTCGCATGAAAAGAATTATGATGTCGATGATTTAGAGTTGCTTGTAATAGTGCATGCCTTAAAGCTTTGGTGACACTATCTTCTTGGAAAGAAGTTCACCTTGGTAAATTGATCATAAAAGACTACGTTGGATCTTCACTCAAAATAAACTTAATATGAGGCCACCATCTTCTTTGCACACACACACACACACACACGCACCCACACACACATGTTAAGATCCAACTTAGTCTTTTATGATCAATTTACCAAGGTGGGCCCCGGGTGTGTACGAAAAAAAAGATGGATACAGACTCTTCAAGAATTTGATTTTGAGATCAAATATAGGTTAAGGAAAGAGAACATGGTTGCAGATGGGCTTACTAGAAAATCCTACTTACTCACGATATAATCGTAATTTTAAATCCCTTACCCATAGCGATCGAGGAGAGATTTGCATCTGATAAATTTTTGCCCCTGTCATTGCCTTATTTAAGAACAAAAGCAAGATAGTCTAGGACATGAAGAAAATACAAGGATACTCGTTAGAGGATGATTGCGTGTACTGCAACAATCAGTTGTATATCTATAACATACCCATCTTCATTAATAAAGAAATGTCCATGTAATTATGAGTTTTTATGGTATAAAAATCAATGATTTTATTATTTGGAATTCCTACTTAGAATCTTCAAATTTTGAGCCCAAATTTGGAATCTACGCGTGATTTTACCCTAATATAGCATTTTACAGCATCCAAAACGGACACCGGATCAAGCCTATACGCAAATTTCAGTCATTTAGTTAAAAAACGGCGACCTTTAAACCTTAATAAATGCACGACCGGGCGTCCGATTGACGAACGGTCTGAACCCCTACGACCGGGAGAACCTCCCGGACAAAAAAAAAATTTCGCCCCCCGGGGCGGTCCGGCACGCAAATCGAGGTGGGTGTCCCAAATTTGGGTATCCCGTCCCAAAATTTGGGCCGTACACACTAACTAGGGTGCCCGTACGATGGCTGCCCAAGAACCAAAGGACGATCGCCCATTGTTTGGTCCACACGTACCCTTACGTGGACACCCATGCTGTCCTAGACCAGATAAGGTACATGCGTACCACTCCTTTCCCGGACAACCGACACCGTACCTTTCCTCTAGACCCATGCAGGCCACTGATCCATAGTCTTTGAAGGTACACCGTCCTTTTTGTCCTTGCTTTGTGCAGCGCCCATACCCATACCCCTCAGCTATATAAACCCCCGGGGTGCTCCACAGGCAGCACGCATTTCTGTGTAGCGTATGCCCTGTTGTACCGCCGTCCGTACCGCCATCCGTCCATGTGTACCGTACTTGCTGCAGCACAGCCGCCCTTGCAGCCACCCCTCTCACACCCCCTCATTTGGCTCTTTTCAGATAAGCCAATTTTCCTCCATCCCCCTCTTGCTAGGAGCCAGTGTCCTTAACTCCTCCCCCCCCTCCCCCCCGTGTGAAGAGACTTACAGCAGCCCCTCTCAGCCCTCTCCACGTTTTTGCCCTTAAGGACATCTCACAATCCCCTCCCATTTGCGTAGACTTTAATAAGGGTTTTTTGCCTTAAGAAAGGGTTCGTGCGCCATACTCTTTTGCTCATACGATGAGCAAACGAGCTCAGAATTCAGATCCGACTGAAGTGTTTCGATCGCAGCAGTGAGCTCTACAAGGCGACGCCTAAGATGGCCTCTTCTCAAAGACGACAAAATATTGCCTCAAGAGGAGCACGTAACAACGAGATGGGGGAAGATACCCCCAACACGGCTCCAGCCCTCCCTTTTCAAGCTCCTCAAGGAAACAGTGGCCAGGTTAGCTTGGTTAATTTTTAAAAGAAGAGATTTTACTTAAATTAGTGTTAATGAATGGTATCTTTTCCTTTTAAAATGACGACATAAAAATTGTATGAAGTTACGAATTATGTGATGTTGTATTCGACAAATTGCATTGAAATTGTTATCTTCATGAATTGTGAATGCTATATTTAATAAATTGCATTGAAGTTGTTATCTAACGCTAACTTCGTTCCGTGCTTGTGTAGCCAGGCGGCGTCATTAGCAAAGCCCGAGAATGGCCCAAGGTATCCCTCATACCTTTGGGAGAATAAGGATCGCCTATTGAGGCGAGAGATTATGAGGCTGCCTAGTTCTGAGGGCCCAGGCTAGTGCGGTAAATAAGCCCACCCTAGTGTGCAGACATCCCTCTGAGGGGCGGGAGGATCGAGCGATGGAGCCTGAGAGGGCGACAGGCCGGCTTGAGTCCTCGCCAGCGGCCGACGATGAGGTGTATGGTCCCGTAGGGTTTTGCCCAGCATGTAGAGGCGGGAAGGCCGAATTCTAGATCATCGAGACAGAATAAGAATAAGAGAGCCGGTTTGGCTTGTATGGAATTGGTTCATGTATAGACTTTTTATATAATTACATCTTGTCTTTGGTATGATTGCATTGTGTAAGAAGGCTGTTTTAACGAACCTTGTGAAAAGGGGCCTTAATTAAGGAATATGTTTATTTATGTCAAACAGTGTGGTAGGATTAATTAGAAAACAAATTGATGTGTGAGTAGGGTAGAAAGTGGGAGGATGGAATGCCCTGACGGCACCATCCTACGGACGGGTGGACCCGATTAGTCGGGTAGCTTTCCAACAGATTAAGTGAAAGTCCTATGCTAGATAGTTAGGTTCCTGGGAAACTCTATTCTAGAAGACTAGGCCAGTGGCTGTGCCTTGCATAAGATGAGGAAAAAAGCATTGTCCCTAGAAATCAAGTCTAGTAGTTGCCCAATTTATGATCAATTACCCTATGGGTGATTTGATGTTTAGAAAATCACGCTCCCCCTGCGGGATAGAGCTAGGTCATACCTATAAATCGTATCCTTGAATCTCTGCAGGGTCAAGGTGTCGAGGAATAGGAAATTTCTCCCAAGATAAGACTTAGCGGACTATCGTAAGTGTTTCTCCCATTTTAGAAGGGAGAAACCTTACAATTGGTATCAGAGCGAGTTTAGCTCCTAGGAATTGCCATTTAAGGACTGTTTTGTAATAAATGTTTTAGCTAACATAATGCTAACTAGTAAAAACATCCTACTAAAACAAATAAGTTGAATTGATGTTTGAATGATTGTAGGAAGAGGAAGATGCCTACTCCAAGTTTCTAGTTTTCCAATGCATCTTCGAGACTGCTAGTCACTCCTCGAATTTCGAGTTCCGCGACACCATGGTGCAGATATTAGAGAAGATATCCCTCCCTCATTTCTCTCGTATTCAAAGAGGATGGGGTAGAGATTTCTGGAGTCGTGGGCCGAGATACTTCTTCATCCAAGTAGACCAAATTGGGAACCTCACCACCGACCTTAAGCGGATTCGTTGGATTGAGAAGCTGAAGATGATCCGCTTATTTTGGTTCGTCGGTACCCCCAGGGCGGACACCGCTGTGACTCTAGATGGGGTTCGCATACCTCAGGATCGCTGGGTGTATGACAAAGTGATGCAGGTCTTACCTGCTGATAGAGTAGCGGTGTTGGGATCTACCCCAATCCAGAGTTTACCACCCTTACCATCAGTTTTTAGAGTCTTAGAAACTACAGCGGAACCCCCATATTTCACCTATGTGGACCGCTCTACCCTTATGTCATAGTCAAGCCTAGGAATTTCCCTTGATGTCAAATAAGACTAATTATATTAGTCTCAGATCTTTGTAATAAAACTTGTCCTTGTAAATATTTGGAAATAAAATAATTTCAATGTTTTACTCTCCAAAAATAAGCGTTGTGCAAATATGAATCTTGTAATCTTAAAATTGTTTTTTACAATGATGGCCAGGACGACCACCCTCCACTTCCCAATGCGCTTTACACCGATACCCAGGAGAAGAAGCTCCTGCTCAAGCAAATGCAACCTCCCTAATTTAAAAGAGAAGGTTCAAAGATTGAGAAGGATGCTGAAGTCTAGATTGAGACGATGGACGATTATTTCTCTGCTGCTGGTACTGGAGTAGCAAATCAGTCTATGCTCGCACGGTTTCGCCTCATCGGAGATGCTAAACTCTGGTGGAAACAGTGGTGCCGTGACAAGGAAGTCACCGAGCATTCTCAAACGTGGGAAGACATCAAGCAGGCAATGAAGGAAAGATATCTCCCTCCATCCCATGAATCCATAAAGATGAATGAGTTTTTTAGTCTTAGACAGTGCAGCTTAATTCTTGAGGACTACTATTCCAAATTTATTACCCTTCGGAAGTATGCCCCAGCTATGACTACTTCCTAGCAAGTGGCTCGTTTCTGCCAAGGGCTAAATGAACCCCTAGATTCCCGCCTTGAAGCAATGAGGCCAAGCACATTACAAGATGCTCTCATACGAGCAAAGCCCCTTGTGAAAGAAATGAAGGCTAACAAACCGAAGAATCAAAAGAGATCTTACCCTGAGGCAAACCTTAGAGATCAACCTTACAAGAAACCTCAACAGAATTTCCCCTACTACAACAGAGGGCGACAAGGCAACTCTTTTGTCCCCCGCTCGTATGCTACTTCTTCCCGAGAAGGCCCTCTATGTTTTGAGTGCAATGAGCCGGGACACTTTAGAGCCAACTGTCCCAAGATGGCAACATCATTTTCCCAAGGTAACAGAGGAAATCAAGGCCGTGGAACCCCTACCCACCAAGGTGCAAGAGGCAGTGGCCATGGCAGAGGCCGCGGAGGAGCAGTTGCTTGAACTGCCTGTGTTATAAGTGAAGAAACGACCTTGGAAACGGCTGAAGAAGAGCGCGCCACCGTCCATGCGGCAGTAGAATACCAAGGTCCGAATAAACAATTTGGTGTAATCCAAAACCCCGCCACTCATCACGGTAAGCCATTTCAGCTTTTGATTGATTGTGGCAGTACCCATTCATTCCTTTCTCCTAGGTGTTTACAAAAATTAAACTTGGGTCAAAAAATAGCTAGAAGAATGATTGTAGAGTTAGCCAGTGGGAAAGTAGTATCTCGCCACTCTATAGGGAACCTTGATTTTAAGCTGGGTAATGAGCAAACTCATGGTCACTTTAGAGTCTTGCCATTAGGAATTTATGATGGAATCCTTGGGATGGATTGGTTAATTGCAAACAAAGCTAGCATTCATTGTAACCAGGGGAGTATCACTTTTGAAAATGAGCATGGCCAAGTAATATCTGTTCAGGGGATCACAGGGAAACCTAAATCTAGGGTAGTCAAGGCAAAACATCTTCTCAAGGGAACACCTAAGCATAAGCAAGTTTTCTTAGTCAAACTCAACAAAGTCATTGAACCTAGTATGGAGACAAAACCCTCTTGGCTCCAAGAATTCTCTTACATCTTCCCTGACGAGCTTATAGGGTTATCGCCTCCTCGAGAAGTCGACCATGAAATCGAGGTGATCCCTGGAGCTCAACCCGTCTCAAAAACTCCCTATAAAATGTCCCTTCCTGAAGCCATTGAACTTAAGGAGCAACTTTCCCAACTCATTGAACAAGGATTTGTACGCCCCAGTAGCTCTCCTTGGGGAGCACCTGTTCTTTTCCAAAAAAAGAAGGACGGGACTCTCCGCCTCTGCTGCATAGATTATCGAGGGCTAAATCAAGTCACTGTCAAGAATAAGTATCCTATCCCTCGCATCGACGAACTTCTTGACAGGCTTCATGGGGCCAAAGTCTTCTCAAAAATAGATTTGAGGTCTGGTTACTATCAGATCAAAGTCAAGGAAGCAGATATACCCAAAACAGCCTTCAATACCTGTTATGGCCACTCTATGAGTTTACTGTAATGTCATTCGGGTTAACCAATGCTCCTGCAACCTTCAACCGCCTAATGCAAAATATATTCCATCCTTAGTTGGATGAATTTGTGCTTGTTTTCTTTGATGACATCTTAATCTACTCCAAATCAATGGAAGAGCATGAGGAGCATGTGCGTAGAGTTCTGTAATTGCTGCACAGACACAAACTCTATGCCAAGAAAAGCAAATGTACCTTCTTTACTCATCAAATTGAGTATCTTGGATTCATCGTCTCCAAAGATGGCATCTCAGTAGATCCCGCCAAGGTCAAGGATATTCTAGAATGGCCACCCCCTAAATCAGTTCGTGAAGTTCGTGGGTTTTTGGGAATCACGGGATGGTATAGGATTTTTATCAAAGATTATGCCTTGGTAGCTACACCTTTGATGGATCTTCTTAAGAAGGATTGCAAAATAGTGTGGCTGCCAATCCATCAAAACAGTTTTGATCAGCTCAAGGTTATTATCACTTCTGCCCCAGTCCTGAAACTTCCTGATTTTGCCAAGGAATTTGAAGTGGTTACTGATGCTAGTAGTCTAGCACTTGGTGGTGTCTTAGGCCAAGAAGGAAGACCAGTCGCTTATACTTCCCGCAAGCTGAAGCAATATGAAGCAAACTATGCCACCCATGATTTGGAGCTCCTAGCAGTTGTTCATTGCCTCAAATTATGGAGACATTATCTCTTAGGGGGCAAGTTCCACCATCACCTCCTTCATCCCTCCATATCTAGGATTGCTACCCATACCCCCCAAAGATCTTCCCTCTCCATCGGCACGTCCAACTCCTTTCCTCAATGCCTCCCTTGGCACCGCTCCCTCTTCCTCCCGCTGCTCCTCCACCTCTCCACGCTGCTCCTCCCTTCACCCGCCCCCCTAGAGGAAGGCGAACCCAGCTTGTAACTGACCACAAAAGTCTAAAGTGGATCTTCACCCAGCCTAACCTCAACATGCGACAAAGGAGATGGATTGAAATTCTACAAGAATATGACTTCGACATCAAATTTTGCCCTGGGAAAGATAATGTGGTAGCAGATGCACTTAGCCGCAAATCTTTCTTGAATGCAATTTCAATGCCAAATAATCCCATACTGGTCAAGGTGGAAGAAGTCTCATCTCATGATCTAGATTATCAGAGGATGATAAAGTTAGTAGAAGAAGGGGGACATTCAGAGAAAGAGAAGAATCTAATCAAGGGATACTCCACTCATGAAGGAAGCCTCTACTTCAATCACAGGCTATGTATCCCTAAGGATCCTGCTTTAAAGAAACTAATCCTCCATGAAGCTCATGATAGCCCTGCTGCTGCAGGACACCCAGGCTATGCAAAAACATTAAATGATGTAAGAAGGAGCTTTCATTGGGCAGGCTTGAAAAATGATGTGCTTCGGTACTTGAAGCAATGTCTCTCATGCCAAAGGATCAAAGCTGAAAGGGTCAAGATGCCTGGAAAACTTCAACCCTTAGATATTCCCCAAATGAAGTGGGAGTGCATTAGTATGGATTTTGTCACAAGTCTTCCCATTGTTCAAGGAGGATATGACTCCATTCTGGTAGTAGTGGACTTACTTACCAAATTAGCTCACCATATACCAGCGAAGAAGACCTTCAAAGCTTCTGATGTTGCTCGAGTATTCATCAAGGAAGTCCTCAAACTTCATGGTCTCCCAAAAAGGATAGTAAGTGACCGAGATTCTGACTTCACTTCAAAATTCTGGCAGTCCTTATTTTAAGCCTTGGGAACTCAACTTTGCTTTAGCACAGCTTATCATCCAGAGACCGATGGCCAGACTGAGAGAGTCAATCAAGTAATTGAAGACATTCTCAGAGCATACTGTGGACGGGAACCCAGAAGGTGGATTCAATACCTTCCTCTGGTAGAATTTGCCTACAATGCGTCTTATCTTAAAAGCATAGGAATGTCACCATTCAAGGCACTCTATGGGCAAGAATGCCTGTCTCCTCTAAATTTCTCTGATCCAACCATAAGAGTTGAGGCATCCAGGAAAATGCTCGAAGAAATGGAGGAACAAACCAAGGCAATCCAAAAGGATATTAAAGCTGCCCAAGATCGACAAAAGCTTTATGCTGACAACAAGAGGTCTGAAAGGATACAGTTATCAAGTGTCTAGGTAAAAGTGCCTATAAACTCCAACTCCCAGCCCATATCAAAGTCCATAATGTATTTCATGTAAGTTTGTTGAAACCATATGTCCCCAGTCTCGATCATATTCTTGATGATGAACAAGTTGTAATCCCTACTCAAGGAGTCCTTGAATTACAGCCCAGTAGTATCATAGATTCTAGGGAAAGGCAACTTCGAAATAGAACTCTTGTAGAACATTTAGTACAGTGGAAAGATTACCCTGAAGAGGATGCAACTTGGGAAGATGAAGCTACACTCTTAAAGGATTATCCCCAATTCATGACGAGATGAGGACATCTCGATTTCTTTAAGGGGGGAAGGATGTAACATACCCATCTTCACTAATAAAGAAATGTCCATGTAATTATGAGTTTTTATGGTATAAAAATCAATGATTTTATTATTTGAGTCAATTCTACTTAGAATCTTCAAATTCTGAGCCCAAATTTGGAATCTGCGCATGATTTTACCCTAATATAGGATTTTATAGCATCCAAAACGGACACCGGATTAAGCCTATACGCTAATTTCAATCATTTTAGTTAAAAATCAGCGACCTTTAAACCTTAATAAATCCATGACCGGGCGTCCGATTGACGAACGGTCTGAACCCCTACGACGAGGAGAACCTCCCGGACAAAAAAAATTTTCGCCCCCCGGGGCGGTCCCAAATTTGGGTATCCCGCCCCAAAATTTGGTCCGTACACACTTACTAGGGTGCTCGTACAATGGCCGCCCAAGAACCAAAGGACGGCCACCCACTGTATGGTCCATACGTACCCTTACGTGGACACCCATGCTGTCCCAGACCAGATAAGGTACATGCGTACCACTCCTTTCCCGGACAACCGACACCGTACCTTTCCCCTAGACCCATGCAGGCCACTGATCCATAGCCTTTGAAGGTACACCGTCCTTTTGTCCTTGCTTTGCGCAGCGCTCGTACCCGCACCCCTCAGCTATATAAACCCCCGGGGTGCTCCACAGACGGCACGCATCTCTGTGCTGCGTATGCCCTATTGTACCGTCGTCCGTACCGCTGTCCGTCCCTATGTGGTGTACTTGCTGTAGTACAGAGATGCGTGATAGCCCTGCTGTTGCAGGACACCCAGGCTATGCAAAAACATTAAATGCTGTAAGAAGGAGCTTTCATTGGGCAGGCTTGAAAAATGATGTGCTTCGGTACTTGAAGCAATGTCTCTCATGCCAAAGGATCAAAGCTGAAAGGGTCAAGATGCCTGGAAAACTTCAACCCTTAGATATTCCCCAAATGAAGTAGGAGTGCATTAGTATGGATTTTGTCACAAGTCTCCCCACTGTTCAAGGAGGATATGACTCCATTCTAGTAGTAGTGGACTTACTTACCAAAGTAGCTCACCTTATACCAGCAAAGAAGACCTTCAAAGCTTCTGATGTTGCTCGAATATTCATCAAGGAAGTCCTCAAACTTCATGGTCTCCCAAAAAGGATAGTAAGTGATCGGGATTCTGACTTCACTTTAAAATTCTGGCAGTCTTTATTTCAAGCCCTGGGAACTCAACTTTGCTTTAGCACAGCTTATCATCCAGAGACCGATGGCCAGACTGAGAGAGTCAATCAAGTAATTGAAGACATTCTTAGAGCATACTGTGGACGGGAACCCAGAAGGTGGATTCAATACCTTCCTCTGGTAGAATTTGCCTACAACATCTTATCATCAAAGCATAGGAATGTCACCATTCAAGGCACTCTATGGGCAAGAATGCCTGTCTCCTCTAAATTTCTCTGATCCAACCATAAGAGTTGAGGCATCCAGGAAAATGCTCGAAGAAATGGAGGAACAAACCAAGGCAATCCAAAAGGATATTAAAGCTGCCCAAGATCGACAAAAGCTTTATGCTGACAACAAGAGGTCTGAAAGGATCTTCAAGGAAGGAGACAGAGTTCTTCTACGAGTGCGACCCAAACGAAGTTCTCTATCACTTGGGAAATATAAGAAGCTCAGCCCTAGGTATTGTGGTCCCTATACAGTTATCAAGTGTCTAGGTAAAAGTGCCTATAAACTCCAACTCCCAGTCCATATCAAAGTCCATAATGTATTTCATGTAAGTTTGTTGAAACCATATGTTCCCAGTCTCGATCATATTCTTGATGATGAACAAGTTGTAATCCCTACTCAAGGAGTCCTTGAATTACAGCCCAGTAGCATCATAGATTCTAGGGAGAGGCAACTCCGAAATAGAACTCTTGTAGAACATCTAGTACAGTGGAAAGATTACCCTGAAGAGGATGCAACTTGGGAAGATGAAGCTACACTCTTAAAGGATTATCCCCGATTCATGACGAGATGAGGACATCTCGATTTCTTTAAGGGGGGAAGGATGTAACATACCCATCTTCACTAATAAAGAAAAGTCCATGTAATTATGAGTTTTTATGGTATAAAAATCAATGATTTTATTATTTGAGTGATTTTTACTTAGAATCTTCAAATTCTGAGCCCAAATTTGGAATCTGCGCGCGATTTTACCCTAATATAGGATTTTACAGCATCCAAAATGGACACTGGATCAAGCCTATATGCAAATTTCAGTCATTTTAGTTAAAAAACGGCGACCTTTAAACCTTAATAAATGCACGAGCGGGCGTCCGATTGACGAACGGTTTGAACCTCTACGATCGGGAGAACCTCTCTGATAAAAAAAAATTTCGTCCCTCGGGGCGGTCCGGCACGCAAATCAAGGCGGGCGTCCCAAATTTGGGTACCTCGTCCCAAAATTTGGGCCGTACACACTAACTAGGGTGCCCGTACGATGGCCACCCAAGAACCAAAGGACGACCGCCCATTTGGTCCACACGTACCCTTATGTGGACGCCCATGCTGCCCCAGACCAGATAAGGTACATGCGTACCACTCCTTTCCCGGACAATCGACACTGTACCTTTCCCCTAGACCCATGCAGGCCACTGATCCATAGTCTTTGAAGGTACACCGTCCTTTTTGTCCTTGCTTTGTGCAGCGCCCGTACCCATACCCCTCAGCTATATAAACTCCCGGGGTGCTCCACAAGCAGCACGCATTTCTGTGTAGCGTATGCCCTGTTGTACCGCCGTCCGTGCCGCCATCCGTCCATGTGTACCGTACTTGCTGCAGCACAGCCGCCCTTGCAACCACCCCTCTCACACCCCCTCATTTGGCTCTTTTCAGATAAGCCAATTTTCCTCCATCCCCCTCTTGTTAGGAGCCAGTGTCCTTAACTCTTCTCCCCCCCCCCCCCCCCCCCCCCCCGGCGTGTGAAGAGACCTACAGCAGCCCCTCGGAGTTTATAGCAGCCCCTCTCAGCCCTCTCCACGTTTTTGCCCTTAAGGACATCTCACAATCCCCCCCCATTTGCGTAGACTTTAATAAGGGTTTTTTGCCTTAAGAAAGGGTTCGTGCGCCATACTCTTTTGCTCATACGGTGAGCAAACAAGCTCAGAATTCAGATCCGATTGAAGCGTTTCGATCGCAGCAATGAGCTCTACAAGGCGACACCTAAGATGGCCTCTTCTCGAAGACGACAAAATATTGCCTCAAGAGGAGCACGTAACAACGAGATGGGGGAAGATGCCCCCAACACGGCTCTAGCCCTCCCTTTTCAAGCTCCTCAAGGAAACGGTGGCCAGGTTAGCTTGGTTAATTTTTAAAAGAAGAGATTTTTCTTAAATTAGTGTTAATGAATGGTATCTTTTCCTTTTAAAATGACGACATAAAAATTGTATGAAGTTACGAATTATGTGATGTTGTATTCGACAAATTGCGTTGAAATTGTTATCTTCATGAATTGTGAATGCTATATTTAATAAATTGCATTGAAGTTGTTATCTAACGCTAACTCCGTTCCGTGCTTGTGTAGCCGGGCGGCGTCGTTAGCAAAGCCCGGGAATGGCCCAAGATATCCCTCATACCTTTGGGAGAATAAGGGGCCATATAGTTTTTTTCTAGTTCATTCAACTCCCTATTGGCATAGAAAACTAGAAAATCCATATTCTATTCTCCTGGTTGAGTTAATATGCATCCTATGGCATAAGCCAATGCATCAATGTGCACATGGAAAATAATATCCCATCCTAGAGCTCTCAGAATTGGGCCTGAGACCAGAGCTTGCCTTAGCTTATGGGACCTTTCCTTGCATTCCTTTGTCCACACAAAGAAGACTAATATGGTGTATAGAGGCCTAGAAATTTTAGCATACATGAACATAAACCTCCTATAATACCCCGTGTGTCCCATAAATCTTTGGACAGCCTTTGGGCTTTCTAGTCTCTCTTCTCGAGTTCCATGATAACTCAAACTTTTCCTTCATTGATCGTGATCCCATTTTTGGACACTATACCTAACCATAAATTTGCATTTTTCTAGGTTCAAGCATAGCCTATAAATAGTACCTGTATCTTTCGAACACTTATTGCTATAGATGTGTGATATGCTCTCTTAAATTTAAGCTTAGATAGAGGTAAAACCTCTAAGATTTTTGGTGATAAATGCTTATATGTGGTGGACATCGGTCGTTAAATGTAGCTGCCACGTTTATAAATTCAAATGACATTACTTTGTGAGAAAAAGTCCCATCTCTAAGCGAAGACGCTCTTATGTTGGTCTTTGGGATCTATGGATACTTGGTTGTACTTGGAAATTCCATCCAAGAAGCTATAAGCTTCTTTCTCTACTATCCTTTCAAGAAAAGCACATGTTCAATGTAAGGCAATGGTGATCTCTCACCATGGGTAGTAACATTTACTTTTTCAAGTTCACACACATGTGGATCTTGCCATTATTTTTTGGTGATCTCTCACTGTGGGTAGAGCATTTACTTTTTCAAGTTCATGCATACGTGGATTTTGCCATTTTTTGGGGTACTATGACAACTAGTGAAACCCAATCTGCGTGCTAGATTAATTTTTGAAAGTTTTAGGGGCTTGCTTCCCCATCTTCACCACATGCTATTAGTGACAATTCTCACTCATGCTACCCCATATAAGATTGCAATCATCATGGTCATGGCTTCCAATTCTTCCCAATTTAATTAGAGTGGTGGTATTCATATCATCACCTTCAAAGTACTTACGTACTTACCCACACACTGACATGCACATCTTTGTATACCTTCAATGGGTTTTCCTTGGTTTCCTAGTAAGTCTCACTTGCGTCTTCTTCTAATGGCTTGTGATGATTTTTCATCTGTTTTGGTGGACTTCATTCGAGGCTTTTTGTTTCTCTCTTAAGTAGTCATCCATTGAGATAGTCTCATAGGGGAAGAGATGATTGCTCTCAAGGATCTTGTTTCTCTTTAAGTTATGGCCTTATTGAAGGCACATTGGCTATGGTCATTAACTCATCTTTTGAGCGCCGATGTACGAAGGAGGCATGGTCATTAATGAATTTGGTTTTGATTGTTGTGTTACTACCCATGCCCACTTTAACTCAAGTCCCTGTATGTTCATAGATTCTCCAAGCACAAGATGCCTCTTATGAATCTCTCATTTCTTTAGGACATGGTCATGTAGCACTCTTACGTTTCCTATGTCTTCTATCTCTCAAGGCTCATTACAGGTTTTCTCTTTGGTTGTTCTAAGCACATTTTGTGCTTCCTTGTTTTCTTGTTGTTGCCTGGAGTGGTCCCTTGGTTTGTTGATCTTTTTGTGATTATCGGCTTGAGACACTACCCTGATGAGATGCTTCTATAATTGGATCTAGGGATCTCAGTGTAGGAATCTTTTGTGGAAACATCATGATAGGTCATGATGGTCTCTTTATTTCTAGCTAAGCCCACATCAAGTTATGTGCGTCACTTAACCTTAAGATCTCCTCTCTTGGGTTAGGATATTTTTGTAGCTTCTTGGGAAAGGGGCTCCTCATACTTGGATCTTGGTTTATATCGTCCTTCAACACAACCTTCTTGGCCATTTATTAGGATCAATCCATCCTTGCTTTTCGTCTCTTGTTCCTCGTCTAAAGTGATTTGAATAGGAGGTTCTAGAATATCTTTGATCTCTAGATCAGATTCTTGGTTTGTTTGTGCCTCTCATCCTTATGGACTTGTGATGCTCTATGAGATTTTTCTTTAAGTTATTCTATTCTATCCATGAGAATCATCTCATCGAGGTTTCCTTCTCCTTGCTCTTCTCCTAAGGTAATTTGATGACAGGAATCTAGAACATCCTTAATCTCAAAATAACTTCGTAGGTCTCTAGGGTCCTTTTCCTTTGTTTCCCTTACTACCTTAGAACTTTGGGAAGTTCTTGGCTCATGTGGTTCTGTTGTAGGCTCATTTAGTATTGCCTAAGCCTTTCCTTTGTTACGGTCCCTACTCTTTCTTTCCCCTTTTTTGCTTTCAAGGGTTTTTGATACGGATGAAATTGTGGATAGGGCTACCTGGTCTTGCAAGTGCTTGCTCTGGGTCCTTGTCACTACATTCATGTACTTGTTGTTCATCATCTGAAGATGACATAGCTAACTATTCCCAATCTTGTGGGGAAGACAACGATGTACTAATCCAAAGGTGATGTCGGACATGGCACACTAACTATTCCCAATCTTGTGGCAGAGGCGAGGATGATGTACTCATTGAGGGATTTTAAATTATTGGCTTGAGAGGGTAGTCACCAAATAAGTGATCAATGTTACACTTTATACATCATCTATTCAAAGGTGGTGGTCTAGCAGTAGCTTCTTTTGGGTTAGCTCTCATCCACTCTTTAAGGGCCTTGGCATCTAAATTAGACTAGCGAAGCTCACAATGGTGCATTGATATCTCTCAATTTGTAAGGTCCTAATGCTATTTGTGTTAAGGTGGTCAACTAATATGTGTCTAGCATCAAATGTCCACGTTGGGCCACATAGTGTTCACCCCTTGGGCTTTCAACTGCTAAATATGGGTACTCACAACATAGAATTCAAGTTTGTAGGAGGTTTGTTTAATAATTAGTTCTAGCCTTGTAGGAGTAGTTCCTGGCAGGGCCGGTTTGAGGAGGAAGCATTGGAGTGGGATCTCCATGTCCTATAAGGATTCCTAACAACAATCGAGTGCAAGTTGTGTGTACACCACTAGGAGGTGGCTTATGGTGGGTGCAATGGTGGTGGCACTCCAGACATCCTCATTATTCATTGGGCATGGTAGCAATTGGTTGATTCATGATTTTATACCTTTTATAATACTCACACCATTGGTTTGCTCTCGCTCTTTCTTTGAGGACTAGGCATTCATGGGCTGTGTGATTTCTTCTACAAATAGCACATCATGTGAATTATCATCTAGGAGATAAATGAGAATGGACCAACTCTCTTGGTCCAATGTACTCCTTCTAGTCCTTTGATCATATCATTTGTCTTCAACACATGGGTGCCTCGGCCTTCTTTAAATCTTGGCTCTTTGACACTAGGCTTTTTCTTAGTCATTGACTCTGACCTTAGACTACCCGTGGGGTTGGGATGTCAATAAGGTTGTCATCAAAGTCTATGGCATCCAAGCACATTCCACTAGCGTTCAATGCCTTTTGGCATTCAATGCATCATGTAGTTTCTTACTCCTTAACCCTTCTAAGAAAATCAAAATCAACCTTATTTGGCTTGGTTTTCCTTCAATAGGGCATCGGCTATTCAAGTTCTTAAGATGGCTGATGTAGCCTCTCATTATTTCATGTTCAAGTTGCTTAAATTGGTAAAGCAGAGTTATTGAGCTATACTTGACACCTATCTTAGAGAATCCTATTGTGAATGCTAGCTCTAATTCTTCCATGGTTTCTCTTTGAGAATCTTCTAACAATTGAAACTAAAGCAGAGAGTTATTCTCTAAAGATAAGCCAAAACCATCAATCATAGTTCAAGGATTAGTCACCCTTTGTTTAGTACAGATCTATTTAAAATATGCTAGGTGCTTATAGGGATCTCCCAGTCCATCAAAATTTAAAATCAGTTTGGCTATGAGAGAGGTCTTACCCTAGGATGACTATATTTTGCTTCCTCTCTCAATCCCTTGGATGGTTTGATTAATGCCGGAATCATGAGCTATACTAGACACCTATCTTAGAGAATCCTATTGTGAATGCTAGCTCTAATTCTTCCATGGTTTCTCTTTGAGAATCTTCTAACAATTGAAACTAAAGCAGAGAGTTATTCTCTAAAGATAAGCCAAAACCATCAATCATAGTTCAAGGATTAGTCACCCTTTGTTTAGTATAGATCTATTTAAAATATGCTAGGTGCTTATAGGGATCTCCCAATCCATCGAACTTTAAAATCAGCTTGGCTATGAGAGAGGTCTTACCCTAGGATGACTATATTTTGCTTCCTCTCTCAATCCCCTAGATGGTTTGATTAATGCCGGAATCATGATGTTTCTTCTTATTTTTGGGGTTGTGATTTTTGAACCCAAGTTCTATAACTAGTTGTGGATTCTTTGCGGCCACGTGTTTAGGTTCCATTTTAGGAGGTACTTGTGTATAGGATGGTCCCCCACGTATCTATAAGTGCACCCCAAAATATGTCTCTTAAATGTTCAAGGGGTACAAAGCTTGAATACATCATCAGTATCCATATACCAGTGCTCCATGAGCTATTGGTACACATGAGGCCCTATTATCTTAGATCTCAACTCTTGCATTTCTTTGTCCTAAGTGAATTGGCACTACTAGTTCAATTAAGGTTATTGATCTGGTTCTTTCAAAAGTCTATTGCCTAATAGTTCTCATCTCGATGGAAGCTGAGTGTTCCTCTCGGGCTAGAGGGAAGCCTCACCTCGGCTTCGATTATGTGGTTTGTTTCCCTTGTGGAAATTAGGCATCTTGACTATTTATGCACCTAATGTGAGAGGTGACAGTCTCACATTGATGTTGTTTGGATCATAATTAACTTGAGATGTGGGCTATGGGGTGAAATTAGTTGGGGATTAGTCACTTGTGTGTTTGATTGATAGGGTGCTATAGCTCTTATAAGTTTCTATGGACAGTGCTCTGTGAGCTTGGCTGAATTCTCCCCTTCCTGCTACACTTCCTAGTTTTGAGGTGATTTCCTTTGGAGAGGTCCTTACTTCACTTGGCCTCAAAGTCCTATGTTCTAGGAGGTGAATGTTGAAAAGGAAAACTCCCCCTTGCCCAATGGACCTTTCCATCCTTCTCATTTCCTTGGCTGCTCTCGGGATATATGTGTTATCATCCTCATTCACATATGTTGGTTGATCGCTAGCAAGATGATAATAGAAGTGGTGCATCTAAAAAATTATGGTTTTCCTTTGCATCCCTTTGTGTATTGGTGATTCTAAAGAGGTCATATTGGGAATCCTTGTATTGGCTATATCACCTGGATTGAATCTAACTCTCCTTAGGAAGAATCTATCTATCACATTTGGAGATTGAGTCACAATTGGTTCCGTGAGAGATCTTGAACTTTGAAGGATCCTATGAGGTCCTTGTGCCCCTGTTGGCACACTATAAACAATCGGATATTGGAGGAGTCTCGCATAGGGATGTACATATTTCCCTCTGGTTCTCAATAAAAGTTGTGTCACAATCACGTGAAACAATGAGACAACTTTTGGGATATCTAAGATCTACAGTTTATGCCCTGGCATAGCCGGAAGTCATCATCACTCCAAGAGCACCCCATTATGGTTAATGATAACCATAACATTATAGCACATATGTTTCATTAATATTTTGAGTGTGCAAACTTGTTCCCCAACATTCTCACACTAATGCACAAGCTTCTTGCATGCTAACACTTTTTTCCATAGAGAGACATGGTTTGGTGTGTTATATGCTATTAGAACTACTAAGTGCCCCCACTTGAAACCTTATGCTCTCTTCTACTAAGTACATTCACAAAAATACGGTAGTCATGATACAAGTTAGTGTTATTGTTAGAGAAACAACTAGGTGTCCAAACCTTGGGTAGTGCCAATTATTTCTTTCCCTATAAAGGCACACCAAAACCTCTTACGCTCCCTATAACTCTTATAGTCTATGTTGACAAGAAGCTCAAGGATATCCAAACTAAAATCAATTGCCAACGGGAATGTATAGAGGTATAACCCAACGGGAATGTATAGAAGTATAACCCAACCCTCCAATCTCACCTCTTGTTCACTTAGCCTTGCCGAATCATGTGTTGTTGGGTCTTGCCTTGGAGCCATAATGCAACTCCCCAATCTCACCTCTTGTTCACTTAGTCTTGCCAAATCATGTGTTGTTGGGTCTTGCCTTGGAGTTGTAATGCAACTCCCCAATGTGGGTGTGCTAGCTTGTCCATCAAGTCCTCACTCTATTGTCACACCAAAACACTCATTTTCTAAGGGGTTATCCACAAGCTCTCTTTGCCTATATGGAGGTAAGTAGAGATTGGGATTCTCTATGGTTCTCTCTCATAAAAGGTGGGGGAAGAAGAAGCTAATTAATTAAATGAAGCAACCTATAAGCAAAACTATACAAGAAAGTAACCATCTAGCATGCAAGAATCCAATGGAGTGAAGCAAAATACACCATAGCACTATCACTATGTGGATCCATTCATCAAACTCTTTATTATTTAATCCTTCCCCCTTGAGTTTTGTGAAGACCACCTTATCTGACCCCTTTTAATTCATCATTGTTATCCTTGGTTTTTCCCGTGCCGAGAGCCATTAACTTGTGGAAACTCAAATGCCACCTACTTCCCTTTTGCATCACCACATCATGGAGAAGGTACACGTGTAGGAAAAATTTCAAAGAATAATAAAATTGGTGATATATTCTCCTTGTTGCCCACTTGCACATGTGTATTGCCACTTTCATATTTTCCTTATTTCCCACTTGCACATGTATATTGCCACTTGGTCACTTATGTCAAAGCATAAGGTCTTCTAAATGTTGAGAAGCAATTAATCCTTTTCCAAGATTGACCAAATTAGCACCCTTTTACATCGGTAGCTCCTTTATAGATGCTTGTTGCTCCATGAGGAGATTCTTTGCATTACTTACCTTCAAATGCTTGTTGTGATCATTTGGCTTCTATAGTAGTTACGACATCTGATGTAATGTTTTGTTGATGTAGAACTTTTACTTGTTGATCTTCTGGCCAAGAACATGAACATTAACTTCCAAGCACTTCATTTTTCCATCCTGCATAAACAATGACACTTTACCAACATACGCAATGGGGTGCGCAGTATCATCATTAGTTTCTACATAACTTTGGTTTTTCCATTTTTTGCATGTCTCTAAACCACTCACCATGACTAGTCCTATGGTTATAGGTGCCAAAATCCACATACTAAACATCTCAAGATCCTAACATATCTCCTGTTATGGAACTGGGCATATGCTGTATCATAAACAGCTGCTCACTTCTATCACATTACCCACATCACCCTGTTTTCTTGATGATGCATAGTTGCCTTGCTGTGACTTTTTTATTTTTGGTATTATTTTTCTTTTTATAGTATTCCTTTACCATGCGCCTTGGTTTGCTACAGTAATAGCACTCTTCCCCAATATTCATTTCTATTTCTAAAGGATCCCCTTATACTCATTTCTTTATGGACAAGAAGAGCAAACAATTTGTGAAAAACAAGAAATACTCTTAAACTCCAATAGATGTCTAAAACTGACTGTATTTTTTTCTAAAACTCCAATAGATGTCTAAAACTGACTGTATTTTTTTCTAAAACTCCAATAGATGTCTAAAACTCCAATAGATGTCTAAAACTAACTGTATTTTTTTCTAAGATTATTCAAGTTCACGAACACCATATCATCATCATGTAGTGATCTAATAGATCTGCAACCCCTTTAACCTTCACTAAGTGATCATTTATACTTAAGTTTTCTTTGGTCACATTATGTAACTCTTGCTTTATCCGCATCTTTCGAGCTTGGGTGTTTATGATGTACATCTATGTTAATCTAATTCTAGGATTAACAAGAGCTACTGCCATTATCTTACATCAAGGAGTCATGGTAGATACACCAAAGGGTCATACATTCAAGATATAAAGTAATAGTGTCCAAAAGCTACAACTTGGACGGGCGCCCGTAATGGTGTGACGAAGTATTTATGGCGATTCCCGCTTCAAGAGCGTGTGGTAGCAAGCTAGGATGAAGTCCTAAGTGATGTACTTCATGGATATATTATGAGAGTAATCGTTGTAATAGCATTAGGCCTCTCATGAGCCTAAAGTGCCCGGCCGGCCATAGTTTAAGTGAGTGTGAACACTTATGGCCATGTATATAAGTGAATATCTCTTATAATACAACATACTCTCCCATTGTGCAATTGAGTCTTGCTCTTGCTAATCTCTCTCCCTAATATATGCTAGTGAATGTGTGTGAGTGAAGTGAGGTGAGAGGAGGGACGAGGACCCATAGTGCAATGCGGCGATGTGGCAGGAGATGCAGTGGAATTGCTTCTCAAGGAGTTATAGAGCTTGGAGACCTCAAGGGTTACGAGCTCGGCCATTGGAAAAATCCTCACACGATAGTTGCGGTTCACTAGGTAATCTCTTTTTGGATGTGTTTCAAGGAGGGTTAGGGTGAGCCATAACATTTTTGGCACTGCTGCTGTGTCGGGGAGCCATCCCTTGGCTTTTTCCATCGTTTTGTCTCTACTCTACGCATAACCCATTGTCCATTATCTTTATTAATGGTTTCCCATGAAAAAGATGTGGATTTGATGGTGATTTGTGTGAGATTTGGTGTAGAATAGCTCTCTTTTTTGTTTTTGAAAAGAATGCTTTTTGCTTAATATTTAGATTAATTTGTTGTTTTTATGTTGTTTTGGTGGTTTTTCATGTTCTTAGGGCTTGCACATAGTTTGTATTAGGCTTAGTTTGCATCCACATTACATCAAACAATGCAATAGAATGCATTTTTAGTAAATGTTAGCTCTCTTTAGTTTAAACATAGAACTAAGATCATTAATTTTAGTTTAATTGTGTGTTTTTTGTTGAAATTGTTTGGATTAGAGTGTTAGCAAGCATTACGAGCGAGGAGCTTAATCTTTTAGTTAAAACCATCAAAAAACCCTTGAATTTGATTAATTTCTTTTAATGGACTGGTTTTTGTCATTAAGGGTGATTAATCTTATTACAAAGGCCAAAAAATTAGAAAATGTGTTAATTGGGGTCTAAATTGATCATATGAGTAGTTGAAATTGAGGTTTTTGAGTGTTTTGAGAGCATCTAGATGCATCAAAACACCTAATCACATCAATTTTTCATCAATTGGAGAAATTTGACTCTGCTTAATTTTGCCTTAAAAGAGGAGACCATAATTAAGAGTCTAATTAATCTCCTATTTTAGATTAATTTACACAATTATTGATACTTTTTGAGGATCTAATGACAAAATCACAGACCACTCAGGGAAACAAAGTTGTAGTACTCCAAAAATACTACAACTCCCTCGTACAGAGTTTTTCATCAAAATTCCTTTTGGAACACCCTCGAAAACATGTTGCGAAACAGGGAAAAAATTCTTGAATTTTTTTTCGTCTTGAAGACTGATGGAAAATAGGTTTTAAGACCTCCTCTTCCATCTGGGAAGTTCCGAGCATACGCTTTTTTTGAAAAAATATCTCTAAGAGATCGTTCATATGCGTATAACGCATAAGATAATTAGGGCAAACAGACACCCGTTCAATCCAACAACGAAGAGTACGCCAAGCCTCTTGAGGCTGTAATGGGTTGTGGGAAAGTATAAAAAGTAATTAAAAAAAAACTGTGATTGCTCATTAAGGAGCATTTAGGCACTCTGACATGGCCACGATAGAGGGATTGCCAGGGATCACATAAGCACTGAACCCAATGGTGGCTGACATCTTCGAGCCATTGAGATCTATGCCGCAAATTCACCTCCCTATGCCATTGGCCATGCCTATAACAAGCGTGTCATTGGGTTTTACACCCTCTATGACTTTGATCCCATCGGGCTTTGGTCCCTTGCCTAACATTCACGCAAGTCCTATAAGTACCAACCCTTTCTTGGATGCCCACACCTTGGATATACTGACTAGTCTAGGAAGGGGGGTGACCCAAGGACTCACTGAGTCTCTTCCAAAACAAGAGCACTCACATACGGCCTCAGTGACTCATACAAAAATACGGCCATTCAAATTTCTAAAATTATGGACAAATATGATAGAACAACAGACCCTATTCAATTCATTCAAATGTTTGAATAGAGATGTGAAGCCTTTGGAAATCCCAACTACCCCACTACAGTACATGAGTTGAACTTATGCTTAGAGGGAAAAGCTAGTCGATGGTTCATCACATTGATGCCGACGATCAAGACCAACTTCAAAACCTTGAAATCAGCCTTTATGCGCATGGCTTTTCCAGACAAGGTGATCGGTGGAGTGCAGTAACAGAACTCTATTCAATTGAGCATCAACCAAATGAATCCATTAGAGATTTTATCCTTAGGATAAAACTCTTGGACTCATGTTGTGAGTCATGGGAAAAATTAAATGATGTTCAATTGAAGAGATGTTTCATGATGGGCTTGAAGAATAACAGCTTACATAACTTGATCTTGGACTCATGTTGTGAGTCATGGGAAAAATTAAATGATGTTCAATTGAAGAGATGTTTCCTGATGGGCTTGAAGAATAACAGCTTACATAACTTGATCATTGTATCCAATCCGAAAACATTCGATCAATGTTGTAAAGAAGCAATAATGATTGACTCTCTCAGTCTGGCCATCGGTCTCTAGATGATAAGCTGTGCTAAAGCAAAGTTGAGTTCCCAAGGCTTGAAATAAGGACTGCCAGAATTTTGAAGTGAAGTCAGAATCTCGGTCACTTACTATCCTTTTTGGGAGACCATGAAGTTTGAGGACTTCCTTGATGAATACTCGAGCAACATCAGAAGCTTTGAAGGTCTTCTTCGCTGGTATAAGGTGAGCTACTTTGGTAAGTAAGTCCACTACTACCAGAATGGAGTCATATCCTCCTTGAACAGTGGGAAGACTTGTGACAAAATCCATACTAATGCACTCCCACTTCATTTGGGGAATATCTAAGGGTTGAAGTTTTCCAGGCATCTTGACCCTTTCAGCTTTGATCCTTTGGCATGAGAGACATTGCTTCAAGTATCGAAGCACATCATTTTTCAAGCCTGCCCAATGAAAGCTCCTTCTTACAGCATTTAATGTTTTTGCATAGTCTGGGTGTCCTGCAGCAGCAGGGCTATCATGAGCTTCATGGAAGATTAGTTTCTTTAAAGCAGGATCCTTAGGGATACATAGCCTGTGATTGAAGTAGGGGCTTCCTTCATGAGTGGAGTATCCCTTGATTAGATTCTTCTCTTTCTCTGAATGTCCCCCTTCTTCTACTAACTTTATCATCCTCCGATAATCTGGATCATGAGATGAGACTTCTTCCACCTTGACCAGTATGGGATTATTTGGCATTGAAATTGCACTCAAGAAAGATTTGCGGCTAAGTGCATCTGCTACCACATTATCTTTCCCAGGGCGGAATTTGATGTCGAAGTCATATTCTTGTAAAATTTCAATCCATCTCCTTTGCCGCATGTTGAGGTTAGGCTGGGTGAAGATCCACTTTAGACTTTTGTGGTCAGTTACAAGCTGGAACTTGCCCCCTAAGAGATAATGTCTCCATAATTTGAGGCAATGAACAACTGCTAAGAGCTCCAAATCATGGGTGGCATAATTTGCTTCATATTGCTTCAACTTGCGGGAAGTATAAGCGACTGATCTTCCTTCTTGGCCTAAGACACCACCAAGTGCTAGACTACTAGCATCGGTAACCACTTCAAATTCCTTGGAGAAATCAGGAAGCTTTAAGACTGGGGCAGAAGTAATAATGTCTTTCAGCTGATCAAAGCTGTTTTGATGGATTGGCAGCCACACTATTTTGTAATCCTTCTTAAGAAGATCCGTCAAATGTGTAGCTACCAAGGCATAATCTTTGATAAAAATCCTATACCAATCCGTGATTCCCAAAAATCCACGAACTTCACGAACTGATTTAGGGGGTGGCCATTCTAGAATATCCTTGACCTTGGCGGGGTACTGAGATGCCATCTTTAGAGACGATGAATCCAAGATACTCAATTTGATGAGTAAAGAAGGTACATTTGCTCTTCTTGGCATAGAGTTTGTGTCTGCGCAGCAATTGCAGAACTCTACGCACATGCTCCTCATGCTCTTCCATTGATTTGGAGTAGATTAAGATGTCATCAAAGAAAACAAGCACAAACTCATCCAAGTAAGGGCGGAATATATCTTGCATTAGGCGGTTGAAGGTTGCAGGCGCATTGGTTAACCCGAATGACATTACAGTAAACTCATAGTGGCCATAACGGGTATTGAAGGCTGTTTTGGGTATATCTGCTTCCTTGACTTTGATCTGATAGTAACCAGACCTCAAATCTATTTTTGAGAAGACTTTGGCCCCATGAAGCCTGTCAAGAAGTCGATGCGAGGGATAGGATACTTATTCTTGACAGTGACTTGATTTAGCCCTCGATAATCTATGCAGAGGCAGAGAGTCTCGTCCTTCTTTTTTTGGAAAAGAATAGGTGCTTCCCAAGGAGAGCTACTGGGGCGTACAAATCCTTGTTCAATGAGTTGGGAAAGTTGCTCCTTAAGTTCAATGGCTTCAGGAAGGGACATTTTATAGGGAGTTTTTGAGATGGGTTGAGCTCCAGGGATCACCTTGATTTCATGGTCGACTTCTCGAGGAGGCGGTAACCCTGTAAGCTCGTCAGGGAAGATGTCAGAGAATTCTTGGAGCCAAGAGGGTTCTGTCTCCATACTAGGTTCAATGACTTTGTTGAGTTTGACTAAGAAAACTTGCTGACCCTTACGTGTTCCCTTGAGAAGGTTTTTTGCCTTGACTACCCTAGATTTAGGTTTTCCTGTGATCCCTTGAACAGATATTACTTGGCCATGCTCATTTTCAAAAGTGATACTCCCCTGGTTACAATGAATGCTAGCTTTGTTTGCAATTAACCAATCCATCCCAAGGATTCCATCATAAATTCCTAATGGCAAGACTCTAAAGTGACCATGAGTTTGCTCATTACCCAACCAGCTCAAAATCAAGGTTTCCTATAGAGTGGCGAGATACTACTTTCCCACTGGCTAACTCTACAATCATTTTTCTAGCTGTTTTTTGACTCAAGTTTAATTTTTGCAAGCACCTAGGAGAAAGGAATGAATGGGTACTGCCACAATCAATCAAAAGCTGAAATGGCTTACCGTGATGAGTGGCGGGGGTTTGGATTACACCAAATTGTTTATTCGGACCTTGGTGTTCTACTGCCGCATGGACGGTGGCGCGCTCTTCTTCAGCCGTTTCCAAGGTCGGTTCTTCACTTATAACACAAGTAGTTCTAGCAACCGCTCCTCCGCGGCCTCTGCCACGGCCACTGCCTCTTGCACCTTGGTGGGTAGGGGTTCCACGGCCTTGATTTCCTCTGTTACCTTGGGGAAATGATGTTGCCATCTTGGGACAGTTGGCTCTAAAGTGTCCCGGCTCATTGCACTCAAAACACAGAGGGCCTTCTCTGGAAGAAGCAGCATACGAGCGGGGGGCAAAAGAGTTGCCTTGTCGCCCTCTATTGTAGTAGGGGAAATTCTAGGTTTCTTGTAGGGTTGATCTCTAAGGTTTCTTGTAGGGTTGATCTCTAAGGTTTGCCTCAGGGTAAGATCTCTTTTGATTCTTCGGTTTGTTAGCCTTCATTTCTTTCACAAGGGGCTTTGCTCGTATGAGAGCATCCTGTAATGTGCTTGGCCTCATTGCTTCAAGGCGGGAATCTAGGGGTTCGTTTAGCCCTTGGCAGAAACGAGCCACTTGCTGGGAAGTAGTCATAGCTAGGGCATACTTTCGAAGGGTAATAAATTTGGAATAGTAGTCCTCAAGAATTAAGCTGCACTGTCTAAGACTAAAAAACTCATTCATCTTTATGGATTCATGGGATGGAGGGAGATATCTTTCCTTCACTGCCTGCTTGATGTCTTCCCATGTTTGAGAATGCTCGGTGACTTCCTTGTCACGGCACCACTGTTTCCACCAGAGTTTAGCATCTCCGATGAGGCGAAACCGTGCGAGCATAGACTTATTTGCTACTCCAGTACCAGCAGCAGAGAAATAATCGTCCATCGCCTCAATCCAGACTTCAGCATCCTTCTCAATCTTTGAACCTTCTCCTTAAAGGAGGGAGGTTGCATTTGCTTGAGCAGGAGCTTCTTCTCCTGGGTATCGGTGTAAAGCGCATTGGGAAGTGGAGGGTGGTCGTCCTGGCCATCATTGTAAAAAATAATTTTAAGATTACAAGATTCATATTTGCACAACGCTTATTTTTGGAGAGTAAAACATTGAAATTATTTTATTTCCAAATATTTACAAGGACAAGTTTTATTACAAAGATCTGAGACTAATATAATTAGTCTTATTTGACATCAAGGGAAATTCCTAGGCTTGACTATGACATAAGGGTAGAGCGGCCCACATAGGTGAAATATGGGGGTTCCACTGTAGTTTCTAAGACTCTAAAAACTGATGGTAAGGGTGGTAAACTCTGGATTGGGGTAGATCCCAACACCGCTACTCTATCAGCAGGTAAGACCTGCATCACTTTGTCATACACCCAGCGATCCTGAGGTATGCGAACCCCATCTATAGTCACAGCGGTGTCGGCCCTGGGGGTATTGACGAACCAAAATAAGCGGATCATCTTCAGCTTCTCAATCCAACAAATCCGCTTAAGGTCGGTGGTGAGGTTCCCAATTTGATCTGCTCGGATGAAGAAGTATCTCAGCCCACGAGTCCAGAAATCTCTCATCCTCTTTGAATACGAGAGAAATGAGGGAGGGATATCTTCTCTAATATCTGCACCATGGTGTCGTGGAACTCGAAATTCGAGGAGTGACTAGCAGTCTCGAAGATGCATTGGAAAACTAGAAACTTGGAGTAGGCATCTTCCTCTTCCTACAATCATTCAAACATCAATTCAACTTATTTGTTTTAGTAGGATGTTTTTACTAATTAGCATTATGTTAGCTAAAACATTCATTGCAAAACAATCCTTAAATGACAATTCCTAGGAGCTAAGATCGGCTCTGATACCAATTGTAAGGTTCCTTCCTTCTAAAATGGGAGAAACACTTAAGATAGTCCGCTAAGTCTTATCTTGGGAAAAATTTCCTATTCATCGACACCTTGACCCTGTAGAGATTCAAGGATACGATTTATAGGTATGACCTAGCTCTATCCCGCAGGGGGAGCGTGATTTTCTAAACATCAAATCACCCTTAGGGCAATTGATCATAAATTGGGCAACTACTAGACTTGATTTCTAGGGACAACGCTTTTTTCCTCATCTTATGCAAGGCACAGCCGCTGGCCTAGTCTTCTAGAATAGAGTTGCCCAGGAACCTAACTATCTAGCGTAGGGCTTTCACTTAATCTGTTGGAAAGCTACCCGACTAATCGGGTCCACCCATCCGTAGGATGGTGCCGTCAAGGCATTCCATCCTCCACTTTCCACCCTACTCACGCATCAATTTGTTTTCTAATTAATCCTACCACACTGTTTGACATAAATAAACATATTCCTTAATTAAGGCCCTTTTTCACAAGGTTTTTTAAAACAGCCTTCTTACACAATACAATCATACCAAAGACAAGATGTAATTATATAAAAAGTTTATACATGGACCAATTTCATACAAGCCAATCCGGCTCTCTTATTCTTATTCTGCCGATGATCTAGAATTCGGCCTTCCAGCCTCAACATGCTGGGCAAAACCCTATGGGACCATACACCTCATCGTCGACCGCCGCCGCTGGCGAGGACTCAAGCTGGCCTGTCGCCCTCTCAGGCTCCATCGCTCGATCCTCCCGCCCCTCAGAGGGATGTCTGCACAATAGGGTGGGCTTATTTACCGCACTAGCCTGGGCCCTCAGAACTAGGCAGCCTCATAATCTCTCGCCTCAATCGGCGATCCTTATTCTCCCAAAGGTATGAGGGATACCTTGGGCCATTCCCGGGCTTTGCTAACGACGCCGCCCGGCTACACAAGCACGAAACGGAGTTAGCGTTGAAGCCAAAAAAAATCTTGAATTCTAAAGATAACAACTTCAATGCAATTTACTAAATATAGCATTCACAATTCATGAAGATAACAATTTCAACGTAATTTATCGAATACAACATCACATAATTCGTAACTTCATACAATTTTTATGTCGTCATTTTAAAAGGAAAAGACACCATTCATTAACACTAATTTAAGGAAAATCTCTTCTTTTAAAAATTAACCAAGCTAACCTGGGCACCGTTTCCTTGAGGGGCTTGAAAAGGGAGGACTGGAGCCGCATTGGGCGCATCTTCCCCCATCTCGTTGTTACGTGCTCCTCTTGAGGCAATTTTTTATCGTCTCTGAGATGAGGCCATCTTAGGCGTTGCCTTGTAGAGCTCGCTGCTGCGATCGAAACGCTTTAGTCGGATCTGAATTCTGAGCTCGTTTGCTCACCGTATGAGCAAAAGAGTATGATGCACGAACCCTTTCTTAAGGCAAAAAACCCTTATTAAAGTCTACGCAAATGGGGGGGATGGATTGTGAGATGTCCTTAAGGCTAAAAACGTGGAGAGGGCTGTGAGGGGCTGCTGCAAGGCTCTCTGTAAGTCTCTTCACACAGGGGGGGGAAGAGAAGAGTTAAGGACACTGGCTCCTAACAAGAGGGGGATGGAGGAAAATTGGCTTATCTGAAAAGAGCCAAATGAGGGGGTGTGAGAGGGGTGGCTGCAAGGGGCGGCTGTACTGTAGCAAGTATGCCACACAGGGACGGACAGCGGTACGGACGTCGGTACAACAGGGCATACGCAGCACAGAGATGCGTGCCGTCTGTGGAGCACCCCGGGGGTTTATATAGCTGAGGGGTGAGGATACGGGCGTTGCGCAAAGCAAGGATGAAAGGACGGTGTACCTTCAAAGGCTATGGATCAGTGGCCTGCATGGGTCTAGGGGAAAGGTACGGTGTCGATTGTCCGGGAAAGGAGTGGTACGCATGTACCTTATCTGGTCTGGGGCAGCATGGGTGTCCACGTAAGGGTACGTATGGACCATACAGTGGGCGGCCGTCCTTTGGTTCTTGGGCGGCCATTGTACGGGCACCCTAGTAAGTGTGTACGGACCAAATTTTGGGGCAGGGTACCCAAATTTGGGACGCTCGCCTCGATTTGCGTGCCGGACCGCCCCGGGGGGCGAAATTTTTTTTTATCCGAGAGGTTCTCCTGGTCGTAGGGGTTCAGACCGTTCATCAATCGGACGCCCGGTCGTGGATTTATTAAGGTTTAAAGGTCGCTGATTTTTAACTAAAATGATTGAAATTAGCGTATAGGCTTGATCCGGTGTCCGTTTTGGATGATGTAAAATCCTATATTAGGGTAAAATCGAGTGCAAATTCCAAATTTGGGCTCAGAATTTGAAGATTCTAAGTAGAAATGACTCAAATAATAAAATCATTGATATTTATACCATAAAAACTCATAATTACATGGACATTTCTTTATTAGTGAAGATGGGTATGTTACAAAAGGGTAGCATGAGGAGATTTAGAAGGTGTGGAGATATTCTGGGAAGAGGTGGAGAGAATCAAGCAAAAGAGATGGAGATATTCTGGGAAGAGATGGAGTGAATCAAGGAGAAATCAGTGGGATTGATTAGATGCTTGGATGTAAACTCTATAAATTGAGGCATTGGCCTAATGAGAATTTGCTGGTTTTTGATTATCCATGCCTACATTAAGCTATCAGTTAATTGCTCACTAATCACATCTTAATTATCATCTAATCAGTTAATTACTCACTAATCACATCTTAATTATTATCTAATTAGTTAATTACTCACTAATCACATCTTAATTATCATCTAATCAGTTAATTGCTCACTAATCACATCTTAATTATCATCTAATTAGTTAATTACTCACTAATCACATCTTAATTATCATCTAATCAATTAATTACTCACTAATCACATCTTAATTATCATCTAATCAATTAATTGCTCACTAATCACATCTTAATTATCATCTAATCAATTAATTGCTCACTAATCACATCTTAATTATCATCTAATTAGTTAATTGCTCACTAATCACATCTTAATTATCATCTAATCTCTTTTCTAATGATGTTGATTCTAGCATTTGATCCACCATAGCTTATCACATTCCTGCAAATTTAACATCTTCATCGACAAACCTCACCAGAGGAGACAACTACATGCTCAAACGCCACGTTTGACAGCCACTCCACAAGAGACTCTCACCTCATCATCAACAATGCCCATGAGTCTCAAACCCACACCCTCAGTGCCAATCAAAGTCAAGGAGGGCCCCAAACCTTCCACATCAACCCAAAAGAAAACTCCACCATGACAACCATAATCCAGGTATCTTAATAGTATCAAAATGTGGGTGGAGAAGCAGCTACTTGTAGCTCAAGGCTACTATGAAGTGCCAATCAAATTTGGGTGCCTCGATAGTCAAAACCTCTTCCTCAACGCAACACTCAGAGGCCAAGGAAAAAGAAAAGTACTCCACAACATCGTCCACAAAAGCCTATGCAAGTTCCTCAAAGAACTCCACCAATGCAACAAGTGTGGGTACCAAAAACACTGCTGCAAGCATAAGGGTACTACCAAAGATTGGGTCCCCAAGCACATCATAAAGTCCCCTAAGCTTGAACAAAGAAAAAAGCCTCAACACCAAGCACATCGGCCACCAAATTACAATGTTCTCGTCAAAGATGGGTGCCTGTGCATGAACTTCAACAACAAGGATACTATGATGGTAATTCCATCATATGGTTGCCAAAATCGAACAATGTGAAGAAAACCTCACCATGACTTCAACCCCAACAACTTCACCTAAAGTTCGACAAGAATGGAGGCCCAAGCGACAGCAAGCAAATCACTCAACCACTCTCATACATTCAGCACCAACACAAGAGCTTGTCTGTTCAAGCAAACAATCAGCAGTCTTCCCTATTGCCTCAACGTCATTTCAGCAACAAATTGAGGAATCAATACGGAGACTTAGGAGCACATCAAGACAAATAATAACGCTCTTGTCACCCCTCTGGAAGTGAGAAATGAGCACACAAGAAGCTGTTGCTTACAAATCATGACCTATATAACCCATAAAATTATAAAAAAAAAACCCTCGAGGTCAAAACCTGCAACTTCACCGAATTAGGCCATCTCACGAAATAACCTCTCACGGCCAAAAATCCTACAATCTCACGAGTTCAGGTTTCTCAAGAAATACAGTCTCACGGCCTAAGAACTAGCACTGTCACAAGAACTAGCACTGTCACATGATTTAAGCCTCATCACAGATTAAGCCATATCACACAATAGCCATTATATAATTGTTAAGCTTATTGCTTACTATTCTTTTGGCTCAATTAATGTAGAAGTTGCTCCATGAGTACATATCCATACTCATGCACTGGAGAACATTTGCACCAAAGCCTCACCATCAACAACTTTCAGGTACATCTCTGGATGGGGGGGGCCATGGTGGGCGAAAGCCTGCTGGTCAATGGTACAACCTATCACCTCGAATTTTCCTTCAAATTACAAACCTCTCCAAACGACGCCACCATCTTCACAAGTCAATGATCTTCAATTCTTAGTGAAGATACTTATATTAGCCTCGCAAGTTGATGTAATTCTTTCAATCCTCACCAACTAGTGTCTACTTCAACAGAGATCAATTCAATAAGAGTCTATATGACTCAATTCTTTTACTTCATGTAAATCTACTTCATAAGAGCACTTAAATATACATAAAAACATAAAAAGCACATGGGCAGAAGAAGACATGATCAGGTCCTACTCAACAACATTCGACAAGAATCCTGCCACACAAAGGGACATCATCACAAGCCAATTACTTCAAACGATGAATGTCACTTCAATGAATCAAACGAGGAACTGAGAATCACCATCTCGTTTTGATGATTAAGTCTACGTTCCTCCGGATTCTTCTCTCTCTTCTCTCCCATTATTAACATTTCTTAGTGTCCCCACTAACAAAAATCACATGTAACCTTGATGATTGCCAAAAACAAATTGAGCCCAAAAACAAAGGGGGGGACTCACACAAATGTAAAAATGCAATCATTCATAAAAAAACCCCACCCACCACCCCATTAGGAATTTCCAATAAACCACTAACCTCTTCATTCATTAACTACCTTTTCTTATTTCTTCCAGAGGAACAAAGACCATTGAACGTCATTTAACATCAAAGCCATCGCCCAAAGCTTGTTCATTCTCCCCACACAAAGGTCTTCAACGTGATCACACGAGCGAGTACATGATCGCCATCAAGAAGGGGGGAATGTTAATCCAATTCTAGGATTAACAAGAGCTACTGCCATTATCTTACATCAAGGAGTCACGGTAGATACAACAAAGGGTCATACATTCAAGATATGAAGCAATAGTGTCCAAAGTTACAACTTGGACGGGCGCCCATAGTGGTGTGATGGAGTATTTATGGCGATTCCCGCTTCAAGAGCGTGTGGTAGCAAGCTAGGATGAAGTCCTAAGCGATGTACTTCATGGATATATTATGAGAGTAATCATTATAATAGCATTAGGCCTCTCATGAGCCTAAAGTGCCTGGCCAACCACAGTTTAAGTGAGTGTGAATGCTTATGGCCATGTATATAAGTGAATATCTCTCATAAAACAACATACTCTCCCATTGTGCAATTGAGTTTGCTCTTGCTAATCTTGCTAATCTCTCTCCCTAATGCATGCTAGTGAGAGTGTGTGAGTGAAGTGAGGTGAGAGGAGGGACAAGGACCCATAGTGCAATGCAATGGTGTGACAACGCTTGCGAGAGATGCGGTGGAATTGCTTCTCAAGGAGTTGTAGAGCTTTGGAGATCTCAAGGGTTACAAGCTCGGCCATTGGAAAGATCCTCACGACGACAGTTGCAGTTCACTAGGTAATCTCTTTTTGAATGTGTTTCAAGGAGGGTTAGGGTGAGCAATGGTCGGTCCATAGTGTGAGCCCGATTGTAACTACACCATACTCTAGTAATCCAAATGTGGCTATCACAACACACAGCCTATCATCCCAACAACCAGTAGCATATCACCCATAATCTTACCAACCATGCTCGTGGAATGAGTGTGGAGACTATCACCTAGGTGGATCTCATCAATGTCCACAGCACTAGTTGAGCTCGATATCTCAACATGTATTAAGCATTACCTCAAGGATTCTTTGGGGAATAAAAGGATTAGTATAAACCTCAAAAAGCATTACCTCAAGTATTCTTGGGGGAACAAAAGGATTAGTACAAACCTTAAAAAGCTTGGTAGTTTTTATTTGTGGTGTGGTAAAGTTTGAGACTAAAACTTAAGCTTCTTCCTTTGTGAGGGAGGAAGGGTCATAGTGAGAGCTTGGTGAAGATGAGAGTGAAGAGAAATGTGGCATGCAAGGTTTGATAAGAGGGTCGATGTGAAGCTTATAACCATACATGTCATAGAATCTCTGCATGAATGTAATGCTTGATAAGAGAGTCTTGTGAAGCTTACAACTAGGCATGTCATAGAATCTTTGCATTAATGCAAGTGAATTCTGAGACCATTCCTTCTAATTAGCCACATCGTCCTTGCATTAATGTAATTCTTGATAAGAGGGTCATTGTTGTGAAGCTTACAACTAGGCATGTCATAAAATCTTTGCATTAATGCAAGTGAATTCTGAGACCATTCCTTCTAATCAGTCACATCATCCTTCATGCTCTCTTCATGATATCCTTAAAATCCCTTATGTTGAGAATGCCAAGTTTAAGAATGGTAGCTTGGATATATCACACCTCGATCAAACCGTGCACATATGTCAAGTTGCATGAGGACTTTCTCAAAATTATCGTATGCTTGAAGAGCAGCAAAAGGCCATGCTATGATGTTAGCCTTGTCTATGCAAACAAGGATTGAGCAAACATTAGAAGGGCCTAGAGGTTTTCATAATAACTTAAGGCCATTGACTCTACATGCCATCCATCCTAAGATATTTTAAAAAAGGAGAGCCATAAAAATTAAGTCACCAAGTGTACCAAGTATAAATACAAGATTAAGAAAACCACAAGAAACACAATGGAAAGAAAGAGAATATATAAATTGAAATATAAGCAAAAAGGAGATAAGCTACATATATAAATTGAATTATAAGTAGAAAGAAGATAAGCTCCAATTACCTGCATCCATTCACAAGCCACAATTAGTATACCAAGTGAAATAATATAGTGAGTATACCAAGTGAGACCACAAGCATCTACAAAGCTCACTAGTTGTCATCTTGAGCATCACAAAAACATGGTCAATCAACCATTGATGCATGTTACAAGAATTGTTGACCCTTAAGAGGTCTCGGTTGCAATTAGATGAGGAGCTCTAGTAAGCCTCGTCTAGCTATTTAGTCAACAGGCGGCTAGCATTGATAAGGTCAAAGATGAATTCTTTGTTTAATGAACCAGAGAGGTTGTGACCCCCCCAAAGGTGCACAAGTAGTATATTCAATGGTGTGGAGCCAGTTGGTGAGCCAAGAATGATGTGTAATCGGCTGTTAGTATGAGAGTCTTGGGTGGATGAACCATTACATGTGATATTAAGGTTATAACCATTGGGTAAGGTGAAGAAACGCATAAAGGAAGGTGCTCTACTTTTAAATAACATATTAATTTCTGGAGGCTTTTGGTATATATTAGAGTAAATCCCATTTTGCCATTAAGGTTTACAAAGCCACGTGTATAAACCTTTGGACAAGACACTTGTGTGAATTAAGGTTTCAAGGCAATTGGAATTAACAAGGCCAACTATATAAACCTTTAGAAAAGGTATTCAGAAGACATTTTCTTAAAGTTATTATTAAAGTATTTACAAAGAGTTTTTGAGATTGTAAGAGTATAATAAATGTTTGTTACCATATTAGAGTAGTGATGTGTGTGAACACACTTAGGACCGCCGGGGCACTTTTTCCCTCACTAGGAGGTTTTTTCCCTCGTGCATTGTATATACGCCCATTATCTTTTAGGGTTGGTCATCTTTCATTTTTGGCACTCATAATACACTACAGTGTTGTGCTCAAGCTTTCTCATCTTCTTGAAGTTGTGTGTGCATTCCTGCAACCCTAATTCCAACAATTGGTATCAGAGCAGGCTTCCTCCTCCCGGGCAGCATCACCGGCACCTGCCGCTTCATCTCCTCCGATTGCAACGAGGTTTCACGAGCGTCTGCAGGTTAGTATATGCCGTGGGACGGCCCGTAGGGCTTGTTTGTTTCAGAATTTTGATCTGAGGTCATTTCGCCCTCCGTTTTTGCATTCCAAGTACTGCGCAGGCAAAATCGTCCTACTGTGCAGATTTTCTGTCAAGATTAAAATCTGCAGGACAGGTACCCATTCGTCTGTTTTGGGCTGTGCTACATAGCACAGGTCGATTTTATACAGGTTTACCTCTTACAGACAGCATTTACATCTAGTAGTACAGTCATTGGCCATGGCTGACAACAATGATGTATTCCGCATGTTGGCTGCTGAGGATAAGTTGGATGGCACCAACTATCCATTGTGGGCATATATGATGCGACATGTATTGGTAGCAAAGGGGTTATGGAACATTGTGCAGGGTATTGATGCACGTCCTATTGTGGCTGGGAATGCTGCAAACACATCAGAAACAGGTACTGTTGATGATGGTGCAGGCACAAGTGCTGTAGCAGCTGTTCGAGAACCACCACTTTCAGCAGAGCAGATTCGTTGGGATGGTAGAGATGCGCAGGCTCATGCCTTGATTGCGCTGTCTGTCAAACGTACCATTATCCCACATATTCGCTCCTGCAGGACTTCTAAGGATGCTTGGGATGTACTTGCCACATTGTATCAGGCAAGAAATGAGGCTCGTGTTGCTTACCTCCGAAAACAGTTGGAGAGTGAGCATATGAACGAAGGTGATTCTATGGATAGCTTTTTGACAAAGATCAAGGATTTCAAAGAGCAGCTCATTTCTGCAGATGAAATCCTGTCAGACAGTTCACTTGTGCAGACTGTTTTGAATGGTCTACCAGATTCTTATCAGGGTTTTGCTTCCACTCTTCGCTTGATGATGAAAGGCAATCCCAATGCCTTATCATTTGAGGAGTTAGTTTCTGTTTTGCTGCAAGAAGACCAGTCAAGGCAAAATAGGAATATTATGCGTGTCGCAGATCAAGCTTTCGTTGCTAGTCAGAGAAGCGGGAAAGGTAAAGCTGGCTTTTCTTCTAGTAAGCAGAAATCTGCAAATGCTGCGCAACCAAAGAAGGAAGACAAAGATGAGAAGAAGGGTGACAAACAGAAGACATTTTGCAAGTACTGTAAGGGAAATGATCATGTCATCAAAGCGTGTCCTAAGCTGGCTGCGAAAGAGGCTAAGAAGAAAGAGGCTGGTATGGCTGTTGCAGATGCCTCTCCTTCTAACAATGAATCTGCTAATGTTGTGCTAGATACAGAATGGGCATTCAATGCGCAGTGCAGTTATGACCCATCTTTGCATGACACATGTATGTCTGCAGTAGATTCAGATGTATGGTACTTTGACAGTGGTGCCACTAAGCATATCACCTCGCAGCGCAGTTTATTCACTTTCCTTGAGTCTGCTCCCACAGGGAATACTGTCACTTGTGCCAATAACTCCTCTTATCCCGTTGAAGGAGTTGGACAGATTGTGCTGAATGTTGCAAATGGCAACACCTTTACACTTTTTGATGCATTGTATGTGCCAGGGATAAAAAAGAATCTGCTGTCAGTCTCCGCATTTGCCAAAACAGGTTTGGTTGTAAAATTTGTGGATGACAGATGTACTGTTCATGATCTCTCTTGTGGTGACATCATTGTAGCATCTGGTTCACTATGTCGAGGGCTGTATAAGCTCAATATGGATGGCAAATGTGTAGAGGATTCAGCATGTGCTATTATGGATACGCAGGCTATTTCAAATGCAAAACTGTGGTATGCACGTTTTGGTCATCTGAATTTTGCAAGTTTGCTGCGCCTGCAGAAATCTGAAATGGTGTCTTCTTTGCCTAAGCTTGAGGCACCTGTCAAGCATGTTTGTGAGGGCTGCATATTGGGTAAAATGCAGCGTGCTTCCTTTCCCAAAGATGGATCAGTGAGAGCTGAACGCAGATTGCAGCTTGTTCACAGTGATGTTTGTGGTCCCATGCAAACTCCATCATTTGGAAACTACCTTTACTTCGTGACTTTCATTGATGATTTTACCAGGCATGCATGGGTATATCCTTTGAAGGCAAAGTCCGAAGTGTTTTTTGTGCTTCAAACAGTTTTTGGTTATGGCTGAAAATGTGTCAGAAAGTAAGATGGGCACCCTCCGTTCAGATCGAGGGGGGGAGTATATGTCTTCAGAATTTAATGCATTTCTGGCTGAGCGTGGGATAAAACACCAATGTACAGTGCCGTATACACCACAGCAAAATGGTGTGGCTGAGAGAAAAAACAGGTCTCTCATGGAAATGGCAAGATGTATGGTTAAGAGTCAAAGTCTACCACATGGTTTTTGGCTTGAGGCTGTCATGTGTGCCACTTATGTACTAAACAGGTGTCCCACCAAAGCATTACAGGTTGTCACTCCATATGAGGCTTGGCATAGCCGCAAGCCATCTGTTGGCCATTTACGTGTTTTTGGTTGCCTGGCATATGCATTGGTGCCTGTGCAACATCGCAGAAAATTGGATGACAAAGCTGTCAAATGTATTTTTGTTGGATATAGTGCTGAGAGCAAAGGCTATCGTTTGTATCATCCACAGACAAAGCGCATTTTGGTTAGCCGTGATGTTGTATTTGTGGAAGATGCAGTTCAGCCCTTGGTTTCATGTACTAAGGAGACAGATATCAGCTCACGTGATGTCTATGATACATTGTTGCCTCTTTTCAGTGGTGCACAGTCAAGTGCAATACCTCATGAGGCAGTTTTTCAGCCTATGCAGGTTTTAAATGATGGCACAGATCAGCCTATATCTGATGCAGATGTGCATGATGCACTTGAGGATGAGAGACAAGAGATTGAGGGCTCTAGGAATATGCCTAGATGGCTGGTGCAGACTTTGCGTGACAGCAAGTTGGATGCCCCTTTGTCTAGTCGCACTCGTTCTGGCTCTCATGGTGCCTCTTATGCGTCAGATTGTTATGCATTGGCTGTTTCTAGTATGTGCGATGAAAGTGAGCCTGTTTCATTTGATGAGGCACAAAGTTCAGAAAATTGGATGGCTGCTATGCAAGCAGAATACGATGCTATTATGAAGAATGGTACATGGTCTTTATGTGACTTGCCCCCTGGCAAGAAGGCCATTGGCACTAAGTGGGTATACAAATTGAAGCGTAAGCCTGATGGCACAGTGGATCGCCATAAGGCTAGGCTTGTTGCAAAAGGTTATGCTCAAGAGAAGGGCATTGATTTTGATGAGACTTTTGCTCCCACATGTCGTATGACCACTGTTCGTAGCATCTGTGCATTAGCAGCTCATAATGGTTGGAATGTACATCAGCTGGACATAAAGACTGCGTTCTTAAATGGAGATTTGCATGAGGAGGTGTATGTATCGCAGCCTCGTGGTTTTGTTCAAAGAGGGCAGGAAAACAAAGTGTGCAGGTTAAAAAAGGCTTTATATGGTTTAAAGCAAGCTCCACGAGCTTGGTATGAAAAAATACATGCATATTTGACTGCACATGGGTTTCAGAATAGTCCAACAGAAAGCACTTTGTATGTTAAACGTGTGGATGGTGTACATCTAATCATTGCTCTCTATGTCGATGACATGCTGCTCACAGGACCAAATGAGAGTCATATTGCTGATTTTAAGGCTGATTTGAATGCCTCTTTTGAGATGTCAGATTTGGGGCATTTGCATCATTATTTGGGGATACAATTTAAGCAGTGTGATGGAGGTATTGCTTTGTGTCAGACAAAGTATATTGAAACATTGTTGCAAAGATTTGGCCTTGAAGACTGCAAGCCTATTGCTACTCCAATGGAGACAGGTTTGAAGTTGAGTCTTCATGATGCTGGAGATCACTTTGATGTCACACTCTATCAGACAGCTGTTGGTTGCCTCATTTATGTATGCATTACGAGGCCAGACATTCAGTTTGCAGTCTCACAGGTGAACAGATTTATGCATAGCCCAGGCATTAAGCATTGGCAGGCAGTGAAGCGTATCTTTCGCTATTTGAGTGGTACTCGGCATCTTGGGTTGTTTTATCCCAAGGGGGGATCATTGCCGCCAGATTTACATGTTTTTTCAGATTCTGACTGGGCTGGTTGTTATGACACACGCGTGTCCACGAGTGGTTTTTGCTTCATGCTTGGAAGCTCATGCATATCATGGTTGAGCAAGAAGCAGCCTACTGTGGCCACTTCTAGTTGTGAAGCTGAGTACAGGGCAGCTTTCACAGCTACGGTTGAGTGTGTGTGGCTCAGACGCCTTATGGCTGATTTGGGTGTTGGGCAGCCATCTGCCACCACCATCTTCACTGACAGTCAGAGCGCATTGGCAGTTGCGCGGAACCCAGTGTTCCATGCTCGTACGAAGCACATTGAGGTGCACTACCATTATGTCAGGGAGAGACTCTCTGCAGGAGAGATCAGTTTGGCTTATGTGCCAACACAGGATAACCTTGCAGACCTTTTCACAAAGGCTCTGCCTCGTGAAAAGTTCGAAGCTTTTCGCAAAGCTTTGGGCTTACTCCCTTTTGTGGATTCGTCCACATAGCTAGACACTTCCCTATACATGAGTGCTAGCTCTTGTTCACCGCATCACTCCAGGGGGGATTTGTTACCATATTAGAGTAGTGATGTGTGTGAACACACTTAGGACCGCCGGGGCACTTTTTCCCTCACTAGGAGGTTTTTTTCCCCGTGCATTGTATATACGCCCATTATCTTTTAGGGTTGGTCATCTTTCATTTTTGGCACTCATAATACACTACAGTGTTGTGCTCAAGCTTCCTCATCTTCTTGAAGTTGTGTGTGCATTCCTGCAACCCTAATTCCAACAATGTTCACAAAATCAAAATAAAGAAAAAAATAATGTTGAGAAAACTTGTGTGTGTGTGTGTGTGTGTGTGTACTTAATTATTTTATATTTGCACAATAGTGAAAAATGCTATGTATTCAAAATGAAAATGCATATGATGGTATGAAATTTCAGTATGAAAGTTCAATATGAAAGTGCAAGATGCTATGTTTTTAATATCAAAGTGACATACATTGAGTATTAAGATGCTTAGAGCTTTAACATGTGTTACAGTACTCAAGTACTAAAACTTGCAAAGTTTTGATTTCTTGAATCTGTATTATCAAGGAGACCACATTCCCTGGTCTTGAATTTTTGAGAGAGTGTGCTTATATATATATGTGTGTGTGTGTGTGTGTGTGGGTACAACAATTTTGTAGGATGCTATTAAAATTAAACAAGCATACCATACTCTCAATGTGTCAAAGTAGCCTTGACATGTCACATGGTGCTTATTGAAACCAAAGCTCTAATTAATTGAACTTACTGCACCAAGAGGAAATGCCACATGGTGCATATTGAAACCAAATCTCTAATTTACTAAACCTACTGCACCAAGAGGACATGTGTTTTCCTAAGGAAGAGTACGAAATTTCAAAAAAAAAGTAGGGTCACTTTCAAGGTGCATGTGTTTTCCTAAGCAAGAGAATGAAATTTTGAAACAAATATAGGTCTTCTATACTCACTTTCAGGTTACATAAATTAAATTTTCAAATAGATATAGGTCTTTTAAGAAAGTTCTTATGGGCCATCTACAATAATTGGGCCAAGGTTATGGGCTTGGGGGGGGCTTCCCAAGTATGGGGGGCATTAATAAGTGGTAGTGTGTAAAGGTAGGAGGTATAAATGGTAACTATGGGCACTTATCTAGTGTTAATCACTTTTTACTACTTGAATCAAGCTTTCAAGCTTTTTTGCTATGGTGTTCTCGCCCACATGAGACCTAGAGTGTATACTCCTCTTGAACCTAAACTTCAGTTAATGAGTAACTCCTTTCCTTTCATTGGTATTAATCACGTAACTCTAATTAATGAGAAACTCCATTCCTTTTCATGGGTATTAGAGCTTATGTGAAGCAGATCTACTGCTCCACCTCATCGGTGCTCTACAGAGCCAACATTTTCATCGAAAACTCATCAGCTTCATTGCATTGTTCATCAACAATATCAACGATGATGGAAGACTTAAATGACTCCTTTTTGTTTAATTTGATGAGCGAGAACTTCTTTTGTCACTCTGCTAGCTGATGTTCTCTTCTGTGTCTTTTTAATAATTGTTTTAGCCTTTCCTTTCCCAAAGAAAACAGTTTCTTCAACGGTAGCTCGGTGTCTTTACAAGTGTCTATGAAGTCTTGACATCTTGGTTACAATCATGCACATCAAGTGTAGTGACCGGAATGTCGTGAATTGATTTGTCATTCATATATCAAAGGTTTGTTCAATGATTTTAAATACATGGATCCTCACATTGCAAGTCTTGTATACATTGTCGCTCGTAAGTTTTTACAATTGGGATTAGCATACTTAACCACTCGATTCGTAACTCGACAAATATAATCTCAAGCTCTAGATAAATTTAACTACATCTAAGACAAAAATTCAGCTGCATTAGGTGTCTTTTGAGGTAGTCAATTGTACCTGGTGTCAATGGATTAGACCCATGACTCAATTAAAATGGAGAAAATTTTGTAGAGGAATGCTTGCGCAAATTATACACAAACTCTAGTAAAGGTGATTACTTTTTCCAATCACTGGTTGACTCTCTCGGTCTAACCATCAGTTTGTTGGATGATCATCGGCTACTCATGTAGAGTTGTGTGCCACATTTACTGAAAATATGCTTCCAAAAATTACTTGTAAACCACATATCTCTATCCAACACAATGGATTCTGGTAAGCCATGTAATCTAAACACATTGGCAACAATAAACAATCCTGCTACTTTGTGGAGCTTGAACTTTGTTGACAATAGGAACAAAATGTGCCATCTTAGATAATCTATCCACAATTACAAAGATATCATTATAACCTTTCTTGGTTCTAGGTAAACCTAGAATGAAATCCATGGAAATACTCTTCCATTTCCTCTTTGGAATAGACAATGGATGTAACAATTTGAGCGACTTTACACACTTAAATTTAGTAACCTCACACTATAAAAAATGTGTGATATAATGATTAACATGTTTCTTTAACTGTGGCAACCAGTAGAAAAGTTTAATGAGCTCAATTGTTTTCTTAATTTTTCGGTGTGTCCAGCACATGGACTATCGTGACATTCTCATGTCACTAATACCTTTAAAGTTCAGAATGCATATCTTGTCATTCCTCTTGAGAATTCCATTCTCAATGGTAAATCTATGTTTACCAGACAATAAATCAGACGTGGCTCATTCCTCATCTACTTGGCTAGCCTTATTCCATAAATATTGAACATACGGATCCGTCTTTTGAGCTTCACATATTCTATGAATGATCTCATTCTTGACTATATTGAAACTCATCGAATACATTATACAATACAATGCATCGGTAACAATATTCTCTTTTCCTCATCTATAAAGGATTTCCATGTGAAACTCTTGCATCAATTCCACCCATCTTGCCTGATGGCCTCTTAAATCCGGCTAGTTACAAAAATACTTCAATGTATCATGATCTCTGTATACCTTAAGCTCAGCTCCATACAAATAATTCCTCCACACCTTAAGCTTAGCTCCATACAAATAATTCCTCCACACCTTAAGTGCATATATATAACTGCGTGCAATTCAAGCTCATGTCTGGGCCACTTGCGTTGCAAACTACTAAGTTTCTTACTTTCAAAATCCACTGGTCGGCCTTCTTGGCTCAACACAGCTCCTATGGAAATGCTACTAGCATCTATTTCAACGACAAAAGGTAATGACAGATCCACAATCTTCAACACAAGTGCAGTTGCAATTGCCTGCTTTAATTTGTCAAAACTTTGCTGTGTTGAATGTCAGACAGTCCAATCATGAACAATGGTAACTTGCAACATGTCAGTCAATGGCATTGCTAAAATAACAACAAATTTCCTATAAAAACTAGATATTCCTAGGAAAGATCTAAGCACAATAATATCCTATGGAATAGGCCATGCCAAGATTAGTGCTACTTTCTTCATATCCATGTTTACACCTAGCGCCAATATAATGTGTCCCAAATACTCAACTTCTGTGCTACTTTCTTCGGATCCATCTTTACACCTAGCGCCAATATAACATGTCCCAAATACTCAACTTCATCTTGACATAGGAAAGTCTTTTGTCTATTGGCATATAACACATTTTTCTTGGGCACGCCAAATACTGTAAACAATTGTGATTCATGCTCCAGTAAAGATTTACTATAAACCAAAATGTCATCAATAAAATCCACCACAAATTTACCCATGAATGGCCTAAAGACATCATTCATTAACATCATAAATGTGGTAGGCGCATTAATAAGCCCAAATGGAATTACAAGGTACTTATAATGACCAAAACGAGTACCAAAATCAGTCTTACATACATCTTCGTCTTTAATACGAATCTAATGATATCCACTTTTTAAATCTATCTTATTAAAGACCTTAGCTCCACCTAGAGCATCTATCAAATCATTGATCCTTGGCATTCGATATCGATGTTTTGTAGTAAGTTTATTTAAGTCTTTGTAATCGATATATATTCAATAAGAACCATATTTCTTCTTAACTAACAAAATTGGAGAAGCGAATAGTGAGAAATTGGGGTGAATGAGTCCTTTCGCTCTCAATCACGACCAAACTCATTCGGTTGCAGTTGCATCAAGCACACAAGCTCTATTCGATGATCCACATTTCTGCATGGAGGCAAAGAAGAGGGCAGGTTAGATTTGAAAACATCAGAAAATTTTGTCAGAATTTTTTCTTGCAAAGATTTTGTAGCATTACCAGTTTGAGTTCACTTTCATGCGTGTCTATAACACTTGGAACTTTTTGAACCCAACCTAAGAAGAGAGACTTACAAGATATTCTAAGCATTTGTGTAGCAGTAATTAATGCATTCTTGAGAGTAGATCTAGCTCACCTTTAATGTGATGCATCCTCCCCTCATGTATAAATTGATAGATAGCATTATGAAGTCGATGAGAGGCTTCTTCCATGCATGCCATTCTGTCCCTAGCACAACATCAAAACATGCTAGTCGAGTAATATCAAAGTTGAGCTCCTCAAAGTAGGATTGAATGGTGAGGCCAAGGCCTACAACTTGTTGATCCCAAACCTTTGTTCCTTTTCCATCTGCTAGCTCAACTGTGTACTAATATGGTGATGGTTGAGTTTTCAACTTTAACTTCTTTACAAGTTGAGAACTAACCACATTATAACTAGATCCTGTATCAAAGAGTAGCTTCATTGGTTTTCCTTCAATCAAACCCTTCATTACAATAAGTTATGTAACTAGAAATTGGTAACCACCACAACTATCCTCTGAAGATAAGACTGTATCTACAACCGTGGATACCCATTTCTCAATTGACATTGAGATTATCCTAGTAGAATGTTGGAGTGTCTGTTCTAGTGTATCATCCAATAAATCTTCCTCATGATCTGAATTTGTAGACTCAATGTTTTCTCTGAGTGGGTTTTGGAGCGGTTTTTTTTACAACAACCACTCTCTCTCTATACCCATTTCTTCTCTTTATTCTCCCCTCCTCCCTACTCCCAACCCAGCTTAGCTTAGCCCACTAGCCTAGCCCAGCCCAGCCCCTCCCCCCTCCTACCCCTCATGCTCTCTCTCCCCCTCCAACCCACTACAACCAACATGTTGTACCTCTACTCTCTCTCTCTCTCTCTCTCTCTCTCTCTCTCTCTCCTTCAACACGCACCGTCATGCTCTCTCTCCCCCTCCAACCCATTGCAACAACCAACATGCTCTCCCTCTACACACACTCTCTCTCTCCCTCTTTCTTTCCTCATTCAACACGCATTTGCATCATGCTCTCCCTCTACACACACTCTCTCTCCCTCTTTCTTTTCCTCATTCAACACGCATTTGCATCATGCTCTCTCCACCTCTATCTATCCCTCTCCCTCTCCCTCTCCCTCTCATTGCCACCATATTCTCTCTCCCCCTATCTAGTGCTCTCCCTCTCTTTCTCCATGCCCTCCCTCCCTCCCTCTCCCCCTCTCTCTCTTTCTCCCTCTACACACTCTATCTCTCTCCCTCTCTTTCTTATCCTCCTTCAACATGCACCCTCATGCTCTCTCCACCTCTGTCTATCCCTCTCCCTCCCTCCCTCCCTCCCTCTGTTTCTCCATCTACACTATCTCTCCCCCTCTCTTTCCCTCCCTCCTTCAACATGCACCTACATGCTCTCTCCAACTCTCTCTCTCTCTCTCTCTCTCTCTCTCTCTCTCTCTCTCTCTCTCTCTCTCTCTCTCTCTCTTTTCTGTCTCTCTCTCTCTCTAGAGGATGATGATGATGATGAAGAAGGGAACATACCCTCGTTGCTGCTACCTTCACGAGCATACTTGGACAAAACCATACACAACATTTCTCACCTAATTATGTCATTGATCCTTATAACATGATGCACCGGGACAGACGCCCAAATGGGATAGCATGGCGAGGTATGGAGTTAACTCTTCATGTGCTCCTAAATAAGGGCGTTACATTTTTTTGGTGGAATTAAGAGAGGTGTTTTCTTCGCAAGTGGATCTTAGTGTGGATATGACTTTTGAGATAGCTTGTTGAGCCATCATGTAAAGCAAGGGCAAGTGTTAGTAGAGCTTTATGCTGGATGTGGAGATTGTGCTATGGTAGCAAAAAATTAGGCATTAACATTATTTGTATTAACCCCGATCAAGATGTAGTGGAGAGTGTCTTGATGAAGATTTCATTATAGTGCAATAAACATATTTATTTGTGAATATTCAAGTGACTGGGTCATGATCTTATTTGTAACAACTGTTTATGATTGTGTCATGATCTTATGATTGTGTCAAGAGAAAGAGGGTGAGAGTAGCTCATGTTGGGATTTTGCAACGATGTTTATATACATATAAACCAATAAAGAATCAACGTTTTTTGTATTGTGTGGATGAATAAGGTAGTGAAGCGTTTGTAGACTCGAGGATCTGTACACAAAACATGAGTTAAGTAAGCTTTGTTGGGAATTGAGAAAGAAATATAGAGAGAGTAAGCAAAGATAAGGGGGGAGAGAGAGAGAGAGAGAGAGAGAGAGAGAGAGAGAGAGAGAGAGAGAGAGAGAGAGAGAGAGAGAGAGAGAGAGAGAGAGAGCAAAGAGAAGGGTAAAGAGAGAGAGAGGAGGGGAGGCGAGAGTGAGCAAAGAAGGACTGAAAGAGTGAGAGACTTAGAGAGAGAGAGAGAGAGAGAGAGAGAGAGAGAGAGAGAGAGAGAGAGAGAGCAAAGAGAAGGGTAGAGAGAGAGGGGGGTTCGACGAGAGTGAGCAAAGAGAAGGACTAAAGAGTTAGCAAAGAGAAGGATAGAGAGGGATAGAGAGAGAGAAGGATAGAGCGAGAGTTAGCAAAGAGAGAGAGAGAGAGAGAGAGAGAGAGAGAGAGAGAGAGAGAGAGAGAGTAAAGAGAAGGATAGAGAGAGTGAGCAAAGAGATGGATAGAGAGAGAGAGAGCAGGTAGAGAAAGATAGAGAGGGAGAGGAGGATATAGAGAGCGAGAAAGGGAAGGAGAATAGGAGGTAAGAGAAGGATAGAGAGGGAGGGTGGGAGAGTGAAAGGGAGGGACGAAGGGTGGGAGAGAGGAGGATATAGAGAGGGAAAGGGAGGGAGAGAAATGGACGGTGGTAATAGAAGAGGGAGAGAGTGTTAGCAAAGAGAGATAATGATAAGAGAGTGAGAGAGGGAGGGTGGGAGAGGGAAAGGTAGGGAAGAGAGAGGGGAGGGAAGAGGGTGGGAGAAGGAGAGAGAGGGAGGGTGGGAGAGGGAAAGGTAGGGAAGAGAGAGGGGGAGGGAAGAGGGTGGGAGAAGGAGAGAGAGGGAGGGTGGGAGAGTGAAAGGGAGGCCCAGAGTGGAGAGAGAGGGAGGGTGGGAGAGTGAAAGGGAGAGAGAGAAAGAGGGTGGAGAAGGAGAGAGGAGGATCTCCTAGAGAGAGTGAGGGAGGGAAGAGAGAGAGTGGGGGAGGGAAGAGGGTGGGAGAAGGAGAGAGAGGGTGGTGTGGGCTGGGCAGTGGTGGGCGGAGATGGTGGTGGCAATAGTTAGAGAGAGATTGTTTAAGTAGAGAGAGAGGGAAGGCAAGAAAAGCTCCCTCCACCAAGCTCGCTCGATGACCATCCCCTTATAGTATTCCTCCTTGTAGGGGTCCTTATAGAGTAAATTTTCTATAGCAAAAAGAGATCCAATCTCAAATTGAGGACCTACTTAATAGAAAACTTATTAGGCCTAGTAGTTCCCCATATGAAGCACATGTTCTTCTTGTCAAAAAGAAGAATGGAATGTTTTATGTGTGTATTGACTACTGAGCTTTAAACAAGAATATTGTTAAGAATAGATATCCTATTCCATGTGTAGATGACCCCTTAGATAAATTGAAAAGAGACAAAGTATTTTCCAAGATTGACCTTAAGTCAGGCTATCATCAAGTTAGATGTTTATAAGACTGCTTTATGCAAGTAATGGATCATTATGAGTTTTTAGCACCAAAATTTTATAGTTGTTTTCTTTGATGACATCTTAGTTTTTAGCAGACAAAGATGAACGCAAGAAACATCTAGAGATAGTATTCAATCTTTTGAAAGAAAATCAACTCTATGCTAACCCAGACAAGAGTGACATCTTTCAAAAAGAAATTGAATACCTTGGACACATTGTGTTCCTAAAAAGATAGATACCATTAGATCATGGGCGAGACTAAAGGATATGCTTGAGTTAAGATCTTTTTTTATTACATACAATTTTTAAAAAAATTGCTTACAAAGCACATCACTTGAGTGAGTCATTGAAAAAGACTCAAGTTTTTCTTTGGACTAACATGCATAAAAAATCTTGTAATGCACTTAAGTACACACTTATTCATGCACTTGTATTAACACTACTAGATTTCCTTAGGCCATTCTTTGTGGTAGTAAAACTGAGGCTAGTGGTGGACATGGTATTGGTGATGTGCTTATACAAGATAATCACCCAATTACTTTTAAAAGTAGAAAATTGAAACCATATGAACTTAAATATAGTACCTATGATAAAGAATTGATTATTGTTGTTCATGCATTGAAAATTTGGAGACATTACCTTATGGGCTTTGAGTTTATCATTAAAAATGATCAACAAAGTATTAAACATTTGCTTTCATAACCTTTAATATCAGATAGGCATATTAAGTGGACATCTCTTATTCGAAGTTTTTAGCCAGCTATTCAATATACACGTGGACGTGAAAATGTTGTTTTTGTTGATGCTTTGAGTAGGAGACCTATCATTAATAATATATCTGCTATTGAAGGCATTTCTTTTTATAACATGAAGGGAACATATGAAAATGATTTTCATTTTTTTGATACATACAACAAATTGAAAGATAATGATTGGTTACCACATTCCGATTACTCTTTTGATAATGGTTTTGCTGGCCTAGAAGGGGAGGATTTGGCACAACACACACACACATACATTGAAGTAGGTAGACACAAGATGATAGAGATGCAAAGAGTAGATTGCATTGGAATATGTGGAGTTAGGAAAAAAAGTTCCCTTGGTTAGCCCATGTTCACATGTGGCATTACTCATATCATATATACCAATAAATCTATCTTGTAGTGGTAATGCAAACTTGTACAAGGTGGATAGTAGATCACTCTCTGTAGAAGACATGGTTTTTTCTCTTACTGTATGGTTCATATGTTACCGTACGATATCGTTCGGTATAGTACCGTACAATATTGTACTATGGCATGATAAGACCGTTGGCGCCGGTGCAGTTTCTCTTTTTTTTTCGTGTTTTTTTAAAACCATTTTTCTCCCCGTTTTTTTTTTGGGGGGGCCTTGTTTGGGCCTTGGCTATAGCTCTCTTGAGAACCTCCTTTAAAGTGCCCTCCCTCCCAAGCTTCCCTTACATTCAACCTTAAGCCTTGAAGCTCCAATCTTCAAAGCTTAAGCCTTAAGCTTTGATTCTTGAAGCCCTCGCTCTCTTTCTCTCTCTCTCAACTCTCAAGCCACTCTCTCTCTCAAGCCTCTAGGCTCTCTCTCTCTCTCTCTCTCTCTCTCTCTCTCTCTCAACTTCTCGATATCGAACTCGACTAGTGCTGACATTGATGACCTGCCTGGGTGATAGCTTTCACACTTATGCCACTGGCATGGTTGGTGAGATTATGGTTTATATGCCACAAGTGGGATAACACATTCGATTACTAGAGTATGGCATAGTTATAACGCCAGCTTAAGTGATAATTTATTATCCTTTTAACTCTCTTTTTCACATAAAGTGAAAATTCTACATTGGATATCAGAAATCCAATGGTAGCAAGATACTCCTCGATCTTGTTTGACCATGCTCTAGGTGCCTGCTTCAAGCTATATAGGCTTTGCGTAACCTGCACACAAAATTTGGGTGTACATCACTCTCATAACCCGCTACATCATGTATACTTATTCTTGAAAATTACCATGCAAGAAAGAATTCTTTATATCCACTTTAAAGTCATAGTAATGATAGCTCTCATAGTTTCCAATCTTGCAACCGGTTTGAATGTCTCCTCATAGTCAATGCCATAGGTCTGCATATAACCCTTGGCAAACCAATCTTACCTTATACCTGCTCATGGTCCATTTGAGTTATGCTTGACCTTATGCACCCACTTACATCCAATTTCCTTCTTTTTCTTAGGCAAATGCACTAACTTCCATGTTGAATTTGTATCCAATGTTGCCATCTCCTTATTCATGGCATCTTCCCATGTATTATTTCCAAGTGCCTGCTCAAAACAAGTGGACTCCAACTCTTGTATTTCTTTAACCATGTAAGCATAATGATGGGCTACATATCTATCATATCTCAACCTATTTAATGGATATCTAACACTTGTAGACCTGTGTACACCTGGATCACTTCCAGGTGTCCTCAAAAAGTTCCTAGTTCTCCTTACCATAGGAGTGACGAAATGCCAAGCTCCTCATCATGGCTCTGCGTTAAGCCACTAGAGTCACCACCCATATATAATGACCAACTCTGCTGTGATAGATCAAGTACAAAAGGTTGACCTGCCTTTTTCTTCCCTTTGTGTGATACCTATGTACCTACATCTGTACTCAACCTGCCTGACCATAGACTAACATTAGATCCACTACTAGAGGAATCCTCTAGGTTTACCACTAAGCATCTACGATTATTGCTCTACATGTGGGGCAACATCATTACCTCTTATATTTGCATCTTCTATTGTCTTCATTGTACACTAGCTACTCAACTTATTAAAAAGACAACATCTCTGCTTAGAGTGTGAGTACAAAGCGGGTTTCTCCGAGCGGGTTTTTTCTCACAACCAATCTCTCTCTATACCCTTGTCTTCTCTCTCTTCTCCCCTCCTCCCTAATCCCACCTTCGCCTAGCCCACCTCCTCCCCCCTCCTCCCTACTCCACCTCTGCTCAGCCAGCCTAGTCCTCCCCCTTCCTCCCTGCCCCACCTTACCTCAGCCGTGCCCAACCCAGCCCACCTTGTCCCCCTCCTCCCAATGCAACCATATGCTCTCTTTCTCTCTCTCTCTCTCCATGACCTCCCTCCCTCTTCCCCTCTCTCTCTTTGTTCCTCTCTCCACCTGTCTTATGCTCATTTCTCGCTTTCTTGCCACCTCCTCCCCCCTTCTAAACCCATTGCAACCAAGTCCTTCTCCCTCTCCCTCTCCCTCTCCCTCTCCCTCTCTTTCTCTATCCCTCTCACTCAACTCTCTCTCTCTCTCTCTCTCTCTCTCTCTCTCTCTCCCTCCCTCTACACACACTCTCTCTCTACCCTCCCTCTCTCTCTCTCTCTACCTCTTTTAATCCACACCTTGAAGCATGCTCTCTCCACCTCTGTCTATCCTTCTCCCTCTCTCTTTCTCCACATCTCCCCACCTATCTTATGCTCATTTCTTTGCTGTCCTACTCTCATATCTCTTCTCCTCTACAATGCCTCTCTCGCCTACTCTCTCTCATGTCTCTATCTTCCCTATCCCTCACTCGCCTACTCTCTCTCATGTCTCTATCTTCCCTATCCCTCTCTCTTTACACACTCTCTCTCTTCCTCTCCCTCTCCCTCTACTCTCTCTACCTCCTTGTAGAAGCACTCTCATGCATGCTCTCTCCATCTCTATCTATCCTTCTCCCTCTCTCTCCCTCATCGCCCCCTTTGATCTCTCTCTCTCTCTCTCTCTCCATTCCCTCCCTCCCTCTTCCCCTCTCTCTCTTTCCCCCTCTCCCCACCTGTCTTATGCTCATTTCTCGCTTTCTCACCACCCCCTCCCCCCCTTATAAACCCACTGCAACCAACTCCTCCCTCTCCCTCTCTTTCTCTATTTCTCTCTCTCTCCCTCACCCTCCCCCTCTCAACACTCCCTCCCTCTATACTCTCTCTACCTCTTCCCCTACACTCTCTCTCTCCCCCCCTCTTTCTCTCTCAATCAATCAACACCATCATGCATGCTCTCTCCACCTCTGTCTATCCTTCTCCCTCTCTCTTTCTCCACCTATATTATGCTCATTTCTCTGATGTCTTACTCTCATGTCTCTTCTCCTCTACAATTCCTCTCTTGCCTACTCTCATGTTTCTATTTTCTCTCAACACCATCATGCATGCTCTCTCCACCTCTGTCTATCCTTCTCCCTCTCTCTTTCTCCACCTATATTATGCTCATTTCTCTGATGTCTTACTCTCATGTCTCTTCTCCTCTACAATTCCTCTCTTGCCTACTCTCATGTTTCTATTTTCTCTATACCTCTCTCTCTCTCTCTCTCTCTCTCTCTCTCTCTCTCTACATACATTCTCTCTCTACCTCCTTGTACATGCACTCTCATGCATGCTCTCTTCCATGTAATCTCTCTCTCTCTCTCTCTCTCTCTCTCTCTCTCTCTCTCTCTATCTTTCAAATAGCAATGAACATGTCTCAATGCTACAGAACATGTTATCCACCTTATATTTTTCAAATACATGAGATCAAAAGGAACACAAGACATACAAATTAATTTGTTGTGATCTTTAAGAAGCCGATGTATATAGAACATCATTTACAATAGCCTCATCAGGTTCCACACATACAACACGTTTGCCCTCATTAACGAGTCACTAGAGCAAAATCTCCTGGTCCTAAATATAGTTCAACAACTACATTTCCCACTTTTAAACATGACTTTACGATGAATTCCTAGAACTCTCTTCCACATTGATAGCCTCCTGCAAGCAATCAATTCCAATAGCCATATTATGGCAAGATCCTTCAATTCCAAACATAAAATAAGTACAAGAAATTTGCTTTCATTTGGAAGTCCTTGGGGACTTTCTCAACGGTTGAGTCCTTTTCCTAAGCACGGATCTCTTGTGTAGGGTCCTCTTTCTGCATTTGTACCTAGATAACAATGTACCACATAATGTTACAGTTTGACAAAGCAAGATAGATTTTAAAAAAATCATAAGAATAAAATACTTCTCTTACCAAATGTTTCATAGGCCAAATTATGATGGATTTGATTGCCTTATGAAGATATGCAATTTCACCATTCTCTATTGGGAATGGTCGAGGTACGTTTTTCTCTTCACAAGCATTGACATAAATGCCTACGTGATTTTTAGGCAAAAGAACACCATGAACTCTATGTCGTCCAACTTCCATTTACAATACGATACTGGAACCAACATGTATATTGTTATGGACAAGATTCATGTGATCTCCTCTTGAAAAAGCCATACTGTTTGCTAAACATCAAAAAACAAACCAAAAATAGAAAATAGATTTTTTTTCCATCATTAACGAACTCTTTGGAAAATTAATGACTTATTCAAATTTCTATTGGGTGATGGATAGGAATGGAGCAACTAGCCTTAGCGAGTATAAGTTGTTAACAAAAGCTCCGGTGTAACTAATCCTTTGTACATCAACAAAAGCAATAGTTAAGCATGATATTAGTACACTCCAATGACATTCAAAGGCACTTATTGATGCTTACAAGATCTTAATCCAATGGATTTACATCCAATGGAGCTAATTAAAGAAACTAGAGAATCCCATGTATGGAAAACAAGAGAAGCATAAGTTTCAAAGTAATGGCATGCTAAGAGCGTAATGAACCTCTCTAGGATACATACATATCCTTAATCCAAAGATAAAAAAGTAAGGGGGGGTTGATTCTTACAAGTTATTAATCCAATGGATTTGCATCCAATGGATCTAATTAAAGAGACTAGAAACTATTCATCCAATACCTTTTCCGATAGCATAGGCACCCGTTCCCTCACATAGCATTGTGGTGAGAAATCCTCCACAATAGGAGACAAGATGTGCCTAACTCCTTCATTCTTATCAAAGAGAGAACACCGGCATGAAAGCATCCCAAAAGGGAGAGCAAGAAAATAGAATAATGGCATGCTAAGAATCTAACAGAAAAGCACATAATCTAAAAGCACATAAGAATCTACACGGGAAAATGACATAATCTAAAAGCAAACAAATCTACACAAGCACATACTACGTGAAAGAGAAGATGTAGCAAGAGAGCATGTAGTCAAGCATCAAACCATAGAAGAATGAGAAAGCATAGAAGCATCAAGCCATAGAAGCATCAGAAACCATAGAAGCATCAAGCTAGAATAGCATGAGAAACCATAGAAGCTTACAATAGAGTGTGTAATGAAGTCCCTGCTCAATGGTATTTATACCCTAGGCTACCTAAATTTGGCCTTGCCAGAGGAAGTAGACGAAGAAAAAGCATGGGAGAGGCCCCTCCTTTTTTGCCAGTGGGAAGAGGGGAGGGCTTGGGCACTGGCACCCATTTGCTCCCCTTGGGAACCTCCACCCAGCCTAACAAGTTCTAGTCAAAGATGGTAGCTCATCTCAACATGCAAGGGTAGAGGAGTCTGGCTTGCCATACGGCATCTACTAGTATACCCTCTTCAAGCGATCTACAGAGAACCAGTTACATGAGCAATTTTGAGCAGAGAAGCCATGGTGAACAACTAGTTGTCCAGCATCATGAGCGCTAGCATGAACACCATCACCAAGTGCCCTTTTCATCATGGTCATCTACTACTGCCTTCCTTTGAATTGCTTTTGCATGAGAGGTGGAAATTCTTCATGGACTTGCCCATCCTCTGCCCCACCCCCTCTTCAACAAAAACCCTCTTCAACAAAAAGCACTCTCTCATCACTCTTTAAAAAAACCTATCTCTTATGTCATTCTTAAATTTTTAAAAAATGTAACAATGGCCTACCTCCTTACCTTCTTCTATGAGCCCACCTTCTCAACTTTTTGTTCACCCCAACTACAAGCGGAAGATGAAGATGAGGTCGGGTCCTTGCATCGCTATCCACGCTATCTCTTTCAGCTCACTTTTTGTAAAGCTTGCTAAAATCTTTAATTAGCCCCACTTTTTATATAAAGAACTATATTAAAATAGAATCTTGGAGTCTCTTCAGCCCGTGACAACACTATCCTAGGATGCAACACTTAACACATGGACATGTTATATATATACATATATCCATAATACAAAAATCAAGGGGGGTGATTCGACTCTCTCTCTCTCTCTTCACCTTACTCCTTCCCTCCCTCCCTTCCTCCCTCCGTCTTTCCTTCTACTCTCTCTCTCTCTCTCTCTCTCTCTCTCTCGTTGTTCTATATTAAATACAGAATATTCTTCATAAGTTGTTCAAAATTCTTCATTAAATGTTCAAAATTATTTATTAAATACAAAATATCTTTCATTTAATGTAGAACATTTATTTTATATCTTTCTATTTTCTATTGATACATACAAAATTTTAATTTATCATGTCATTATATCAATATTAGATTATTTGTTTCATTTTTCACATTCTATTCTTCATTTTGAGATTCTTCTTCTTGGATTTAGAGATTATAAGTCTATCTCTCTCATGTTTTTTAGCTAATCATGCTTCTAGCTTCTTTCTCAGTGTACATTCGAAGCTTGTGTTTGCAATGGATTGCTCTACTATATGAGTATTCTTTGATACCAGCAACAACAATGACCACATGGTCTCCTTCCCATGTGTAGGCCAATATTTGGTACTGAAAGATTGGGAGTTACAAACTCCTCTCTTTCGTAATCCTAATGCTGCTATTAGTGTGTTTCCCATATGTGAGTGAGAAGGCAAATATCCATTAATTCCATTAAGCTAGAAATTTCACTTTTCTCATTCAAACGATTGAATTCCAAATATGGTGGGAATTCCTCTTTCATCATTTAAACTTATCTATGCAAAAAGATAAATTTAACTAAATTTTCTCTTAAAATTTAAATAAAAATCTCCATTAATTCCTTCACACTAGGAATTACACTTTCTCATTTAAATATTTAAATTCCAATATGGTGGGAATTCCTCTTTCATCATTTAAATTTATCTATGCAAAAAGATAAATTTAACTAAATTTTCTCTTAAAATTGGAATTACACTTTCCTCATTTAAATATTTGAATTCCAATATGGTGGGAATTCCTCTTTCATCATTTAAACTTATCTATGCAAAAATATAAATTTAACTAAAATCCTTCTTTAATTTTTTAAATAAAATATACATTATTTTAGCATGACAATTTTTCTCTTATTTCATTGGAATGCATGGATTTCCATTGTCATGGGGGGATTATTCTTTTAACATAAAAATGGATTACTAGAATTTTCTCTTTTTTCTAATTAACTATTTATGCATAAACATAAAAATCAAAATTTCCATGATTATAATGAGAATCATTCAATTAATCTAGGATGATTAATCTTAGAATATGGTAGGAAGTCCTCTTTTCATATTATGAATGAAAATGATTTATGTGTTAATTTTTTAAAATTTTCTCCGCTGCTATTATTGATAATTCTCAATAATTTGAAAGCATAAAGTTTAGTAATATCCCTATGATTAGAATAACCATTAATTGGATCAATATCTAATTATGGACTTGATTCTTAAATTTTTCATAAATTAAATAGCATAAAAGCATTAAAAATCCACTTATTTGGCCTCAATTTGACAAGCATAGAAATTTCTTTTAGATTAGAGAATTGCTTCATGAGAAGCTTCATTTGAATATAGAATAGGTCATAGGAATGACCATTCTTTGGGGGAGAGAGAGAAATGCTTAAAAAATATTATAATTTAAGCATAAATGAAAATTTATGTATTTTATCACTACAATTCATTAAAGAACTTCAATTCTATTCAAAAGCCATTCATTTAAATGCTTCTCAAGCTTGAGAGGGGTTGAGAAGAGAGAAACATTTGGAGATTAAAGAAAAAAGACCATAAATCACATTTTACCTCCTAGATTGCTTGATTCTTTGATCAAAGTAGAGGCCCCCAACCAATCAATTGGTTTGGTATGTTGATGAAGTCTCCAAGGAAGATTGAAGAGAGAGAGAAGCTCCAATCTCTTCAATTTGTAGAGGGTTTTTAGAGGATAATAGAAAATAAGCTTATCTTAGAGTAATACTGGCATAGTTTAGTTCACAAATGAGAATACAAAAGAATGAGGGTCTATTTATAGGTGAGGGAGGCCACTAACTGAGTCCAACTGAGTTCTAAAATTTTCCAGCTTCAGTTTGGCTGAATTTGGACAAGTTTTGGACCAGTTTAGCTCCCTTTTTTATTTGGTTTGATCTAGGAGAGAGGAGAGATAAAAATATCCTATTATTTTTGAGTTTAAAACTCATCCACACATGTGAAATAGGTGCCTCCTTGAAGGGCCCCCTTCTCCTTACCAATGTGTCAAAAATGAATGATTACTCCAAAATATCTCATTTTTTAATTAATACTTCATAGTTTTTAACTAATAAATCTAGTACTTCGTGAACTCTTCATCTTATGTGGGAATTTACTCATTTTTGGGTATTTTCTTTTATTCTTTGGATTTATCTTATCCCAACACTTGGATTAATCTTATTGGTCCATAGGAACCTTAATCCAAAATTTTCAGAAAATCTTGACCCTTAGGCTAAGATCTTCTAAATCATTTTTAATTAATCCCAATTGCACCTTGGAAAATCTATTTTGATTTTTTATTTCAGGAAAACATTTTTTTGATATTTGTAGAATTTATTTATCCAAAAATATCCTAATATTGATTTACCACTCTCTAGAAATTTTTATCTCACTAGGCCAAACAAGGAAAAATAATAAAAATTAATGGATGTCACCCTAATGAAATTTGCTACAAACACAAACAAACTTTATGTTTTAATTTCACTTGAATGTAACATTTGGCGTTGCTACTTTTTAATGGCATCTTCTACAAAGGTCCTCTTATCCCAATGGAATCCCTCCCTCAAAAACTGGTTGATCCAATCATTATCAAGGAGCCTCACTTGATATGTTAACTTTGTTTTCTTGACACCTTCATATGATGCAAACATATGTGCAAAGGCCCTAAATGGTATGAACCAACTAAGATGGACATCTTTAGAACCTATTTTGATGGTTTCATTGATGCATGCATATTTGTTCTCTTATCTTATTCTTGTATGCTACAATGATGTCTGTGCAAGAACAAACCCATTCTTGGCTAGACAATGGTGGTAGTGGGATAGACTCCAGTCTACCAACATTATCGTTTGCATAATTAGCCAAAACATACATGGAATTACAAAAGAAGATTCCATGTGTTGTTAAATGGCTGGGTGGGTTATCATGTAGCAATGTGCCTATCTCTATATCGAAGACATTTACTCTTCCATTGATGCACTCTGCAGCATTCTGCCACTCCTCCACATTCGATGAATATAAAGCTACAAGAAAATTTTAATTCTTAGCTATAGAGCACAAAACAATTAGGTATTGAACACAAAAAACAAAGACTACTTGAATCTTACTGTTTGTCTTAGATCTTGTACTTTGGTGATGTAGCATTATGTCCATGTGCATATAAACATGTTGTATAAGGACCTCGATTGCACCATTTGGCCGCTTGCTTGGTAGAACTCCACGATCCTACCTTTCCAATCCTTGTTAGGATCACCAATGTCTTTTTGTTTTACCTTGAGTGCTGGTTCTTATCGCTCGTGATCCAATCTGACTTTCTGAATCGTTGGATCAAGATGCCATCAACATCCTTCCTATTGAAAAGCTCCACACTTTCAATGTGGCAGATGTGTTTTCTCTCCTAGAGCTCATCTACAAAGGGAAAATAGAACATTATTACCATTTTGTTGGGCTCAACAATCTAAATAAGGAAAATAAAACTTTAAAGAAATGTTGTGAACCTTACACTCCGTTTTCCTTGTAGTCGAGTTAACAAATAACCCTGTAAGTTTTCACAAATGACATCATGGTCAGAAGGTTAACGAGCATAACAAAAAAAACAAAATCACAAAGAAATCATGAGATTAGCAAACATAGCTTAACGAAGTTTACCAGACAATTAAGATGGAAGAAAAAAGTGGTTGAGAGAAGAAAAAAGTGGCTGAGAGAAGAAGATAAAGAGATGAGGCAGATATGGCGGAAATAAGTGACACTGTAAGAGAGGCGAGAAACGAAAAGAACTAAGTACAAATTGTGGAGAAAGTTTTCAATCAGTTTGGCCTCTTTTCTTGATATTCTTTCTAAAATGCGTTTTGGTAGGTGGTATTCAGGCCTGACATTCTTCCATTTTTTGAGTTTTATGCTAATATATTTTATTCCTCTTTTTTGAGCTCAAAATTGTGCGGACCACTCTGACAAAAAGAATCCATGTTACATGGATCTAGAATCCAAGCACTCTCATTTGACTGACCTTTTATTATTTTAATAGGCTCCAAAAGGCCCATTTGGAGCCTGAATTTCCCCTAACGTGAGCAAAGGTAGCTCATAAAGGTCAATCTACTACCATTCCTACTTACCCATGTGTGAAGACCCTAGGGAGGCAATTATAAGTGGGAGATATACACTTATGTTAAAAAAATGTCCTGCAAACTTTAAGATAATGCAATCAATTGATCTAGCTCTATTAAGAATTTCAATACTTTCTTATATGTTGCTCATTCCCACAATGTTTTTTTAGTCATGCTCCTCCCTCCCTCTCTCTCTCATGCGCGCGCGCGCGCGCACACACACACACACACACACACACACACACACACTTTTATCTTATTTTTTTTGCTAAGCTTCTTTCATGTTGTATTACATAAAAGATAAGGATTCGAGTGAGAAATTTGTGTACTATTTACTGGATAAAACTTTTAATCACAACATGTATAAGTGTTTACTTTTAAGAGAGACATTCGAAAAACTTTTAAGAGAAAAACAACAAACAATAATCTTTAAGGAAGGCCATATAGATTCAATACAAGAAAAGTCAAAAACTTTGTAATTGTCTTGCAAACTTTAAGGCAATGCAATCAATTGATCTAGCTCTATTAAGAATTTCAATACTATGTTGCTCGTTCCCACATAGTTTTTTTAGTCATGCTCATCCCTCCCTCCCTCCCTCCCTCTCTCTCTCTCTCTCTCTCTCTCTCTCACACACACACACACACACACACACACACACACACACACACACACACACACACACACACACACACACACAACACATGCACACTTTCATCTTATTTTTTTGGCTGAGCTTCTTTCATGCTGTATTACATAAAGGTAAGGATTTGAGTGAGATATGTGGGCACTATTTGTTGGCTAAATTTTTTGATCACATGTATAAGTGTTTAATTTTGAGAGAGAAATTCAAAAAACTTTTAAGAGAAAAGAAACAAACAATAATCTTTAAAGAAGGCCATATAGATTCAATACAAGAAAAGTCAAAAACTTTGTAATTGTTTCAAATGAATTATTATATATAAATATAATATAAGAGTACAAGAAGTTTAAATGGAGTAGTCATTATGGGAGGTGATGAGAAGTTTCATGGACCTAAAAACTTGAGTAGATGTGAGCTTCTAGAACACACCAATAAACATTTGAGAAGAACACAAAAAATATGAAATGTGAATAGCACATTCGTGTAAGGTAACCTGAGAAAATGATGAAGTTAGATTTCATTCTAGACTTACTAGAACTTAGTGCTACCCTTAGAGATAGCTCATATAGGTCTTTACATAGATAGGAAAAGAAAGATACCCATGTCGAGGAAATCATAGTCAAAGAGTGTGTATTTGTAAGTCTTTGTGTGAGAGAGTACCACATGTCACTTTGGGAGTTATCCCATAAGCATATGGTACTTGAGTGTGTGTGTTCACTCTATAAGAGTGATGTACTTTCTTGTGTGTCACACCAATCAAGTCAAGCTATCTTGGTCTATATGTAAGTACTTGTTCATTGCTTTCATTTCCATTTCATTATGTTTGCCATCTTTCCTTTCTACACCTAGAGTTAGCTTGCTCTCCTGTTCCTTCATATGGTATCAGAGCCATGCTTCTTCATGGGCAACCCTTGGGGGTGAAGGCCGACCCACAAATGGAAGTTGGTCTTCCTCCTTTGGTTGCCCACTCCCATGAGGTTCTCTTCTCCTCTTCTCCAGCCCTGTATGCTCCCTTTCTCTCTTTCTCTCTAATGACCGACTGCTCTTGATGTCGCCTTGCTTCATTCCTCTTTCCCACTTTGAAATCAGCATCTCCTCCATTTTTTCAAGTTGCTGGCTGACTCTTCTACTTCTACATGCTAGTGGGTAGCTAGGAGGGGTCATGGTTCTTCTTCATGGGCAGCCATAATCGACTTTGGAGGTGTTCCATGATGCGGACAGCAGCGCAAGTTGTGACTGTCATACAGGCTGTTTGCAAGATGGGCAACATGTATCCTTGTTGTGGGGCACGATATTTTGATCCTTGAGCAATGCTTTTGGGGTCATTTGGAGCTGCCATTTGTGGGATAAAAGGCCATTTTTGTGCAGGACTGTTCAGCCGACTACTGTGCTGACCATCAAGTCTTTTGAGTTGAGTTCCATTGCAAAAATAGTAAGTTTTCAGTTCAGATTTGAGTCATGACTTCGTTATCTTCTAGTACAGTGTTCATGGGATAAGTTCAAGGGGAAGGCTTTCCCACATGGCAAACCAAGATGCAGCTACTACTTATGTATATGAAGGAGTTTGGGATGCTGTTGAAAACGACACAATTGATGCACTTGATCAGTCACAAAGAAAAATTTGGAAGCAGCAAAATGCAAAAGCCATTGCCCTCATTGGTCTCTACTTGTTGGCAGACTCTCTCATTCATCACGTCGACTTTACATCCGCGGGGCTAAGGAGATTTGGCATCGATTGGAGAGCATCTTTGGTAACAAGGTCACTAATTCCAAAGTTTTTCTGAAATTGAAGTTTTATGAGCTGAAAATGTAAGACGATGAAGATCTAAGTCATCATCTCTCTAAATTTAATTCTCTTGCTCAACAATTATCAAGTTTGAAGTGTTCTCCAGATGATGAGGACAAGATGGCAGTACTAATCAAAAGCATGCAAGGTATTTCTTGCTTTGAGCAGACCATTGAAGAAGTATTATGCCTGGCCGCTACTACATATGATGACTTGGTTGCTCTTCTCATTGAGAAAGACCGCCGGAACAAGGAAACCACTTCTACATCCTTGACCTCATGCACTGAAGAGGCGCTTATCTCTGCTAGTAGATGGAAAGCCAACAAGAACATCATATGCAGATACTGTAAGCGGAAAGGTTATATTGAAGCCAATTGCTTCAAGAAGAAGGATAAAGAACAAGAACAACACCATGCTAATCTTGTTGCCGCTCTGCTACTGCTGCTGCTGATCCACCAGACGAGATTCCCACCATTGACGACATTCATGCACTTACTACCCATGTCACCCTGGGGATGACAAAAATTATTGTTTCTGATTTCTTCGATGTGTGTATGGGTGGTCTGCCCTTGCATTATGCATAAAATGGATGAAATAAATAGTGTGATATGTGATAGTCAATAAGGGTCCTCTGCCATGGGTTGTCCCCCAAAAATGTGTATTGGTTTTTCTTTGATATGATGTATTGACACCCAGTTTGCAGTATTGCGGTGGAGGGGGGATCGGTCTACTCCTCGCGTGTTGGGTCTCACACTCTTTGCTTTGAGGAGGGATGTTGAGGAAATCATAGTCAAAGAGTGTGTATTTGTGAGTCTTTGTGTGAGAGAGTGCCACGTGTCAACTTGGGAGTTATCCCATAAGCATATGGTACTTGAGTGTGTGTGTTCACTCTATAAGAGTGATGTACTTTCTTGTGTGTCACATCAATCAAGTCAAGCTATCTTGGTCTACATGTAAGTACTTGTTCATTGCTTTCATTTCCATTTCATTATGTTTACCATCTTTCCTTTATGCACCTAGAGTTAGCTTGCTCTCCTGTTCCTTCAACCCATACGATTAAAGGTAGCTCATAAAGGTCCATCTACTATTCCTACTCGCCCATGCGTGAAGACCCTAGGGAGGCAATTATAAGTGGGAGATATACACTTATGTTAAAAAAATGTCCTACAAACTTTAAGATAATGCATTCAATTGATCTAGCTCTAGTAAGAATTTCAATACTTTCTTATATGTTACTCGTTCCCACATTGTTTTTTTAGTCATGCTCCTCCAGCCCTCCCTCCCTCCCTGCCTCCCTCCCTCCCTCTCTCTCTCTCTCTCTCTCTCTCTCTCACACACACACACACACACACACACACACACACACACACACACACACATAAACACACATGCAAGCTTTTATCTTATTCTAGAACGTCCATTGGTATGTTCTTCTCAAATCTCCATTGGTATGTTAAGCTTCTTTCATGTTGTATTACATAAAAGGTAAGGATTCGAGTGAGAAATTTGTGCACTATTTGTTGGCTAAAGCTTTTAATCACATGTATAAGTGTTTACTTTTAAGAGAGACATTCATAAAACTTTTAAGAGAAAAGAAACAAACAATAATGTTTAAAGAAGGCCATATAGATTCAATACAAGAAAAGTAAAAACCTTGTAATTGTCCTGCAAACTTTAAGGCAATGCAATCAATTGATCCAGCTCTATTAAGAATTTCGATACTTTCTTATATGTTGCTCGTTCCCACATTGTTTTTTTAGTCATGCTCCTCTCTCTCTTTCTCACACACACACACAACACACATGCACACTTTCATCTTATTTTTTCGGCGGCTGAGCTTCTTTCATGCTATATTACATAAATGGTAAGGATTTGAGTGAGAAAATTGTGGAATATTTGTTGGCTAAAACTTTTAATCACAACATATAAGTGTTTACTTTTGAGAGAGACATTCAAAAAACTTTTAAGAGACAAAAGAAACAAACATAATCTTTAAAGAAGGCCATATAGATTCAATACAAGAAAAGTCAAAAACTTTGTAATTGTTTTAGATCAATTATTATATATAAATATAATATAGGAGTACAATCAGTTTAAATGGAGAAGTCATTATGGGAGGTGATGCAAAGTTTCATGGACCTAAAAACTTGAGTAGATGTGAGGTTCTAGAACATACCAATGGACATTTGAGAAGAATACAAAAAATATGTGACTAGCACGCTTGTGTAAGGTAACCTAAGAAAATGATGAAGTTAGATTACATGCTAGGCTTAGTACAACTTAGTGCTACCCTTACTACATCTAAACATCAAGCAGAGGTAGCTCATATAGGTCTTTACGCAGATACCAAAAGAAAGATACCCATACGAGCAAAGGTAGCTCATAAAGGTCCATCTATCATTCCTACTCGCCCGTGTGTGAAGACCCTGGGAAGGCAATTATAAGTGAGAGATATACACTTTATGTTAAGAAAATGTCCTACAAACTTTAAGAAGGTAATGGAGTCAATTTGATCTAGCTCTATATTAAGAATTTCAATACTTTCTTATATGTTGCTCATTCCCACATTGTTTTTTTAGTCATGCTCCTCCATCTCTCTCTCTCTCTCTCTCTCTCTCTCTCTCTCTCTCTCTCTCTCTCTCTCTCTCTCTCTCTCTCTCTGTGTCACACACACACACACATGCACACACACACACACACACACATGCACGTGCGCGTGCGTGCACACACACACACACACATTTATCTCATTTTTTTTTTTTGGCTAAGCTTCTGTTATGTTGTATTACATAAAAGGTATGGTTTCGAGTGAGAAATTTGTGCACTATTTGTTGGCTAAAACTTTTAATCGCAAAATGTATGTGTTTACTTTTAAGAGAGACATTCACAAAAATTTTAAGGAAAAGAAGCAAACAATAATCTTTAAAGAAGGCCATATAGATTCAATACAAAGACTTTGTAATTGTCCTGCAAACTTTAAGGCAATGCAATTGATTGATCTATCTCTATTAAGAATTTCGATACTTTCTTATATGTTGCTTGTTCCCACATTGTTTTTTTAGTCATGCTCCTCCCTCTCTCTCTCTCTCTCTCTCTCTCTCACACACACACACACACACAACACACACAACACACACATGCACACTTTCATCTTATTTTTTTGGTTGAGCTTCTTTCATGTTGTATTACATAAAAGGTAAGGATTTGAGTGAGAAATTTGTGCACTATTTGTTGGTTGGCTAAGACTTTTAATCACAACATGTATAAGTGTTTACTTTTGAGAGAGACATTCAGAAAACTTTTAAGAGACAAAAGAAACAAACAATAATCTTTAAAGAAGGCCATATAGATTCAATACAAGAAAAGCCAAAAACTTTGTAATTATTTCAGATCAATTATTATATATAAATTTAATATATGAGTACAATCAGTCTAAATGTAGTAGTCATCATGGGAGGTGATGCAAAGTTTCTTGGACCTAAAAACTTGAGTAGATGTAAGCTTCTAGAACACGCCAATGGACATTTGAGAAGAACAATCTAGTCATTGATTGACACACAAAAAAAAAAATGAAATGTAAATAGCACACTCAGGTAAGGTAACTTGAGAAAATGATGAAGTTAGATTACATGCTAGACTTAGTACAACTCCCTTACTACATCTGAGCATTAGGTCTTTACACAGATACCAAAAGAAAGACACCCATACGAGCAAAGGTAGCTGGCAAAGGTTCATCTACCATTCCTACTCGCCCATGTGTGAAGACCCTAGGGAGGCAAAGGCACAGGATTTAGGAGGTGAAGTCCCGAGGACTCTTCATACCGGGAGGGGTTGTCGGACCAGTTCTTTGATGTCCGACGGACAGCGGGGGAGGGGGCGCCATGGCCAGCTAAAGGGTCCGTCTGCCCATGCAGGTGGAGCACTGCTGCTTTTACACTGGTGGGAAGGTCGACAACGGATTTGTCCGGGCCCTCGCTCTGGCAGGGCTTTTTGCCGGTAGTTGTCGGCCTCCGATCCTCTCGTCCACCATGGACTTGCGGTTGCCCTGGATGGCTTGCGTGCGGAGGCCAGGGTGGTGGTGTGCTAGCCCTCGCACTGCTCCCAGTGCAATCTTGTGGCGGCGCACCCACCTTAGAGGTGATCAACTCAAGCAAAACTAGTCTTCTACGTTGCTAAGGTGTTTCGTTGTCAAAACCTTTCGAACCCTGTTGGCTACCCCGATTGATGCACCTTGCCCTTGATGCACCTTGCCCTTGATTTGTGGGATAAATGGGGTCCCATGGGTACTAAGCCCGCTCTTCTCTAATGCCAAACTTTAAAAAAAAAAAACTAGTCTTCTACGTTGCGTTCCAAGACTTCACATTAAATGCTCCGAGAATGGGGCTTTTCCCTCTGTATAGGGGTCCGCCAGGAACCAACTGGATTTAGTCCACCACTCGTGTTGATGTATAGCCGCTTCTAGCTATAGCCGTAGAGCTAGAAAAGGAGAAGTTGCACTTAGTCAAGGAGTTCCTTGAACACATGCAATATATGTTGCAGGCAACAAAAGATAGTGTACGTAGCGCACAAGATCGTACGAAGACGTATACAGACAAGGGTCAGAGAAGTAGCTGTTGAAGAAGATGACTTCATATATTTGAAAAGTCCTTACAAAATCGAAGACTTTAAAAACACGGGAAAGTGTGAAAAACTTTCACCTAGATACTACGGTCCCTTTAAAATCCTTAAGAAGGTTGGTGGATTAACATACAAACTTGACTTGTCGGAGAGCTCTCAACTTTATCCTGTGTTTCATGTCATTGACCACCATAAGGAAAACATAGTTTCTCTCCAAACATTTTGGTGGAGTTGATAGAACCAGCCAATAATAGCCAGATTATTGCTATTTAAGTGACCTTGGAGATACGTGGTAGACAACCAAGGGCGTGCAAGACCTCATGGCCCCACCATTTATTCCACATGAGCCCAAGAGGATTCTCAGATTTAGAGATCGGAACACGAGGCACACTGTGTATCAAGAGGCACTTGTTAAGTGGAAAAATTACGAGGATGAGTCGTCCTCATGGGAACACTTGAGTACGCTAACCAAGAACTTTTTGGAGTTTGTTCGCAAACAAAAACTCTTCTTAAGAGGGGAGTAATGTTACGTAGCCCGTAGCGGCTATGAGGAGCTCGAATGGCTTTGAGACTGCCAGCAGCCAGAGCATGGGGCGACTAAGTATGTGTGGGCAAGCAGGCCACCATATATACCCGATAATGGGGAATCTTATCCTCATTCCCTCTATGATTGGGTGGTGATCTAGAGCTCTCCTCCCTCCATCGTTACAGGAGTGTAACATAAAATGTTTGCTTTGTGGTGAAGAAAGTGTGTGTGAGTTTTGAGCATAAAAGGAATTAATTGGTTAAGAGTTTTTTTTGTAAAATGAAGCTTAACCATTAAAAAAACATAGGTTGTTATATTCATTTGAGTAGCATGGGTTATTCCCAGAGCGCAAGTGAAGTGTTTGTGTATGTGATGGAAATATTTAGCATTTGAAACATTAATGCATGTGGAATGGTTTTATGCTTGTTAAGTGAGTTAAATGTGATTAGTTCAATTTTAGGATATAGTTTAAGGTTAGTTAGGAGTGGTTATCCACAAAGTAGGTGAGGAGTAGAAGAAGCCCTCGTATCGTTTTACTGTACTTCTCTTTATATTTTAAAGAGGAGTTACCTTTACGTAATCCTAGAAAGAATTAATAAAATCTTGTTAAAAACATAAGTGTTTATGTAATATGTTAGAGGCGATGTTTGGACTATATAAGAATGCGAGTAAGTGAACTTAAATGTGAGCAAACGACATATAAATTACCTTTTTAGTAGCATAATAGTCTAATACTTGGCTGGCTAGTTACTTGCATTTGCCAGAAGTATTTCATGGATCATAGTCGTGGTTCTCCTTGCACCTCGAGTAACCATTGGGAATTATGCATCTTATACATATACACAATAATAGAATCTATCACACTAACAACATACACACATCATAACATCTTTCTGGCTCTTTCACACCGTGGTTCTCCTTACACCAGGAGTAATCATTGGAAATTTGTGCATCTTATATATATGCACACTCATAGAATCTATCACACTAATAACAGACACATGGTATAACATCTTGCTAGCTCTTTCATGCCATGCTTTATATGCTTGTACTTATTGTTGAGAGGTGGGATTTTCTTCACCAAGCTTTTGCTTCTTTTTATCTGAGATGAACTCCCAATATCCTTCTCCCAATAGAAAATTGATTGCTTCCATGCTTAGAAGTTATTTTTATCCAACTTCTTGTTTATAATCTGGGATAGAATATTAGACATAATTACCTGCAACAACTTACTAAATAGTCCTTGGTGAACACTTATGTACTTGTGGGGCAAACCTACAATCTTTATTATACTCCAACTACATATGGAACAGTCACATAAGCGTACATCCACCAACCTGTAAATCAGATTCTCTGCACTAACTATTCTACAACCAAATGTTTGTTATAACTTTGCACCGAACCAACAATTGGGTATGCACAATCAAAATCGACACTTCATAGAGTACTATGGAATACTTGCAGACCAAAAACAAGGCCTGGAACACGTAAACACACCCGAATCACATCAAAACGTGTAAAAATACAGTTAATAACACATCAAGGTCTTCTTCCTTCCCTTAGGAGGATGTCTCAATCTATAATGACTTCCCTGTCTACATGCAACTCTCATAGGTACCAAAGGTGTTGCTCCAAAATCAAAGGGAGAAAGAGATGGAAATACCCTTATCTATGTACCACTTCCTTACTTTCCTTGTTCTTGCCTCCTTAGCTCTTACACAAACTGGAGCTCTGATAACATAAAGAGAATAAGGGGGAGAGGGAGAGCTTGGGTTCCCTGTAAGTAAACACATACATAAGAGAGAGCTTGGGTTCCCTGTAAGTAAACACATACATAAGAGAGAGCAAGACACAAGAGAGAGATGGATGGCTGAATTTTCTTCTATCTTCTTCTCTTCTCTACAATCATAAACTAGAGAGATAAGGGTAGATACTATATGGGAAAGTACTCTCTTACTATAACATACAACAATGGTCGACCCATAGTGTGAACCCAAGTTTATGAGATGGCACTATAACTATGCCATACTGTAGTAATCCATATATGGCTACATAGCATGTCATCCACTATTGGCAGAGTATCAACCATAATCTCACCAATTGTGCCAATGGCATAAGTATGAAAGTTGTCACTTAGGCAAGTCATCAATGTCCGTAGCACTAGTTGAGCTTGATATCTTAAACTCATCTCAAACATTCCTGTTGGAGCTCAACTTCACTTATTGTACTTTAAGTAGGCTTCTAAACCTTCGAAGATTCTATGTACCTAATGCCTTCATGAAGATGTCATCTAATTCCCTGTGCTGACATATACCAGATTTACATCACTTACTAAGAACCTTCTCCTGTAAACAAAGTGATAATGCACCTTAATTTGTTTCATCTTAGCATGGTATATTGGGTTATTGGCCAGCTAAATGCTACCCATGTTGTCACAATAAATGATAGTGGCCATATCCACCCATGGGCTCACCAATATCACCAAGTAGCTTTTGAAACCAACCTAGGCCTCATAAGCTACCATAACAACACCACTGTACTCTACCTTCTTAATAAGGAAATTGTAAGCTATTTCTTGCTACTCTAACTCACAATAAAACTCTTAAAAGTAAACATAAATTCACTAGTAGATCTCCTATTTGTGACACTATAACCCAATCAGTATCATCTATGTACCCATATAGATGTATCTCTATGCCAACCTCATAAAAAAGTCCATAATCAATTGTGGACTTTATATACTTAAGAATCCATCTAGCCATATCCAAGTGTGGCTTCATGGGGACTTGCATATATTAACTCACAAGTCCAATTACATAGCTTAAGTCTAGGCCTAGTAATGGTCATGTAGATTAAGGTACCTACTATGTGCTTGTACATAGTGGGGTCCTCCCAAAAGCTCACCTATATCTGTAAAAAGCTTTGTGTTCTACTCCAATGGCACTAAAATAGGCTTACAGCCTGTCATACCTTACTTGGATAACATATCTAAGCCATACTACCTCTGTTAACAACAAAATGCCATGACCGATGCATAAAAAAACACCGTAGCTCCTCACAGGTCACCCAAATCCTTCATCTCAAACTTCTACTTTAAAAGCATCTTAACATCATTTATGTCAGCATCACTACCATCAATGATTATCAAGTCATCCATGTAAATAATTAATAGTATGGTCTCTCTATGTGTCTTTTTCGCATAAAGTGAAAAATCTACATTGGATATCTAAAATTTAATGGTAACAAGATACTCTCTAATCTTGTTTGACCATGCTTTGGGTACCTAGTTCAAGCCATACAAGGCTTTGCATAACCTTCACACAAAGTTTGGGTATGCCCATCACTCTCATAACCTAATAGCTACATCATGTATACTTCTTCTTACAAATCACCATGCAAGAAAGCATTCTTTATATTCATCTGATGTAAAGACCAACCCTCTACTATAACCATAGCGATGACATCTCTCATAGTTGCCATTCTCCTAAATTGGGCTGAACGTCTCCTCTTAGACAATGCCATAGGTTTGTGCATTACGCTTATCAACCAATCGCCTCAATCTTACCTTATACCTGCTCACTGATCCATTTGAGTTATGCTTGACCTTATCCACCCAATTAACTTATTTTTCTTTAGTGAAGGTCCACTAAATAGGATGTTGTAAAGAAATATGGAAGGAGCAAGCAGTTATGGTACCACTAGAAAGCATGCGCAAAGCCAATCGCCCCTACTCGGCTAATTTGGGTTTTCCTTTCCATTCTACTATCTGTTTATTCTTGCTTTCTCTCTCTCTCTCTCTCTCTCTCTCTCTCTCTCTCTCTCTCTCTCTCTCTCTCTCCTACCTCTTACTATACCAATAGAGTGATAGAGTACGAAGGCCTCACATTGACCTCATATAAAGAGATTGATAAGCATGCGGATTGGCTGGAAAAGGTGGGCTTGAAGAAGTTTGTAGAGATGGCGTGGGACGAGCTATATAGCAGAACTTCAAGGTTGATGAGCTAGCTAGAATAGTTAAGGAAGTCCAACACTATCACATTGACCTTAGGGAGAGAAGAAGAAATTCACATCATCGCTGTATGTAGTATGTGGGATAGGGCAGCCAGGAAAACAACTCCAACAACTATAGAAGCTCTCCACTTCGGCCTTGCTAGAAAATGTCAATATGGGCACAGGGAGCCCTAAATTATTTGTAGAAATGATTAAATGAAGGGCAAAGGGAAATAACAAGTCTGCAATCAAGCCTCAATCTATCTTATGCTCAATGTACCAAAGCTTTGCACACTGTCTGGAAGCATAAATACTCCTTGTAGGAGGATGTGCAAAAGATGAGGGTAGAAAGAGAGCAGTAAGAAATCCTACAACAACAGGCAGCTCCAAGAACTTCAAGAAGAAAATAGAAAAATGCACAAGGAAGTGACAACCATGATAGGGAAGGCCGAGTAATATGGCTTCATATTGGATACCCTATTGAAAGTGCGGTATACAATGACGATTGGAAAATGCGTTTGGACAAGAGGTGAGCAACACTAACCATAGGGGCACTTATGATTCTCATAAAAGGGTGCCATTGAACAACACTTTCTATTGCAATAAATCTTCTTATACTCTTATGTAGACACATACCCTCATCGCTACTACCTTCATGAGCATAGGTGGAATAAACCATGCACAACCTTTTTCACCAAATTATATCATTGATCCTTGCACTAGTATGCACTGGGGAAGACGCCCACATGAGACAACATGGCGAGGTAAGGCATAAACATATAAGTACTCCAAATTATAGGTGTTGCATATTATGTGGAATTTAGAGAAATGTGTGGATGTCAATGTGGATATGACTTTTGGGAAAGCCTCTTGAAGCACCATGTAAAAGAAAGGCAAGTGATTGTAGAGATTTATGTAGAATGTGGAGATTTTTCTATGGTAGCATGCAAATTAGCATGAACATTTTTTGTATTAAAATCATCGCAAAGAGGACGTTGTGGAGGGTGTCTTGATGAAGATGTCATTGTAGGTATGAACCTAGATATGTGAGACATGCAAAAAAGTGCAATGAACATATTTGTTTACGAATATTCAAGTGATTGGGTTTACCAAATTTTTATGAGTATGTCATGATCTTATTTTACATATGAATAGAGAGAGAGAGAGAGAGAGAGAGAGAGAGAGAGAGAGAGAGAGAGAGAGAGAGAGAGAGAGAGAGAGAGAGAGAGAAGGAGAGAGAGATGCGTGTTGGGTTTTAAGATAAAATATGATTGACAACTTCAACAATGTTTGTGCTTAACATGTCATATAAACTAATAAAGTATTGATATTTTGTGTATTGTGTAGATGAATAAGATAGTGTTAAGTTTGTAGACTCAAAGGATCTGAAGGGATAAAATGAAGTTATGTGTACTATGTTAATAAATGAATGATAAGGTAGTGTTAAGTTTTTAGAGTCAAAGGATCCATAGGGATAAAATGAAGTTATGTGTACTATGTTAATAAATGAATGATAAGTTTGTAGCCTCACATGAACAGAAGAACAAGAGAGAGAAAACATGAAAAACAAAAGATATGCAAGATGTGACAACATGGACAAGAGAAAGGGAACATGAAGAGAGAGTGATGATACTATCTCCCTTATAACATCATAGCTTCAATCTAAAGACAACACGTTTAAGGGTGACGGCCGACAAGGAGGAGGGAGGAAGGGGGAGAGAGAAGGAGAAGGGGGAGAGAGAGGGAGACAAGTGACGAGAGAGAGAGAGAGAGAGAGAGAGAGAGAGAGAGAGAGAGAGAGAGAGAGATGGTAATAGATAGAGAGAGAAAGGGAGGAGCAAGGTTGGAGGAAGGAGCTGGGCTAGGCTTGCTTTGGCGAGGCTAGGAGTTGGTGGGAGGAGATGGTCATGGGGAGAGTTAAAGAGAGAGTGCTCAAAGTAGAGAGAGAGGGTAGCCAAGAAAAGCTCCCTCGATGACAACCCCCAGTGTAAAGAAGCTATCCTAGTTAATCCTTTCTTTTACTTCAGCTAGCAAGGATTAGAAACCATGGTCACTAAAAGAGCAGCACAGTTGATACCACATTCTCCTTTCTTGACCTATACTTTATCTCAAAGTCAAGCTCTCGAAGAGTTCACATCCATCTTCTACGTCGCATATTATGATCATCTTGAGTGAAGATTCATTTTAGGCTCTTATGGTCAACTACCAAGGTGAATATTTTCCTAAGAAGATAATGTCTCTATAACTTCAGGGCATGCGGCACTCCAAAAGTTGTCCCAAATCATAGATAACATAATTTCTCTCATGTGGTCAGAGTTTTTGAGATTCATATGCCTATATCCTTCTTGCATAAGGACTCCTCTTATAGCAAATCCACTAGCATTTATAACCACCTCAAATGGCTTGATTCATTTGCCATAGTAGTTCCTTCTAGGATAAGGACTCCTCTTTATTAAGAAAATCCACTAGCATCTATAACCACCTCAAATGGCTTGATTCATATGCCATAGTAGGTCCTTCTCGTATAAGGACTCATCCTAAATAAATTCCACTAGCAACTCAAATGGCTTGCCAGATTCAGACAACTTAAGAATATGATTGGTTACTAAGGCATCTTTCAGCTTGTCAAAAGTACTTTGACACAAAATTGGATATCCTTCTTTGTAAGTGTGCAGTAAAAAAATGGGCTATCTTAGCATACCAATGATGCCACAATATGTTCTTCTTACATAGGACTCGTCCTAAAGCAAATCCACTAGCATCTGTTGTAACCATGTCAAATGGCTTGACAAACTTGGGAAACTTAAGAATATGATTGGTTATTAAGGCAGGTTTCACCTTGTCAAAACTTACTTTGACACATTAGGGCCCACTAAAATGGGGTATCATTCTTTATAAGTGTAGTCAATGAAGAGGCTATCTTAGCATCCAATGTATGAAAATCTTACTTTGATACCCCACTAAAATGGGGTATCATTCTTTATAAGTGTAGTCAATGAAGAGGCTATCTTAGCATCCAATGTATGAAAATCTAACACCATCTACTTAACCCTAACTAAAATGGGGTATCATTCTTTATAAGTGTAGTCAATGAAGAGGCTATCTTAGCATCCAATGTATGAAAATCTAACACCATCTAGTTAACCCTAACAATACTTAACTTCCTTCATCGACTTTGGCTTTGGCTTTGGCTAATCTATGACTACTTGTACTTTGACTAGGTCTGCAAATATCCCATACTTAGATATTATGAACGTGAGAATGTACACTTACTCTTTTTATCAAAGAGTTTATACTTCCTTAGAATCATTGGGACTTTCGTACATGCTTGTCATAATCGGTAACATTTTTGGAAATACACCAAAATATCATCAATGAACACAAGAACATAATCATCTAGGGTGTGTTGGAGTGGAGACAAATATTGCTATCACACACACAAATATAGTAAGCAAGTAGAGATGAAGAGAAGAACAACACTCAAAGTAGATTAACAAGAATTAGTGAAGTACAAGTGAAGTGACATGATAAGGTCACTTACACACACTCATAAGAGTGTGTACATATTCTCAAGGAAAAAAACCTCCTAAAGAGGAAAAAAGTTCAATGGTCCATTATTAGCCTACTTCAACACATAACTACCATCCATATAAATGGCTACAAATCTCCTCTATAGTGATGATGTGAACATGTATAGTGGCTGATCAATCCCCAAATGGTAATAAGCCTAAAGCTTTGTGAAAATATTTGAACTTCTCTTGTGATAGAGCCTTCGTGAACATATTTGATCTTGTGTAGAAATATAAGCCACGATAATCTCTTTTATAAAATGACCTCATGATAATGCACCTCAATGTGCTTTATGTAAGAATGGAACATTGTGCTCCTTATTACAATGGCTAATGTAATCTAGCTATCAGTGAATATGGAGGTGGCAAACTGATTAAGATCTACCAAAAGGTTTTTGAGCCATACACACTTCATAGTCACTATAAAATATACCCTCTACTCAGCATCATAGCTTGAAGTGGCCATTGTTGGTGGTTGCTTCTTTGCTGGTGATCCATGATATATATGAATCACCAAGATATGAAAGCAAAAGCCACTAGTGAACACTTGCATGTCATAACATTGAGCCCAATCAAAATCAGTAAAAGCATGCAGGCTGAATATCACCCCTCTTAGCATAGAATAGGCCAAGGCACTGAGTGCCCTTTAAGTCTCAAAATACTCGCTTGGAAACCTGCCAATGCTTACTTCTTTCTAGACTATGCATAAACTTGCTTAATTGGGAGACCCCAAAGTGAATGTCTGGCCTTCTATTGCACAGACAGTGAGGCACCTAACATCCTACTGATAAAGTGATACATCAAATGGTTTACCTACATCTTGGTGACTAAGCCTAGCACTTGTCTCTACTAATGTATAAGCTTATAATATTCAAGACCAAACCATGTAAGTAGCCTCTTTATGTACTCTATTGATGTAGCAATAAGCTTATAATCTTCAAGACCAAAAGTAGCCTCTTTTTATACTCTGATGTAGTAGTAAGCTTATAATCTTCAAGACCAAACCATGTAAGTAGCCTCTTTTTGTACTCTACTAATGTAGCAATAAGCTTATAATCTTCAAGACCAAACTATGTAAGTAGCCTCTTTATGTACTTTGAGTACAACATCATAATACCATCATTATGCTGCATAAACTATGTGCCTAAATAACAAGCCCGAATCTATCATCATAATACCATCATTATGCTGCATAAACTATGTGCCTAAATAATAATACAACAAGCCCGAATCTATCATCTGAAATGACATATGTAATTCAATCTTGAAGGCTGAAATCTTCTCCTCACTAGGGCACATGAGCAGAATATTATCAACATATAAAATGATGACCAAAAAATAAAATTTACTCTTCTTTACATCGAGGGTACTTTCAATTGGATTGTTACAAAAACCAGCTGCAACCAAGTATGCATTTAGCTTCTCATACCATACTATGGGAGCTTGATTAAGGCCATATAAAGCTTTTTTAAACTTGTATACTTTAGACTCATATCCCTTTTCAAAAAAACCACGAGGCTGAGAGACAAACCTGGACCTCATGCAAATCACCATTCAAGAAGGCACTCTGGATATCCAATTGATGTACATTCCAATCATAATACGTTGCCAATGCAATAATACACCTGATCATAGTCATATGAGACATGGATGCACATGTCATCATAATCTATGCCCGTCTCCTAAGCATAACCCTTTGCAATGCTACCATTATCTTTACACTTAAGCTCACTTCATACCAATGGCCTTTTAACCATAAGGCAAATCTGCTAAATACCAAGTGTCATTTTTTGAGGATTGAGTTATACTCATCCTGCATGGCATGTATCCAATTATCATTTTTCTTCCTCAAAGGAAACAAGTTCCTCTTCAATACATATACTAGAAATGAGAGCATGAGCCACAAAAGAATAAGATGCATGATGAGAACCTGCATGTGTCCTACTAGGTAGATGACTCGGGGGGTTCACTATATATAAACTCTCTATATCACGTGCGTTCAAGGCCTAATTAAAAAACCCCTTATCTATAAAATTTTTATGAATAAACACACCCTTTTTCTATTCAATCTATAAATAGCCCCTTTAAATGTTACCCTTCTGTATGTAAAAAATGTGTTAAAAAGGTATTTAAAAAACCCCTTCTATTGAACCCACGTGCTATGCTTAATATATTTATGAGTGACCCCCTGAGGTAGACGAGTAGCTAATTTGATATCCAGCAATGTCTACACCAACCAATACTATTGGATGCCTATATTGTCACCCTTTTCTTATCCAGTGCATCATCCACAATTTCCTCATCAACATTGGTGAATCTGTGGGTTGAAATTTGAGCTGATTTGCAGCACCTTATTGAGCATTCATTAACTCCACATATGGCTGCCTACTAACATTGTACAAAGTTATAGGAGTGTATCAAAGATGTCGTGTGAGCATAAATTTTGCTACTTTTGGTATAAAAGCATGGGTTGAACTAATTTCTCAACAAAGACAACATCTCAAAATCTTCATTGTGTGGCTAGAACTAATTTCTCAACAAAGACAACATCTCAAAATCTTCATTGTGTGGCTAGATTGCAACATTTACAAATACTCTTCCCTTTTAATACTTGTTATGGAGTCATCTAGAAGTTGTTCATTTTGATAGAGTGAAGACTAAAATGATCCACATCCTAGTGCTTAGGGATTGTTTTAGAGATGCACCTTCTTCTATGGTTTCTTCCATTCCCCCAAGGCCAATGTCATGCCAACACCAAATAATCAAGTCCCGTTCAACCTCTCCTTCTGAGGTGGAGTCCTCTGAGTTATCACTTGTTGTCTCATCATCAGTAGACTCTATCAGAAGTTGAGGATTCATTTCTTACCACTTGCTTACAGTTACTCTGAATGTTGTAGTGCACCACACCTATCTCAACTTTTAAATTGCCTTCACCTTACGGATCCATGACCTTCCTAGAATTAAAGGGTAGGCCCTAGTAGCATCGAGCTTGGAAGGTATGACTTTCTTTTCTTCTTCTTCTTTCCATCCCTTGTGCTTGCTCATTTTTCCCATTCCTTCTAAGCTTTGGAGATAATGTAAGAAGCTATTTTATTTGTGTATTTTTTATCCCTCAGATCTATGAGAAGGCTATAACTAAGAGATCCTTGTCCAACAAGAGTATCAGATTGGCTAATATTACTCGCAGATGACTTTTTCTTCTTCCTCTTCTTTTCTTCTTCTTCAAGCACTTCATCCTTGCCCTCTTCTTCTTAACTCCTAGTCCTCTGATCCCTCTTTGCCATTAATGGCATTGAGGCAGTCCGGGGCGGGCAACAAGAAGAGCGGCCTCTAAGCACTCCTCAAGGCTCCCGTGTTGCTCAATGGGCTTGGGGCACAACGTAACACAAGCATAAGAACCCCAAAACCACACACTCAACAAGAAAGGGGCACCACCTAGTTATGTGTGTGAACTAGGACACCAAAGATCTTTCCTTGTAGCAAATCAATACAAGCTAACCATATACATCAATCAAAAGACACACACCCCCTCAACAAACACTCATAACATATGGTATTATGTGTGGAGGAGACTAGCATAACACAAATATATGCACACCAAACTTGGAGAAGAACTTAGAGAGACACTATAAGCTTGATTTTGTTGTCGGTATACACATGGTCTTAAGGTTACGGGAGCCCTCTCACCATACAGCCCTCTTACCATGGAATGAAAGGCAACAAATCAAAAACAGGCCCTCAAGCCGCCAAGCATAAAATCACACCACAAAATACAAGGATCAAATTTACCTTAAATCAAATATCGGACCGCTTTGCTAAATCAACTTTGGAGATGTAGGAGTCCAAGATTTTGTACACAATTGCACCCAAACTACTAATCTTATTTATGCACAAAGGCAAGATACAATTATGATAGGGAGTATGGCATCACTCAAGCCCTCACAATGACATAACTAGCTTCGAATATGCAATCAAAGGTATTGATGTATAGAGAGAGCTCACAAGGTCACTATCTCCTTACACACTAGAGTTGGGAGTGGTGTACAATGTGTGTAATCCCCTATTTTTCAAGGAATGGAGGGGGCTCTATTTATAGGTTTGAGAAGCCCCAATTAGGATTAAGCCTAATCAATTTTATTATGGAAAATCATAGATTATGGATTTTTTATTTTGAAATGAGAGTGGGCCTCTTCTTATCCCTTGAGTCACATGGATGTGGGCTCAAGGTGAGAGAATTATTGAGGATGAGAGGAGAGTGTGATGTAGAGGTTTGAGCAAATAACTTGTAGTACTACCTACTCAAAAAGTAGTAGAGTGGGTGCTTATTTACATATGTTAGTGGTTAGTAGTTAGTAATCACTATAAAAGGTTAGTAGTACAATGTATAAATGGGTGAGAAGGGCTGAGAGGTTGAGTAAGAAGAGTAAAGATTTGGAAGGATCCTTTGTGTGGTTGAAAGCTCGAAGAAGCTTGGATTCTCCCATGTGTAGATCTTTAAGTTAACCGTCGATCTCCTTCTTGCATTTGACGCCACAAAAGTTGATTGAGCTGAAGAACATGGTGGTTTTTGTAGATGGAAACCCCATATTTGCAGAGCTTAATACGATACATTCATGCTGAATTTTTGTGTATTTTTTGAGATTGGGAAAATAATTTAGTAATATGGGAGTAGTAGGGAAAGAAATGGAGATGAAGTATGGGTGTAGAGTAGATATGAGAGCAAATGGAGATGGAAGGAGAGGGAAAAGGTGGGGAGGGTGAGAGAGGACATGAAGTTTGCAGGTTTGATGGAGTGAGAAAGGAATGAGTAAGTGTGTAGGTGATGAATGTGTAAGGGAGGTGAGAAGAGACTAGGTATACCTTGCCAAAAAGTGGGCAGACTGGGGTCCAATAAAAAATTCATATCTCACCGCCATTAGCTCCAAAAATTCTCAAACAAATCGAGCATATTTCTGAGCTCCCAAGCTAACTTTTGTATTTTGATGACCAGTTCAAATTCAGAGTGGAGGTGGGCACAAAAAATTCAGCAGAATCATGTATTTTCTGAATTTTTAAAATCTTTGTGTGGGTCCCCATTGGTGGAATTTCTTGATAGCTCCAAGAGTGAGCCCCCTAATACATCATACCCTGACGTTAGAGACTCAAGTGTATGTGGACACTAACATGGAGGAGATTTTTTCCATTTTATAAAGGATTTACATAATAAGAAAAAACAAGCTAGTATTTAACTAGTCAACATATCATGACAATATGGTTATTATGATAGGAAAATAAAATAAACAAAGAGATCTAATTATGAATAAAATATACAAAAATAATTGATATATGAAAAAGTATTTAATGAAAATATATAAAATATTTAATAGTAAAAAATATATACAAAAATACTAAACTATGGAAGTCAAAAAGGAGGGAGACCCTCATTATTTTAGGGTAGATGAGAGAATAAAAGATGAAATAGTCTAAGGGAAAAAGTGATTTGGGTAGTAGGCTTTCTACATGGTGTGGGTAGAAATGTGAGGGCATAGGATTTACTTATGCTGGTGAAGTTGAAGCATATGTATAATGATGGTCCAAAAGTATTATGAAGAATAATAATAATAGTAATAAATAAATAAAAATATATTTAGGTTTTGTAATACACACACCTAATGAAGTATTTACATAACTAGAGAAAATAGAGACCACCATATTTAGGCCCTTATATAAAATGAAATATTTACACAAAATGGGCCGTAATAATTTTATTTATTTTTGATGAGCAACTAGCAAAAACTTTTTTTTAATAATATATATAGAAGATATGGGTAAAGTCCCTAACGCACACATGCCTATTTACAGTGAAAAGGTATTTATGACAAAGAGTTTATGTGATTTTCCTTGGCCGAGGTAGCTCCTTGTGGTAATGTGGATAGCCGAAAAAATGGCTATCAGCATCAAGGTTTCTTCTTCCTCTTTTGAACAACATGTCCCCTCTAGCATTGCTACCCTCTTATCATCTCTATGTCTCAACTTTGGACATTCTATGTGATAGTGCCCCTTTTCTTGACACTTATAACTTGTGATGTTACTCCTATCCCTAGGCTTTTATTGAGCTCGTGGGACCCTTTGTGGCAGTGAATTTACCAAGTGTAGATTTAAATAAAAAAAATCTACCATTAATTATGCTATATTGTGATTTAGTGATCTAATGATGTAGATGAAGGTACCTTAGATGTCAAAGGTGCTTCAACTTGAGGGGATAAAGCTAGCATGGGGACTGAAGTTTGAAAGGTTGACTCAATATACAATGCCACCTTCTTTTTAAAGGTAATTTAAAGGGATTCTTGAAAACTTATAGGGTCCTTGCTTAAAATTTCATACGTATGTAAGGAACCAAAGCCATCACAAACTGGTTCATCTTGAGGTGTGCCATTTCAATAAAGTTCTTTGAATCCGCTATAGTAGGGGAAGAAGAAGAATCGGCAATAGAAACAGGTAAAGAGATAGGCTACTACTTGGCACAAACAATGTTTCATACCTTACTAAAAAAGCTGAAACTGACTCCCCTTCCTTCTAAGAAAGTTGATCTAACTACAAGAGCACTCCACTGTCCCAAATCTCTCCTTCATTGTCTTTGTCAAATTTTCCCAATCACTTTTTGACTCTTTGGGAAAGCCTCATGCCATATCAAGGCTAAAACCTACAAGAAATCAGGAAGTATCTTAGCCCGCTCCTTCACAGACCAATTAGTTAGCTTGCATGCTTTATTGATCTCTCGAAGGTAAGCCCCTGGGTCTTCTTCTTTGGCAATGGAATACTAGAATTCTAAACATGATGACAAGTAATATAAAGAGCAATGTACCAAATTCTTTGACTCAATAGTGTAAAACTAGATTATGGCTTAGAAGCACTTTCCCAAAAGCATTCACCAGATGATCTCTAAATCACACCATCAAACATGATTGACCAATATCCATGAATGAATTGAGTGTGGATGAGATCCAATTGAACACTTCTCAGAATAGGCAATGCACATAGTAATTTTAGAATGCTATAGTATTCCTCAAGGACATAATAAAAGAAAGCAATGGCATCAATATATACATCCCAGAGACATCATCAAAGTCACCTAATAGCTCAACCTCTATTCACACCATACAACCAAGGCATTGATTAGGTCCCACTTTCATAATACTTGTCACTGATGTTGATTCATGGGAATATTCAATAAGGAAAACATAAAGGAAATTATCATGATTACTGTGCAAGTTGCTTGTATATCACCTTCATTGTCTTCTAATTCTCAAAGCTATGCTACAATTTCTTTCAAGGGTGTTCTTCCTGGCATTGTAGGTGAGCTTCGAAAGATGCCTATACTGAGTACAATCATGACTGCTAGGATCATGACTTGCTAGGATCATAAGGTAAGACATAATAAATCCAAGGTCAAACCTACAAGGCATCTCCACCAAAAGATGTGACACAAAGATAGGGGTTTCACTTTGATCACTTCTTAAAGTTAGAAGTATGCCCATATGAGACTATACCATGATCTCGCCTCCTTCCCTCTCTCTAAAGTAAGATGAAGATAAAGACATCAAAGGTGAGATCATAATTCATGGAAGAAAAAATGAAAGGATCGGGAGAAGCAAGAATTTTGGGTAATCTTGCTGGTCCAAAAGTGGGCAACTCTTTATTGGAAGAAAATCTTCTGACTCAAGAATATGTGAACATAGACATAGGATGAGTGTTGGTATAGCTCATCCATGTGAATTGTGCAAATTATACAAAACATATTAGATAAAGAGAAGGTAGAAAGGTGTCAAACTTCAACAAATACATGGGAAATTACATTCCACAAATAGTTTTAAGAGAAACTAAACTTTTTTTAAGAAAAGCGATGGACCACTATGCCGATAAAGGAGACAAATAGAGGAAATTTATTCTTTACTCCAAATTCTACTAAAAAAATTGAATCACATATGTGTGTAGAGCTTGAAGAGAGCTTCTCTCCCATATAAAAAATTTTAAAAATGGGTAAAACGTAGCAACAAGCGCAACCTACTTGATAGTTTTACATGAGCATATATGAAGAATAATGCTCCTTTTCATGGAAAATGCCACCAATGCATGCACCTATATATCCCTACCATCCCACATGGCTTTTTTTGATGTGGAAGGAATGAAGGCAGATGCAAGAGTAACATCTGAACTAGTGTCACCATTCAAAGTACATGTACTATTGTGTGTTGGCAAGATAGGGCATGCCTTAATACCAATAACAACATTCCAAAGCCCTTTGGCAACAAGTACATGATGCATCATATAGGACCATAATAGGTGGTTGTTCCCATCAAGCTTATCCTTAGCGAAAATCATCACTACCTACCATTTCAACCTGCAAATAACAAATCTCTAACGCAAAATACAAATATCGCAACTACATACAAATACTCAATTTCCACTGAATGCAATTGAGATGGCTGCCTCAATAGATCACTATTCATGATGATGAATAAAAACTTGCAAGGTGTTTGAAAAGTTTAGAATATTGAAATGTTACTAGTGGGAATGTAGAAACAGATGATAATGATGGTGATACTACCAAAGTTGTTGATGAGGATGAGCTTAAAGACATGATGTCGATGATGATAACGGCCTTGTCTACACACCAAACGCTTTTGCAGGTGCATAAAATCTAAAATTTAATAAAGATAGTTCAAATTGACACCCCTTAGATGGTGATGCTACCGAAGTTGATGATGAGCTTGAAGATGCAATGTCAAAGAAGATAACGGCTCTTCTACACACCAAATGCTTCGGTAGTGCATAAAACCCTAAATCGAATAAAGATAGTTCAAAGTGACACTCCCCACAAATGTCTGAGGAAACCTTACAACATGCGAATGAGCCTTAAAACACCCAAAAATACTTAAAACTACATTAAGTAGTTAACATCACACTACAGGGTGTACCTTCTCCATCTAATAGGGTAGTTGAATCTGAGATAATTATAAGAGAAACTCGAGAAAATGATGACAAGGGGGTGATGGCCAAGAGAATCTACTCTAACTGTAATTGTTAGAGTAGAAACGAACATAGCAACACAGTTAGAGTAGAGAATCTACTCTAACTGTAATTGTTAGAGTAGAGACGAACATAGCAACACAAGTAGAGATGTAATAAGCAAGTAGAGATGTAATAAGCAAGTAGAGACAGAGAGAAACACAACACTCAAAGCAGATTGACAAGTACAAGTGAAGTGACATGATAAGGCCACTTACACTCATAAGAGTGTGTACATATTCTCAAGGGAAAAACCTCCTAAAGATGGAATAAGTTTTCAGGCCCATTATTAGCCTACGTCCTACGTCTACACATCACAACCATTCATATAAATGGCTATATGGTGTTCTCTAAAAATTTCTTACGTAAGAAGATGGTTAAAGGTAGCAAGAGCATTTTTTAACCTGAAGGGCATCACTGTGAACTCATAATATCCATACGGAGCATTAAAAACTATCTTGGGATATCCTGCTCCTTGATCCTAATTTGGTAGTACCCCAATTTCATATCAATCTTTATAAATATATGAGAACCAAAAAATCAATCTAGAAGCTCGTCAACACATCACAACCATTCATGTGAATGGCTACATGGTGTTCTCTAAAAATTTCTTGCATAAGAAGATGGTTAAAGGTAGCAAGAGCATTTGTTAACCTGTGAAATCATAATATCCATATGAAGCATTAAAAACTATCTTGGGATATTCTATTCCTTGATCCTGATTTGGTAGTACCCCAATTTCATATCAACCTTTATAAATATCTGGGAACCATGCAATTGATCTAGAAGCTTGTCAATCCTAGAAATAGGACATTTGTTCTTGATGGTTAAGTGATTATTCAACTCTCTGTAATCAATACACAACCTAAGGGTTATATCCTTTTTCTCCTGAAAGAGCATGGGCACACTTCATAGTGATACACAACCTAAGGGTTCCATCTTTTTTCTCATAGAAGAGCACTAGTGGAACCCATAGCGATATATTGGGTTATATAAACCCTTGTCCAAAGGTTACCTCAATTTCTCCTTGAGCTCTATTGCTTTAGGAACAACCATCATCATCTTATGAAATCGCTTGGTCGTAGGTTCACCAAATCTATCTCATGATCCATAATTCCTCAAAAAACACATATGTATAATCACTCAATCATTGTGTTTCCTTTTAATATGTCTCCTTGCATGCTAGGTTCTATTCGACAACATAAATCACATGTTTCTTCTTGAGCCCCTTCAATAATTTTGAGGCCTTTACTAACTATGTTGGCGGAGATCCAATCACTTCAATTCCTTGCACCTTGCTCCCTTCAAGATCCATGAAGGAAATGGTCCCCTTATGGTAATGGATGCAAGCCTCATTTTAAGTAAGCCAAGAATTCCACCATATAGACCTAAGGGCAAAACCTTATCCAATGAGAATTAAATCGTGTTTGTTGCATGGCGAGTGATTTTCCCACCAGCCAACTCCACTTGCGTCAATTTCCTTACATGCAACTTGCATTGGTTTTCCTTACCTTTGATTGAACTAACTTATGTAAGCATGAATTAATGAATGCCTTGCCTCCACTTGCATTGGTCTTCCTTACCTCTGATTAAAAACTTGAAAGTGACATATGCCTACCAAAACTTGCATGCAACAAGTTATACCAAGAAAATAAGTTAGGGAAATGAGGTGAGCAGAATCATGTTGATACATTACAATGATATGGTCACTTTTAAGTTGTCATACTTTCTTTGTAGCTATAAACTAATTTGAATAATATTATCTTGTAATTAGTGCTTTAAAGGGTGCATGTAAAGCAATGCGAGTTTACACTAAAAGTGGTCCAAACTCCACCTACCATGCATATACCCACTTTGAATTAGATCTAGTGTAATTTAGCAACTCCATTAATGCAATAAACCATTAGCATAGTCCTGTTAAAAGACATGGTGTGAGCTTAATGATTGAATGAATCAAGCAATGGAGATCATCACATAGACAAACTCACACCACTAGAGCAACACATGCCACCACTTAGATAATAGTGAAATGTACCCAATGAGGAATAGAGAACTCAAGTTCACCACAAAGCATCACATAAACACTTGGTAATGGAAAATGCAAAGACGAGAGTATTTCCAAAAAGGACCACTTAGTATATTGATCACTAAGCAAGTACACAAAGCATGGGCATTACACTCTCCACTTAGTTCTCTAGTTAGCTCTATAGTGTGAGTAGTATACCCTGTTTATATAGGCTCAGGAGAAGGAGGTGCCTAGGGCCCATGAATCTCTCCACCTCCCTTAGATTTCTCACCAGACTCATCTAAAAGGTGATGCCTCAATCATAGGAAAGTATCTACTAGATCTACACTCAGTTACTCTAGTAAATGAGCCTTCTAACCTTAGAACAAGACACTCTAAGGTATCACTAAGGAAATCACACTAAGAGTGGATGCTAGATCACATATTAACACCCTCCCTTGATCAAGCATCCATACCACACAAGTTGTGCTTGGATTAGATCTACCGCTAAGATAAAGATCACTAAGACATCACTAAGATAAAAGTGCCCCACAAGCTATAAAATGTCATACATCATAACTGCTAGAATAATGACTTGGAGAAGTTTGCCTCCTCCTTCTCTGGTTGATTTGACTTTCCCTTCTCTTTCTCCTCTTCATCCTTTTTCCTTTTGAAGCAATTTTTGATAATGTGGCCCTTCTTTTTGCAATAGTAGCAAGTCCTAGGAGCCTTGGTCTTCTTGTCCTTGACTGTAGTGGAATAGGCATGATCCACTAGAACTCATGTCGAAGGAGCTAAAGCTTTTGAACCCTCCATGCGGGTTTCCTCCAGAATGAGGGCAGAAGTCACTAAGGTTAGAGTATGATTGGCTAACTGAGACACACTACTCATAACAAGGAGGCATGCTGGAGAGCAACACATAGATGGCCTCCTCTTCATCAATGGTAACACCTGAACCACTGAGTCGATCAATCATACAACAAATGTCATTGACATGAGATGCGACACTAGCTTTGTCATCCTTTTCCATCCTATAAAGTTTCTTCCTTAAGAAGAACCCAGCACAGCTGCATTGGTTTGCCCAAAGATGGGGACTTGAGCCTAAGCCATGCTTCATTCGAAGTCTTTGTTGAGTTTACTTGATGGATTTGGCTATCACCTAGCCCACAAATGATGAGAGATAATGCTTTGGAGTCTAAATTGGTCCACTTAGTGAAGATGAGATTTGGATCTCTATTTGGCATCCTCTCAGTCCCATTAACCACTCCCCACATGTCTTTTTCTATGAGACACATTTGCATTTTGATGCACCAAGTATGGTACTTGGAGCCATCAGATTTATCTGTTTTATCAAACAGATTTCCCACCATAGTTGCCATGGTTCTCAACCTGACACACGCACACAATGTTACACAAATAGGGAAGTCCTTTATAGCTTTAGGGCTTTACAATGGAGCTTGGCTTTTCACCTAGAAATGCTCTACTCAAGTATTCCTTCACGAAATAAGTGAAGATGTGTACATATGAGCTATGACCACTCCACATAATGTGACCTGGCCTTGATCTTAAAAATGGGCTTGGAACCTTTGGCTAATGCAATTTGGGCTTTATTTTTAGTGTGTAAATACTTTGGCATTTGGCACTTAAACCCTTTGTTTCACTAAGAAATGCAAGATGAGAGATGTGCTCTTAGTGCTAGAGCATATACATGATGCTTTTCACAAAGAGTGCATATGTATTTTACTTCCCACAAAGGTAAATGATTAATATGCCAAAGGTTGGAGAACCCTTTAATCCAAGGTTTGAAGGGTGATAGTCACTATGGTTTAAAATTAGAAATTTTTATTTGAATTTAAAAACCGGTTCCCTCTTCTCAAGGAGATAAAAGAGGGTATCTCCCTTTAATTCTGCACAAGAAAAGAATGCGTTGCCCCCACTATGCACTGCATGGACTAAGGCAAGGTAGGGCACCGTTTGGAAGCAAGCATGGCGACGTGTTGCTACTGCAGGGGAATTACACAGAGTCTCCTCCTTGTACTGTAGAGAGAGCTCCTCTGAGATGAGAGCCAAGGCTCACTTAGGCCTTGTGATACAACTCGAGAAGCTTGTGAAGAACCCCATCTGTTGACTAGAGCTCTGAGCTACAAAGAGCACATCCGGTTGCTACAATAGACGCTCTGAGATGTTGTGGAAAGGCTATGATGTGATCTCAACACTCAGCTCCTTAGTGTGGGCTACACAAAGTAGGGTGATAGTAATGGGAGATGCCTCACATAATCAGAACCACAAAAACATGTTGCCATTGTAGCCTGTAGGAGAGCTAGAATCTGCAGACTAAATGCAGCACTCATAGAGAGTTACGCTACTAGCTAGCTCAGGATTATGCTTTCTTTAACAATAATAATGACCTCTTCTCACACAAAGAACTCATCAAAGATTAGTAGAACAGAGTGCACAAATCTCTTCAAGTAAACCTTGAGTAGATAAGCTTCTTTCTGCTCTTCTTTTTGCTTGCTCTCTGAAGTACCTCCTTTCTGAGCTAAAATGCAGAGAACTTCTTAACCTATTCCCTTCACATAGAGAACTCATCAATAATAATAATAATGACCTCTTCTCACATGGAGAACTCATCAAAGATTAGTAGAATAGAGTGCACAAATCTCTTCAAGTAAACCTTGAGTAGAGAAACTTCTCTTTGCTCTTCTTTTCGCTTACTTTGAAGTACCTCCTTTCTGAGCTGGAATGCAGAGAACTTCTTGACCTTTCCCTTCACATAGAGAACTCATCAATAATAATAATGACCTCTTCTCACACACAGAACTCATCAAAGATTAGTAGAATAGAGTGCACAAACCTCTTCAAGTAAACCTTGAGTAGATAAACTTCTCTCTGCTCTTCTTTTCGCTGAAGTACCTTCTTTCTAAGGAGCTGGAATGCAGAGAACTTCTTGACCTCTTCCCTTCACACAATAGAGATAGCTCAATCATCTAGTATTTGAGCTCTCTTGGCCACCTTGAGGCTCTATTTCAAGCTTGCTATACAGCTCACAGGATTGTTGCTTCTTGGAATGGTGCTCACATAGAGCTAGAACTCAGCTTCACACATAATTTCTATACATAGTATAGCCTCACAAGTTAAGAAGCTTCCCTCACTTAAACCAATGTGTGCCACCCACACTAATATAATGAGGAGACTCCACACAAGATGTCAATGCACAAAGCAATGCTCACCAAGAAGCTAAGATTGATGAATTTTCCCTAGCTCCAAATGCTACTTACTGAAGCAAGGCTACTTAATCAACCAAAGGATACAATGAACTCCACACAGGTATGATGCTAGTGAACTAATCACTCAAACACCTACACACTCCTTACATAGAGGGAGTTCCCAACAAGGGTAGCTCTGATACCATGTTAAAAGACATGGTGTGACCTTAATGATTGAATGAATCAAGAAATGGAAAGGATCATCACATAGGCAAACTCACACCACTAGAGCAACACATGATGCCACCACTTAGATAATAATAAAATGTAACCAATAAGTAATAGAGTATACTTAAGGTCACCACAAAGCATCACATAAACACATGCTAATGAAAAATGCAAAGAGGAGATTATTTCCACAATGACATGAGATGCGACACTAGCTTTGTCATCCTTTTCCATCCTATAAAGTTTCTTCCTTAAGAAGAACCCAGCACAGCTGCATTGGTTTGCCCAAAGATGGACTTGAGCCTAAGCCATGCTTCATTCGAAGTCTTTGTTGAGTTTACTTGATGGATTTGGCTATCACCTAGCCCACAAATGATGAGAGATAATGCTTTGGAGTCTAAATTGGTCCACTTAGTGAAGATGAGATTTGGATCTCTATTTGGCATCCTCTCAGTCCCATTAACCACTCCCCACATGTCTTTTTCTATGAGACACATTTGCATTTTGATGCACCAAGTATGGTACTTGGAGCCATCAAATTTATCTGTTTTATCAAACAGATTTCCCACCATAGTTGCCATGGTTCTCAACCTGACACACGCACACAATGTTACACAAATAGGGAAGTCCTTTATAGCTTTAGGGCTTTACAATGGAGCTTGGCTTTTCACCTAGAAATGCTCTACTCAAGTGTTCCTTCACGAAATAAGTGAAGATGTGTACATATGAGCTATGACCACTCCACATAATGTGACCTGGCCTTGATCTTAAAAATGGGCTTGGAACCTTTGGCTAATGCAATTTGGGCTTTATTTTTAGTGTGTAAATACTTTGGCATTTGGCACTTGAACCCTTTGTTTCACTAAGAAATGCAAGATGATAGATGTGCTCTTAGTGCTAGAGCATATACATGATGCTTTTCACAAAGAGTGCATATGTATTTTACTTCCCACAAAGGACATGAGATGCGACACTCGCTTTGTCATCCTTTTCCATCCTATAAAGTTTCTTCCTTAAGAAGAACCCAGCACAGCTGCATTGGTTTGCCCAAAGATGGAAGATGGACTTGAGCCTAAGCCATGCTTCATTCGAAGTCTTTGTTGAGTTTACTTGATGGATTTGGCTATCACCTAGCCCACAAATGATGAGAGATAATGCTTTGGAGTCTAAATTGGTCCACTTAGTGAAGATGAGATTTGGATCTCTATTTGGCATCCTCTCAGTCCCATTAACCACTCCCCACATGTCTTTTTCTATGAGACACATTTGCATTTTGATGCACCAAGTATGGTACTTGGAGCCATCAAATTTATCTGTTTTATCAAACAGATTTTCCACCATAGTTGCCATGGTTCTCAACCTGACACACGCACACAATGTTACACAAATAGGGAAGTCCTTTATAGCTTTAGGGCTTTACAATGGAGCTTGGCTTTTCACCTAGAAATGCTCTACTCAAGTATTCCTTCACGAAATAAGTGAAGATGTGTACATATGAGCTATGACCACTCCACATAATGTGACCTGGCCTTGATCTTAAAAATGGGCTTGGAACCTTTGGCTAATGCAATTTGGGCTTTATTTTTAGTGTGTAAATACTTTGGCATTTGGCACTTGAACCCTTTGTTTCACTAAGAAATGCAAGATGAGAGATGTGCTCTTAGTGCTAGAGCATATACATGATGCTTTTCACAAAGAGTGCATATGTATTTTACTTCCCACAAAGGACATGAGATGCGACACTCGCTTTGTCATCCTTTTCCATCCTATAAAGTTTCTTCCTTAAGAAGAACCCAGCACAGCTGCATTGGTTTGCCCAAAGATGGACTTGAGCCTAAGCCATGCTTCATTCGAAGTCTTTGTTGAGTTTACTTGATGGATTTGGCTATCACCTAGCCCACAAATGATGAGAGATAATGCTTTGGAGTCTAAATTGGTCCACTTAGTGAAGATGAGATTTGGATCTCTATTTGGCATCCTCTCAGTCCCATTAACCACTCCCCACATGTCTTTTTCTATGACACACATTTGCATTTTGATGCACCAAGTATGGTACTTGGAGCCATCAGATTTATCTGTTTTATCAAACAGATTTCCCACCATAGTTGCCATGGTTCTCAACCTGACACACGCACACAATGTTACACAAATAGGGAAGTCCTTTATAGCTTTAGGGCTTTACAATGGAGCTTGGCTTTTCACCTAGAAATGCTCTACTCAATTATTCCTTCACGAAATAAACGAAGATGTGTACATATGAGCTATGACCACTCCACATAATGTGACCTGGCCTTGATCTTAAAAATGGGCTGGGAACCTTTGGCTAATGCAATTTGGGCTTTATTTTTAGTGTGTAAATACTTTGGCATTTGGCACTTGAACCCTTTGTTTCACTAAGAAATGCAAGATGAGAGATGTGCTCTTAGTGCTAGAGCATATACATGATGCTTTTCACAAAGAGTGCATATGTATTTTACTTCCCACAAAGGTAAATGATTAATATGCCAAAGGTTGGAGAACCCTTTAATCCAAGGTTTGAAGGGTGATAGTCACTATGGTTTAAAATTAGAAATTTTTATTTGAATTTAAAAACCGATTCCCTCTTCTCAAGGAGATAAAAGAGGGTATCTCGCTTTAATTCTGCACAAGAAAAGAATGCGTTGCCCCCACTATGCACTGCATGGACTGAGGCAAGGTAGGGCACCGTTTGGAAGCAAGCATGGCGACGTGTTGCTACTGCAGGGGAATTACACAGAGTCTCCTCCTTGTACTGTAGAGAGAGCTCCTCTGAGATGAGAGCCAAGGCTCACTTAGGCCTTGTGATACAACCCGAGAAGCTTGTGAAGAACCCCATCTGTTGACTAGAGCTCTGAGCTACAAAGAGCACATCCGGTTGCTACAATAGACGCTCTATAGATGTTGTGGAAAAGCTATGATGTGATCTCAACACTCAGCTCCTTAGTGTGGGCTACACAAAGTAGGGTGATAGGAATGGGAGATGCCTCACATAATCAGAACCAGAAAAACATGTTGCCATTGTAGCCTGTAGGAGAGCTAGAATCTGCAGACTAAATGCAGCACTCATAGAGAGTTACGCTACTAGCTAGCTCAGGATTATGCTTTCTTTAACAATAATAATGACCTCTTCTCACACAAAGAACTCATCAAAGATTAGTAGAACAGAGTGCACAAATCTCTTCAAGTAAACCTTGAGTAGATAAGCTTCTTTCTGCTCTTCTTTTTGCTTGCTCTCTGAAGTACCTCCTTTCTGAGCTAAAATGCAGAGAACTTCTTAACCTATTCCCTTCACATAGAGAACTCATCAATAATAATAATAATGACCTCTTCTCACATGGAGAACTCATCAAAGATTAGTAGAATAGAGTGCACAAATCTCTTCAAGTAAACCTTGAGTAGAGAAACTTCTCTTTGCTCTTCTTTTCGCTTACTTTGAAGTACCTCCTTTCTGAGCTGGAATGCAGAGAACTTCTTGACCTTTCCCTTCACATAGAGAACTCATCAATAATAATAATGACCTCTTCTCACACACAGAACTCATCAAAGATTAGTAGAATAGAGTGCACAAACCTCTTCAAGTAAACCTTGAGTAGATAAACTTCTCTCTGCTCTTCTTTTCGCTGAAGTACCTTCTTTCTAAGGAGTTGGAATGCAGAGAACTTCTTGACCTCTTCCCTTCACACAATAGAGATAGCTCAATCATCTAGTATTTGAGCTCTCTTGGCCACCTTGAGGCTCTATTTCAAGCTTGCTATACAGCTCACAGGATTGTTGCTTCTTGGAATGGTGCTCACATAGAGCTAGAACTCAGCTTCACACATAATTTCTATACATAGTATAGCCTCACAAGTTATGAAGCTTCCCTCACTTAAACCAATGTGTGCCACCCACACTAATATAATGAGGAGACTCCACACAAGATGTCAATGCACAAAGCAATGCTCACCAAGAAGCTAAGATTGATGAATTTTCCCTAGCTCCAAATGCTACTTACTGAAGCAAGGCTACTTAATCAACCAAAGGATACAATGAACTCCACACAGGTATGATGCTAGTGAACTAATCACTCAAACACCTACACACTCCTTACATAGAGGGAGTTCCCAACAAGGGTACCTCTGATACCATGTTAAAAGACATGGTGTGACCTTAATGATTGAATGAATCAAGAAATGGAAAGGATCATCACATAGGCAAACTCACACCACTAGAGCAACACATGATGCCACCACTTAGATAATAATAAAATGTAACCAATAAGCAATAGAGTATACTTAAGGTCACCACAAAGCATCACATAAACACATGCTAATGAAAAATGCAAAGAGGAGATTATTTCCACAATGACATGAGATGCGACACTAGCTTTGTCATCCTTTTCCATCCTATAAAGTTTCTTCCTTAAGAAGAACCCAGCACAGCTGCATTGGTTTGCCCAAAGATGGACTTGAGCCTAAGCCATGCTTCATTCGAAGTCTTTGTTGAGTTTACTTGATGGATTTGGCTATCACCTAGCCCACAAATGATGAGAGATAATGCTTTGGAGTCTAAATTGGTCCACTTAGTGAAGATGAGATTTGGATCTCTATTTGGCATCCTCTCAGTCCCATTAACCACTCCCCACATGTCTTTTTCTATGAGACACATTTGCATTTTGATGCACCAAGTATGGTACTTGGAGCCATCAAATTTATCTGTTTTATCAAACAGATTTCCCACCATAGTTGCCATGGTTCTCAACCTGACACACGCACACAATGTTACACAAATAGGGAAGTCCTTTATAGCTTTAGGGCTTTACAATGGAGCTTGGCTTTTCACCTAGAAATGCTCTACTCAAGTGTTCCTTCACGAAATAAGTGAAGATGTGTACATATGAGCTATGACCACTCCACATAATGTAACCTGGCCTTGATCTTAAAAATGGGCTTGGAACCTTTGGCTAATGCAATTTGGGCTTTATTTTTAGTGTGTAAATACTTTGGCATTTGGCACTTGAACCCTTTGTTTCACTAAGAAATGCAAGATGAGAGATGTGCTCTTAGTGCTAGAGCATATACATGATGCTTTTCACAAAGAGTGCGTATGTATTTTACTTCCCACAAAGGACATGAGATGCGACACTCGCTTTGTCATCCTTTTCCATCCTATAAAGTTTCTTCCTTAAGAAGAACCCAGCACAGCTGCATTGGTTTGCCCAAAGATGGACTTGAGCCTAAGCCATTCTTCATTAGAAGTCTTTGTTGAGTTTACTTGATGGATTTGGCTATCACCTAGCCCACAAATGATGAGAGATAATGCTTTGGAGTCTAAATTGGTCCACTTAGTGAAGATGAGATTTGGATCTCTATTTGGCATCCTCTCAGTCCCATTAACCACTCCCCACATGTCTTTTTCTATGAGACACATTTGCATTTTGATGCACCAAGTATGGTACTTGGAGCCATCAAATTTATCTATTTTTTCAAACAGATTTCCCACCATAGTTGCCATGGTTCTCAACCTGACACACGCACACAATGTTACACAAATAGGGAAGTCCTTTATAGCTTTAGGGCTTTACAATGGAGCTTGGCTTTTCACCTAGAAATGCTCTACTCAAGTATTCCTTCACGAAATAAGTGAAGATGTGTACATATGAGCTATGACCACTCCACATAATGTGACCTGGCCTTGATCTTAAAAATGGGCTTGGAACCTTTGGCTAATGCAATTTGGGCTTTATTTTTAGTGTGTAAATACTTTGGCATTTGGCACTTGAACCCTTTGTTTCACTAAGAAATGCAAGATGAGAGATGTGCTCTTAGTGCTAGAGCATATACATGATGATTTTCACAAAGAGTGCGTATGTATTTTACTTCCCACAAAGGACATGAGATGCGACACTCGCTTTGTCATCCTTTTCCATCCTATAAAGTTTCTTCCTTAAGAAGAACCCAGCACAGCTGCATTGGTTTGCCCAAAGATGGACTTGAGCCTAAGCCATGCTTCATTCGAAGTCTTTGTTGAGTTTACTTGATGGATTTGGCTATCACCTAGCCCACAAATCATGAGAGATAATGCTTTGGAGTCTAAATTGGTCCACTTAGTGAAGATGAGATTTGGATCTCTATTTGGCATCCTCTCAGTCCCATTAACCACTCCCCACATGTCTTTTTCTATGAGACACATTTGCATTTTGATGCACCAAGTATGGTACTTGGAGCCATCAAATTTATCTGTTTTATCAAACAGATTTCCCACCATAGTTGCCATGGTTCTCAACCTGACACACGCACACAATGTTACACAAATAGGGAAGTCCTTTATAGCTTTAGGGCTTTACAATGGAGCTTGGCTTTTCACCTAGAAATGCTCTACTCAAGTATTCCTTCACGAAATAAGTGAAGATGTGTACATATGAGCTATGACCACTCCACATAATGTGACCTGGCCTTGATCTTAAAAATGGGCTTGGAACCTTTGGCTAATGCAATTTGGGCTTTATTTTTAGTGTGTAAATACTTTGGCATTTGGCACTTGAACCCTTTGTTTCACTAAGAAATGCAAGATGAGAGATGTGCTCTTAGTGCTAGAGCATATACATGATGATTTTCACAAAGAGTGTGTATGTATTTTACTTCCCACAAAGGACATGAGATGCGACACTCGCTTTGTCATCCTTTTCCATCCTATAAAGTTTCTTCCTTAAGAAGAACCCAGCACAGCTGCATTGGTTTGCCCAAAGATGGACTTGAGCCTAAGCCATGCTTCATTCGAAGTCTTTGTTGAGTTTACTTGATGGATTTGGCTATCACCTAGCCCACAAATGATGAGAGATAATGCTTTGGAGTCTAAATTGGTCCACTTAGTGAAGATGAGATTTGGATCTCTATTTGGCATCCTCTCAGTCCCATTAACCACTCCCCACATGTCTTTTTCTACGAGACACATTTGCATTTTGATGCACCAAGTATGGTACTTGGAGCCATCAAATTTATCTGTTTTATCAAACAGATTTCCCACCATAGTTGCCATGGTTCTCAACCTGACACACGCACACAATGTTACACAAATAGGGAAGTCCTTTATAGCTTTAGGGCTTTACAATGGAGCTTGGCTTTTCACCTAGAAATGCTCTACTCAAGTATTCCTTCACGAAATAAGTGAAGATGTGTACATATGAGCTATGACCACTCCACATAATGTGACCTGGCCTTGATCTTAAAAATGGGCTTGGAACCTTTGGCTAATGCAATTTGGGCTTTATTTTTAGTGTGTAAATACTTTGGCATTTGGCACTTGAACCCTTTGTTTCACTAAGAAATGCAAGATGAGAGATGTGCTCTTAGTGCTAGAGCATATACATGATGCTTTTCACAAAGAGTGCATATGTATTTTACTTCCCACAAAGGACATGAGATGCGACACTCGCTTTGTCATCCTTTTCCATCCTTTAAAGTTTCTTCCTTAAGAAGAACCCAGCACAGCTGCATTGGTTTGCCCAAAGATGGACTTGAGCCTAAGCCATGCTTCATTCGAAGTCTTTGTTGAGTTTACTTGATGGATTTGGCTATCACCTAGCCCACAAATGATGAGAGATAATGCTTTGGAGTCTAAATTGGTCCACTTAGTGAAGATGAGATTTGGATCTCTATTTGGCATCCTCTCAGTCCCATTAACCACTCCCCACATGTCTTTTTCTATGAGACACATTTGCATTTTGATGCACCAAGTATGGTACTTGGAGCCATCAAATTTATCTGTTTTATCAAACAGATTTCCCACCATAGTTGCCATGGTTCTCAACCTGACACACGCACACAATGTTACACAAATAGGGAAGTCCTTTATAGCTTTAGGGCTTTACAATGGAGCTTGGCTTTTCACCTAGAAATGCTCTACTCAAGTATTCCTTCACGAAATAAGTGAAGATGTGTACATATGAGCTATGACCACTCCACATAATGTGACCTGGCCTTGATCTTAAAAATGGGCTTGGAACCTTTGGCTAATGCAATTTGGGCTTTATTTTTAGTGTGTAAATACTTTGGCATTTGGCACTTGAACCCTTTGTTTCACTAAGAAATGCAAGATGAGAGATGTGCTCTTAGTGCTAGAGCATATACATGATGCTTTTCACAAAGAGTGCATATGTATTTTACTTCCCACAAAGGACATGAGATGCGACACTCGCTTTGTCATCCTTTTCCATCCTTTAAAGTTTCTTCCTTAAGAAGAACCCAGCACAGCTGCATTGGTTTGCCCAAAGATGGACTTGAGCCTAAGCCATGCTTCATTAGAAGTCTTTGTTGAGTTTACTTGATGGATTTGGCTATCACCTAGCCCACAAATGATGAGAGATAATGCTTTGGAGTCTAAATTGGTCCACTTAGTGAAGATGAGATTTGGATCTCTATTTGGCATCCTCTCAGTCCCATTAACCACTCCCCACATGTCTTTTTCTATGAGACACATTTGCATTTTGATGCACCAAGTATGGTACTTGGAGCCATCAAATTTATCTGTTTTATCAAACAGATTTCCCACCATAGTTGCCATGGTTCTCAACCTGACACACGCACACAATGTTACACAAATAGGGAAGTCCTTTATAGCTTTAGGGCTTTACAATGGAGCTTGGCTTTTCACCTAGAAATGCTCTACTCAAGTATTCCTTCACGAAATAAGTGAAGATGTGTACATGTTGAGATATCGAGCTCTAGTGAGGCGGTGGACACTGATGACCCGCCTGGGGGATAGGCCCCGCACTTACACCACTGGCATGGTTGGTGAGATCTTGGGTGATATGCGGCCAGTGGGATGACAGGCTGTGTGACAGCCACTCTAGAGACTGGCATAGTTATAGCGCCAGCTCATTTAGTCGGGTTCACACTATAGAGAACTCGTGTATGTATTTGGTTGAGTACCTTTCATATTGTGTGTACTCTTATTCTTGTATATGGTGTGTTGAGTGTTGAGTAGAGATGAAGAAGATTTTCAGCCTCTCACCTTGTGTGTTCTCTATCAGGGTTTTGTGAGTGTGTGTGTGTGCTTGCAAGAGCTCAAGCTCTCTTCCCCCCTGCATCTTTTCATGGTATCAGAGCCTGGTTCGTGCTAAGGGCTGAGCTGCAAGCAAGAGAACCACAGGAAGCGGTACGAGGGTAAGAGCTTCAACTACTCTTCCCTATTGTGTTGGTGACTACACCCTTGTCGGGAGCTCTACGGGAGGCACCGGCAAACGATATCCGATTGAGGAGCTTTCTTCGCGGGAGTGAAGCTATAGGGCAACTATACAGTCCTACGGACTCCTACGGACTCCTACGGACTGAAAATTTCCGGGCCGAAAACGCGTTTCGGGCACGTTTGGACCTCCATTTTTCAGAAAGCAGGCGATTTCGAGCACTGCGGGTAAGTCATCGATTCTCTGCAGAAGTCTGTTTTAAGAACTGCAGGAAGACAGATTGACTGTGCAGACACTGTGGGTGCTGCAAAGAGGTCTACAGTTGCCATTGGGTGTATGTATGCACACTGAAGTCACTGGTTGTGACATTTGAGAGTACTGCAGTACCGCTGTGCAGAAAATACTGCAGGTTGTGCAGAAAAACCAGAGTGCAGGTTCTGGTGAAATTGTGTGTTTGGCAAGATGTCTAATGATGGCATAACACAGATTGTGGCTGAGAAGCTGGATAAGAATAACTTCCATGCTTGGAGGTTCAGGTTGACAAATTTCCTGATGGGAAAAGGCTATTGGGACTACATAGAAGGTGAGCATGAAGAGGCACCGGAGATACCGGATATAAATCCGACTGCTGCAGATGTGAAAGAGTTTAAAGACTGGAACCAAGGAGCCAGGAAGGTTATGTATTGGCTTTCCATTAGTATACAGGACACCATGATTGGGCACATTCAGGATGCCAAGTCCCCCAAGGAGGCGTGGGACACCTTGGTAAAGCTTTATGAAACAAACACCAAGGCACGTAAGATACAGTTGAAGAATGAACTTCACACTGTGGAGAAAAAGAGCATGTCTGTGAATGACTATGCGCTGAAGATAAAGGGTATTGTGGAATCCCTTGCATCTATTGGTGTGTCAGTAGATGATGATGACAAGGTGGAAGTCTGTCTACGTGGTCTCGGGCCACAATACAAGGGGTTCAAGACGTCTATTCAGACTCGGGAAAACATTCCCAACTTTACAGATTTGGTGTCTATGCTGATTATCGAAGAGAAGAACTTGGGTGAAGACCAACAGTCTTCACAAAGTAAAAACAGTTCAGAGCAACAGGCTTTCTACACGAGTTCAGGAAGAGGACGAGGTAGAGGAGGCCGTGGACGCGGTCAAGGAGGTGGCCGAACAGGTAATCAGAATTATGGCCAGCAGCAGCAACAACAGTCCCAGAATCAACAACAACAACAACAACAACACGCAGGTGGAAGAGGCAGATTCAGAGGCAGGGGGAGTCAAAGAGGCCGTGGAAATTGGCAAAGGCAATATAATGATGCACGTGAATGCTATTATTGTGGTAAGCCTGGACATGTGCAGTCAGAATGTTATAAGAAGCAGGCTGACATGCAAAATGGAAAATTGCAGCAAAACAACTATGCATCCTCAAGCAGAAATAATGAGGATAATGAAAGATTGTTTGTTATGCAGCATGTCGTGAATGCCATGTCTGAAAATGTTGATGCAGCACAAAAGGATAATGTATGGTATGTGGATTCAGGCGCTTCGAACCACATGACGAGTCATGGGGAGTGGTTCAAGGAGATGAAAAACCCGGAAAGACCAAGTTTTGTGGAAACAGGGGATGACACTGCTCATCCAATTGCCCACGTTGGAGATGTGCCATTGTCTATGCACGATGGCAAAGTGAAGTACCTTGCAGATGTACTTCATGTACCGAACATAACAAAGAATCTGGTTTCAGTTGGCCAGATGATTGAGCAGGGTTTGCAGGTTCGGTTTAACCCTGATGGGTGTTATGTTGAAGATTTCAAAGACAAGTGCAGGTTGGTTGCAAAAGGCAACAGAGTGGGCAGAATGTTTACGTTGAATGTAGACATGCCTGAAATGAGTGCTGCGATGTTTGCAAATGGTTCAGGAGTTGTTGCAGACACAGACATATGGCATAAAAGAATTGGACATGTAAATGTGCAGAGATTGAAGTCTATGCAGACAAAAGGAATTGTGACAGGGCTGCCAAAATTTAAAGTGGAAGGTATGCAGAAAATATGTGAAGCATGCCAATTTGGGAAGCAAACAAAGCATGTGTTTCCACGTAACAGATATGTGAGCAGAAATGCACTAGATGTTGTGCATTCAGATGTATGGGGTCCTACGAAAACCGTATCTATGGGAGGCTGCAGGTACTATGTCACTTTCATTGATGACCACACAAGGAAAGTGTGGGTATATTTCATGAAGGAGAAGAGTGAGGTGTTCACTCACTTTCAGAATTTCAGAGTTTTGGTTGAAAAGCAAACAGGGAAATATGTAAAGTGCCTAAGGTCAGATGGAGGGGGAGAATACTTCTCCAACGAGTTCTCTGAATTTTTGAAGAAGAATGGTATTCGGAGACAATTCACATGCAGATATACTCCACAGCAAAATGGAGTTGCTGAGCGGAAAAACAGGCACATTGCTGAGATTGCGCGAGCATTGATGGAAGAGAAGAATATGCCGCATTGCTATTGGGCTGAGGCTGTTTCTACAGCAGTATACATCATGAACAGGACTCCAACTGCAGCCATACATGATGTAACTCCAGAGGAGAGGTTTACTGGCAGAAAACCAGATTTATCTCATCTGAAAGTTTTTGGATGCATTGCATATGTGCATGTGCCAGATGAGCTGAGAACTAAGCTGGATCCGAAAGCTAAAAAATGTGTGTTTATTGGATATTCCCTTGAGCAAAAGGGATACAGGTGTTATAACCCTGCTACACGTGAGTTGAGGGTAAGCAGGGATGTTGTATTTGATGAGATGAGCAGCTGGTATGCTGCTGAAAAAGAAGCTGTTGGGGCTGATTTGAGTGGAAGTGTGGTTGCACAGAATGCAGGTCAGCAATCACAGTCTTTGAGTGGACCAGGAGAGTCCTCATCTAGTGGGTCTGTTGATAGACCATGGAGTGGCAGGCTGCGTCATAATACCAGCCCTGCAAATGTGATTACTACATCACGTAAAGGAAAAGAGAAAGTGGTTGAGCCCCTTGGTATGCCTGACATTTCTGCAAGGCATTCTCATGTTGATGGAGAGTCTAGTGGCTCAGATATGAGCCTTGATGAGGAGCTTGGGATCCCAGCTATGAGAACACCTGGTGTAAAGAAGGCTATGGAAGCCATGAATGAGAAGCTGCGAAGATCTGGGAGAGTGAGAAATCCTGTGCAGAGATTTACCTATGATGGTTATGTGGCACATCACTATGCATATATGGCAAAGGTTGTGCAGGTTGTTGAGCCCACATGCATTGATGAGGCTATTGGAAATGTGTGTTGGGAGAAAGCTATGGATGAGGAGATGGATGCACTATATGGAAATGAAACTTGGGATTTAGTGCAATTGCCAGAAGGCAAGAAAGCCATTGGATGCAAGTGGGTGTACAAAGTTAAACATAACAGTGATGGAAGCATAAACAGGTACAAGGCTAGATTGGTAGCCAAAGGATATGCGCAGACATATGGGATTGATTATGAGGAAACTTTCAGCCCAGTTGCCAAGATGGCAACGGTGAGAGTTGTGATAGCAGTGGCTGCGTCAAAGAAATGGTCTTTACATCAGATGGATGTAAAGAATGCATTCTTGCATGGGGATTTGCAAGAAGAGGTGTATATGTTGCAGCCACCTGGTTATGAGGATGTGGGTCACCCCGAGCATGTTTGCAGGTTGAAGAAAGCCTTGTATGGCTTAAAGCAAGCACCAAGAGCATGGTCTGACAAGATTTCTGACTATCTTGTCACTATTGGCTTTCATGTAGCCAATGCAGATTTCTCATTGTATGTGAGACATGGTGATAGAGGGGTTGTGCTTGTTGTCATCTATGTAGATGACTTGATCATGACGGGGGACCATGATGCAGAGATCTTTGATGTAAAGATCTTGCTTAGACAGACGTTCGAGATGAAGGATCTGGGGGAGCTCAGATATTTCTTGGGCATTGAGGTGATTAGGTCACCACATGGCATTGGATTACTGCAGAGACAGGATGGCTTGGACATGTTGTCCAAGTATGGTATGACAGGCTGTAAGCCTATTTCTGTGCCATTGGATCAAAATGGCAAGTTGAGTGCAGATTCAGGAGAGATCTTGGAGGATCCTACTATGTACAGGAGCATAGTAGGAAGTTTGATCTACATGACGATCACCAGACCAGATTTGAGCTATGCTGTTGGGTTGGTGAGTCAGTTTATGCAGGTTCCACGGAAACCGCATTTGGATGCTGTGAGACGCATACTGAGGTATGTGAAGTCTACTTTACATTGTGGACTATTCTATGAGACTGGGACAGAGATATGTGTACATGGGTACACAGATGCTGATTGGGCTGGTAGTATCTCAGACAGAAGATCTACCAGTGGATTCATGTTTTCTTTGGGGAGTGCTGCTGTGACTTGGAGCAGCAAGAAGCAGCCTACGGTTGCTCTATCGAGTACGGAGGCCGAGTACAGAGGAGCTGCTATGGCAGCATGTGAGGTAGCTTGGTTGAGAAAGCTACTTGCAGATTTGGGTCTATCAGTGGATAGACAAGTTGTCATTTTCTGTGACAACATTAGTAGTATACAGTTGGCCAGGAACCCAGTCTTTCATGCTCGTACGAAGCACATAGAGGTCCACTACCACTTCGTCAGAGAGAAGGTCTTGGCAGGAGACCTTGACCTTGTTTATGTCAGCACAGAGGATCAGGTAGCTGACATCTTCACCAAAGCATTGGGTACAGAGAAGCTCCGCAGATTCAGGGCTTCGCTTGGTGTACATGAGATGGAGTTGAGCTCGAGGGGGAGTGTTGAGATATCGAGCTCTAGTGAGGCGGTGGACACTGATGACCCGCCTGGGGGATAGGCCCCGCACTTACACCACTGGCATGGTTGGTGAGATCTTGGGTGATATGCGGCCAGTGGGATGACAGGCTGTGTGACAGCCACTCTAGAGACTGGCATAGTTATAGCGCCAGCTCATTTAGTCGGGTTCACACTATAGAGAACTCGTGTATGTATTTGGTTGAGTACCTTTCATATTGTGTGTACTCTTATTCTTGTATATGGTGTGTTGAGTGTTGAGTAGAGATGAAGAAGATTTTCAGCCTCTCACCTTGTGTGTTCTCTATTAGGGTTTTGTGAGTGTGTGTGTGTGCTTGCAAGAGCTCAAGCTCTCTTCCCCCCTGCATCTTTTCAGTACATATGAGCTATGACCACTCCACATAATGTGACCTGGCCTTGATCTTAAAAATGGGCTTGGAACCTTTGGCTAATGCAATTTGGGCTTTATTTTTAGTGTGTAAATACTTTGGCATTTGGCACTTGAACCCTTTGTTTCACTAAGAAATGCAAGATGAGAGATGTGCTCTTAGTGCTAGAGCATATACATGATGCTTTTCACAAAGAGTGCGTATGTATTTTACTTCCCACAAAGGACATGAGATGCGACACTCGCTTTGTCATCCTTTTCCATCCTATAAAGTTTCTTCCTTAAGAAGAACCCAGCACAGCTGCATTGGTTTGCCCAAAGATGGACTTGAGCCTAAGCCATGCTTCATTCGAAGTCTTTGTTGAGTTTACTTGATGGATTTGGCTATCACCTAGCCCACAAATCATGAGAGATAATGCTTTGGAGTCTAAATTGGTCCACTTAGTGAAGATGAGATTTGGATCTCTATTTGGCATCCTCTCAGTCCCATTAACCACTCCCCACATGTCTTTTTCTATGAGACACATTTGCATTTTGATGCACCAAGTATGGTACTTGGAGCCATCAGATTTATCTGTTTTATCAAACAGATTTCCCACCATAGTTGCCATGGTTCTCAACCTGACACACGCACACAATGTTACACAAATAGGGAAGTCCTTTATAGCTTTCGGGCTTTACAATGGAGCTTGGCTTTTCACCTAGAAATGCTCTACTCAAGTATTCCTTCACGAAATAAGTGAAGATGTGTACATATGAGCTATGACCACTCCACATAATGTGACCTGGCCTTGATCTTAAAAATGGGCTTGGAACCTTTGGCTAATGCAATTTGGGCTTTATTTTTAGTGTGTAAATACTTTGGCATTTGGCACTTGAACCCTTTGTTTCACTAAGAAATGCAAGATGAGAGATGTGCTCTTAGTGCTAGAGCATATACATGATGCTTTTCACAAAGAGTGCGTATGTATTTTACTTCCCACAAAGGACATGAGATGCGACACTCGCTTTGTCATCCTTTTCCATCCTATAAAGTTTCTTCCTTAAGAAGAACCCAGCACAGCTGCATTGGTTTGCCCAAAGATGGACTTGAGCCTAAGCCATGCTTCATTCGAAGTCTTTGTTGAGTTTACTTGATGGATTTGGCTATCACCTAGCCCACAAATGATGAGAGATAATGCTTTGGAGTCTAAATTGGTCCACTTAGTGAAGATGAGATTTGGATCTCCATTTGGCATCCTCTCAGTCCCATTAACCACTCCCCACATGTTTTTTTCTATGAGACACATTTGCATTTTGATGCACCAAGTATGGTACTTGGAGCCATCAAATTTATCTGTTTTATCAAACAGATTTCCCACCATAGTTGCCATGGTTCTCAACTTGACACACGCACACAATGTTACACAAATAGGGAAGTCCTTTATAGCTTTAGGGCTTTACAATGGAGCTTGGCTTTTCACCTAGAAATGCTCTACTCAAGTATTCCTTCACGAAATAAGTGAAGATGTGTACATATGAGCTATGACCACTCCACATAATGTGACCTGGCCTTGATCTTAAAAATGGGCTTGGAACCTTTGGCTAATGCAATTTGGGCTTTATTTTTAGTGTTTAAATACTTTGGCATTTGGCACTTGAACCCTTTGTTTCACTAAGAATGCAAGATGAGAGATGTGCTCTTAGTGCTAGAGCATATACATGATGCTTTTCACAAAGAGTGCATATGTATTTTACTTCCCACAAAGGACATGAGATGCGACACTCGCTTTGTCATCCTTTTCCATCCTTTAAAGTTTCTTCCTTAAGAAGAACCCAGCACAGCTGCATTGGTTTGCCCAAAGATGGACTTGAGCCTAAGCCATGCTTCATTCGAAGTCTTTGTTGAGTCTACTTGATGGATTTGGCTATCACCTAGCCCACAAATGATGAGAGATAATGCTTTGGAGTCTAAATTGGTCCACTTAGTGAAGATGAGATTTGGATCTCTATTTGGCATCCTCTCAGTCCCATTAACCACTCCCCACATGTCTTTTTCTATGACACACATTTGCATTTTGATGCACCAAGTATGGTACTTGGAGCCATCAGATTTATCTGTTTTATCAAACAGATTTCCCACCATAGTTGCCATGGTTCTCAACCTGACACACGCACACAATGTTACACAAATAGGGAAGTCCTTTATAGCTTTCGGGCTTTACAATGGAGCTTGGCTTTTCACCTAGAAATGCTCTACTCAAGTGTTCCTTCACGAAATAAGTGAAGATGTGTACATATGAGCTATGACCACTCCACATAATGTGACCTGGCCTTGATCTTAAAAATGGGCTTGGAACCTTTGGCTAATGCAATTTGGGCTTTATTTTTAGTGTGTAAATACTTTGGCATTTGGCACTTGAACCCTTTGTTTCACTAAGAAATGCAAGATGATAGATGTGCTCTTAGTGCTAGAGCATATACATGATGCTTTTCACAAAGAGTGCATATGTATTTTACTTCCCACAAAGGACATGAGATGCGACACTCGCTTTGTCATCCTTTTCCATCCTATAAAGTTTCTTCCTTAAGAAGAACCCAGCACAGCTGCATTGGTTTGCCCAAAGATGGAAGATGGACTTGAGCCTAAGCCATGCTTCATTCGAAGTCTTTGTTGAGTTTACTTGATGGATTTGGCTATCACCTAGCCCACAAATGATGAGAGATAATGCTTTGGAGTCTAAATTGGTCCACTTAGTGAAGATGAGATTTGGATCTCTATTTGGCATCCTCTCAGTCCCATTAACCACTCCCCACATGTCTTTTTCTATGAGACACATTTGCATTTTGATGCACCAAGTATGGTACTTGGAGCCATCAAATTTACCTGTTTTATCAAACAGATTTTCCACCATAGTTGCCATGGTTCTCAACCTGACACACGCACACAATGTTACACAAATAGGGAAGTCCTTTATAGCTTTAGGGCTTTACAATGGAGCTTGGCTTTTCACCTAGAAATGCTCTACTCAAGTATTCCTTCACGAAATAAGTGAAGATGTGTACATATGAGCTATGACCACTCCACATAATGTGACCTGGCCTTGATCTTAAAAATGGGCTTGGAACCTTTGGCTAATGCAATTTGGGCTTTATTTTTAGTGTGTAAATACTTTGGCATTTGGCACTTGAACCCTTTGTTTCACTAAGAAATGCAAGATGAGAGATGTGCTCTTAGTGCTAGAGCATATACATGATGCTTTTCACAAAGAGTGCATATGTATTTTACTTCCCACAAAGGTAAATGATTAATATGCCAAAGGTTGGAGAACCCTTTAATCCAAGGTTTGAAGGGTGATAGTCACTATGGTTTAAAATTAGAAATTTTTATTTGAATTTAAAAACCGGTTCCCTCTTCTCAAGGAGATAAAAGAGGGTATCTCCCTTTAATTCTGCACAAGAAAAGAATGTGTTGCCCCCTATGCACTGCATGGACTGAGGCAAGTTAGGGCACCGTTTGGAAGCAAGCATGGCGACGTGTTGCTACTGCAGGGGAATTACACAGAGTCTCCTCCTTGTACTGTAGAGAGAGCTCCTCTGAGATGAGAGCCAAGGCTCACTTAGGCCTTGTGATACAACCCGAGAAGCTTGTGAAGAACCCCATCTGTTGACTAGAGCTCTGAGCTACAAAGAGCACATCCGGTTGCTACAATAGACGCTCTGAGATGTTGTGGAAAGGCTATGATGTGATCTCAACACTCAGCTCCTTAGTGTGGGCTACACAAAGTAGGGTGATAGTAATGGGAGATGCCTCACATAATCAGAACCAGAAAAACATGTTGCCATTGTAGCCTGTAGGAGAGCTAGAATCTGCAGACTAAATGCAGCACTCATAGAGAGTTACGCTACTAGCTAGCTCAGGATTATGCTTTCTTTAACAATAACAATGACCTCTTCTCACACAAAGAACTCATCAAAGATTAGTAGAACAGAGTGCACAAATCTCTTCAAGTAAACCTTGAGTAGATAAGCTTCTTTCTGCTCTTCTTTTCGCTTGCTCTCTGAAGTACCTCCTTTCTGAGCTAAAATGCAGAGAACTTCTTAACCTATTCCCTTCACATAGAGAACTCATCAATAATAATAATGACCTCTTCTCACACGGAGAACTCATCAAAGATTAGTAGAATAGAGTGCACAAATCTCTTCAAGTAAACCTTGAGTAGAGAAACTTCTCTTTGCTCTTCTTTTCGCTTACTTTGAAGTACCTCCTTTCTGAGCTGGAATGCAGAGAACTTCTTGACCTTTCCCTTCACATAGAGAACTCATCAATAATAATAATGACCTTTAAATCTATATAATGCACACACATCCGAAAGGTGCCATCTTTCTTCTTGACTAAGAATACGAGAGCTACAAAGGGTGATTGACTAGGAGTGACCCATCCCATATCAATGAGCTCTTATACTTGCTTTGCCTTTTCACCTTTTTTAACCTTTGACAACCTAGGGCTATAATGGCTTGACATGTAGGCTTAGCTCTGTGTAAACAAGTAGACAACTCAACTCTACATTTTTGACAAATTAACCATGTGTTTTTACCACATCATCTAGAATATAAACATATCAACCAAAATATAGACATGTCATCATGTGCGTAGACAACTAGGCAACATCATGTGTGGATAGATCAATACAGTGTCAACACGTCTGCTCAACATGTAACCACGTATGCCACGTGTAAGGATAACTCGATAGGATGTCAACACGTCTGCTCAACATGTAACCACGTATGCCATGTGTAAGGATAACTCGATAGGATGTCAACATGTTCACTCAGCATGTAACCACATAGGCCTATGAATTTTTTTTAGATAGACAGATAAGTGTGTGCATGTTGACACATCAGATAGTATGTTTCTCATATGTTTCCACATCAACACCATGTGTTAACCACCTCAAATCTATAATAATGTAGACATATCAAATCTTGTTTTTCGGCCACATCAACACCATGCATAGACATGCCAATCGTGCACTGAGGTTGGCCACGTCAAACTCTTGAGTGCATTCATCATATGATTAACCCTCAAATGCCCCCCCCACACACACACACACACACACACACACACAGACGAAATCATTGGCTGGCTGGCACTAGCGACGAAGGCAAGAACATGAGACGCTAAAGGTGGCAACGAAGAGAGCGCAGTCGATGGCAGGATCACTGGACGTTAAGGTCAGCAAGAAGCACCGACAGCAGCGACGGTAGCGCGCGCGCGCGCACACACACACAGAGACACTATATGTCTCAGCTATGTGTATATAAATGTTTGTGCCAGCATGTGTATACATGTGTGTGCGCGGCGTGTATGTGTATACATATGTGGCAGGCCCCACACACATATGTATACACATGCTGACACATGACACATACACAGGTGTGAGTATATAAATGTGTGTGTCAACATGTGTATATATGTATGTAAAAATATATACATCCACACATATATATGTATACATATGTGTGGATGTATATATGTATGTAAAAATATGCATACAAGTTATACATATATACATACCTATACAATATGTACATATATTTAAATATGTATATGTATATATATACATATATGTATATTTATATTTATAAATGTATATATATAAATTAGATATATATATATATATATATATATGTACATATATATATACATACATCTATATATATCTACATGTATACGTATGTATGTATGTATGTATGTATACATACACACACATGCATGCATATATATATATATACATACATACATACATACATACACACACACACACGCATATACACATATGGACGATTATTTAAAGAAAATACATCTATATATATCTACATGTATACGTATGTATGTATGTATGTATGTATACATACACACACACATGCATGCATATATATATATATATACATACATACATACATACACACACACACACACATATACACATATGTATATGTATATATATATATATATGCATGCATGCATATATATATATACATACATACATACATACATACACACACACACATATACACATATGGACGATTATTTAAAGAAAATGAGATTTAAATGCGCTTTAAATGTGTATGTTATGTGTGATTTCTTATTAGTAATCAAGGTGAAGCTAGAGACATAGGTGTTAGATGTATATGATAGTTATTTAGAGAGAATAAAGGTTCATAGGATGGGTTTTACAAAAACACTTTAAATGCATATGTTATATGTGATTTCTTAGTAGTAATCCTAGGTAAATTAGGCCTAGACACATGCACATAATGTCCAAGTTGGTTTTGTATAAGAAGAGTCCCCATTTCTATCTCCACTGCAACATATATGCATTGTACCTTCCCATAAATCAGGATGAGTATCCACTGCAAGATATATGCATTGTAGTTTCCCACAAATTTAAGATGGAATAGTTATTAAAAGATTAGAAAGTGTTTTATCACCCATGACAACGTCCTTGAGAATTACAAAGTGTTATTTGTAATTCCAAGCAATCCAATAAATAATACTCACATTTCCAAGACACACACACACACACACACACACACACATGTGAGTTATTTAAGGGAATGAAGAATCTCAGCCATATTAGAGAATTTGGAAAAATCCTAGTTCCCATTTTGGAAGATTTAAAAAAGGGACCATAGTGAAACTTTTTAAGCTTTTGTCAAAACCCCCTCATGTGACATATCATTAGAAAGAGCTTAAAGAGTAGGTTCTAAATGCACATTCACCGACAACTTTCGAGTTTGTATGCTTAAGATACACCAAAAAGTAGATTGAATAGAAAATTCCCTAAGTCTTGGGATTTTTCCAAATTCTCCAATATGGCAATCTTACATATGATGGGTTTTACAAATACCCTTTAAATGCATATCTTATGTGCAATTTCTTAGTAGTAATAATGGATAATAAGCTAGGCCGAGACACATGCATAGTATGTGCAAGTTGGTTTTGTACAAGATGAGTCCCTATTTCAATCTTCATTGTAACATATATGGATTGCAACTACCCATAAATTACAATATGGAAAATTTATTTTAAAAAATAGGGTTAAAGGGCTGCAATCAACTCCTTTCTAGATGAGTGGTGATTATAAACCAAATAACATCACATAGGCTATAGCTCGAATGTTGTAGCATCAATAATTTATTCCTTGACTCACATCTTTATATCTTAAACAAGCACTAAAAATGTACTAAATAAAACAGAGATGATGATAAATTAAATAGCATCACATAGGCTAAAGGTCTAGTAGTAGTAGCATCAAGTGAACAACAGTATGTCCCTTGATTGCCATCTTTATATCTTAAACAAGCACTAGAAATGTACTAAATAAAATGCAGATGATGATAAGTAAAATAACAGCACATAGACTATAGCTCGAGTAGTTGTAGCATCAACAGTTTACCCCTTGGCTATCATCTGTATATCTTAAGAAAGCACTAAAAATTGTACTTTAAAAAATGCAAATGGTGACACCAAAGGCCCTCACAAATGTATGATAATCTAGTGAGTTTCCAAGTTATGAGTATCTCCTAAGCATCTCCACTAACTGAGCGGTGGTGAAAAGTAAGGATAAATACAAGGAGCAATGATTTAATTTTAACTAACTAAATTACTTGGCCCACGAGAGTATTGGTACTAGTGAACCTGTTTTGCTGGCCATTGAAAGCAAATATAAAAAGGCATGTTCTTGATCACTAGTGTGTAAAATAAAGTATTTTACAAAACAACGTAAAACCATCATCATAAATTAAGGAAATATTATTGAAGACATTTAAAAGATTGTGGTTTTTCTTCCACAACTTGTTAAAATTTTGAGACTTAAAATTTATCAAAATTTGAAGTTATAATTTTTTTAAATAAAATCCCATTTTTTCCCCTCACACTACATAGTAAAGAGTGCTAGTGACAAAAACAGAGCATAGTGTTGGCTTGTTTAGAGTTCAATTGCAAAGGAATAAAATGTGAGGGTGGCATGCCAATCTACTAGATTTTTTTTAAAGAAAATGAAGCTTAGCCTTTAATGCCTCTTTAGTTATTTAATTATGTTAAAACAATGGTTTGCATTAAAGAATAAGTTTGAGCTTATAAGAACAAGTGAAGTTTATGACAAATAAGAGTAGTGGGCCTATTTAGGAGGTTGTTCTTTGCTACTCTAATAGCTTAATACCTTTTTAATCTAGATCATTGCATTGAACATCATTACTAATGTCTTAGCTTTGGAGTTGCTTTACATGATTGTGTGTGATTTTAATCATCTTTTCTTCTTTTTAGACATAGATTCTGATGTTAAATCAATGGTAAACTTATCTTAGCATATAAAACAAATGAAACACAAAATGAGACATGATACATGTCACATGACATAAAAAAGAAGTGCTTGAGATATGTGAGAGGAGGCATAGCTTGTGTTGTTATTGATAGTAGATTATCTATGATATGTTGTTTTATTATTATATAAATTATGATTGGCATGTAAAATCATCCATCGAATGCGTGCGATTTTTTTTTACAACTGAAGGAATTTTTGCCCTAAGGCAATATCACCAAGCAAGTGAGAAGCAAGTGTGGCTTGTAGTGGTTGATCCTAGGACCACTTTCATCCGAGGCACATCCCTTAACCGACCGACCACAATGATCTTTGTTGAATGCATAAGATTTAACTAGTGATGCATAGCATGAGACACATATTGGCCATATGTATCTAAAACCTAGAGCATGGCATCCATACCACCAAGCAAAAAAAAAAGGGTACTTACTAAAAACTAAGTGAAATTAGTTATTTCATAATGGTGAAAACAAAAAATATATATTCATATATATATGATTAAATCAACATGATTAATTTATTGGCATAATAGTTAATTTGGAGCAACATGAAAAGTAGAATATGAGTTATACGTGGTTCTAGATGTTTACATGTACACAATCGTATGTAAAGAAAACGGAGCAATATTTAGTGCTTGTTCAACACAGTCCACAGCAGGTCTCGAGCAGGCAGCAGCAGCAGAGCGCAGCCAAACTGCACGAGAAATTATACACAGATTAAAGCTAAGCTTAAAATGAAGCTAAGCGTTAATTTTATGATATTAATGGCATCAAGAGCACGCCCCACACACACACACACACACACACACACACACACACACACACGTATACCGACCAGCCTTCGAGGAAGCTCGCGTCGCGTGATTGGCTGCTGTAGTACTGTGGAGGGGGCACCACTTTAGGAGGCATTTGGTAATTATTCTGCTGCTGTGGGTAGCCTGAGATTAATCATCGAAAACACCATGTGCTATTATTTGTTATCCGTTCATAATTTGGAACAGATTAAGAGCGTGTGATAGTTATTTAGGATTACGTAAATTACACCAAGCACGGGCAATGATTAAGTTAACCCATGCAATGATTAAGAGTACCAGTTAAGATGGCATACGGTTATCAAATTAGGGTTATCAAAAATACCCAAGGGTTATCAAAAATAACGATTATCCGTTAGTATTTGGAACAAATTAATAGCGTGTGCTAGATAGGATTACAAAGATTACACTAAGCACGGGCAGTGATGAAGAGCGCAATTATGAAGATTAAGCTAAACCATGCGATGATTAAGAGTATAGGTTAAGATAGCAGTACCCGGAGGAGGGTAGCCATATGGCTGCTGCGAATTAGGGTTGGCGTAGCTGGTCATTTTGGCTACGATGGGAGCTCAGAGGGCAATGGAAATGCGAAGCGCGAGACCTGAGGCTTGTTAGCGAAGGAATCTGGCAATGTTAAAAGACATACACACAAAGCACAAGGAGATAGGGTTGGCAGAGAGAATAAAATCACATCATGGTGGGGGATAGGGATATGGAGACTTTGATCCTTAATTAACCATCTTGTGACTTGGCTCCCACTCCCCACCCTCACGCGTAAACGCGGCCACCTCGTCCCTCTCAAGTGTCCACACAAGTCAACTTCATTATTCCCTTGCACTACCATTTTTCTATTTGCCCCTTTCCATGCCCCCCCTATAGCACTTTTTCTTCGGTCTCTTTTGCCAAATATGTGTAAAGCTTAGTATGCTTTGACCCAAGAATCCAATTATGATCATAGGCTTTTTCTTCTTCTATGGTCTCTTTTGCCAATTACGTGTAAAGCTTAGTATACTTTGACCTAAGAATCCAATTATCATAGGCTTTGACACACCCACATGGTTTGAGGCACATATAGTAAGTGATTCGCTCCTATTTCACATCTAGCACCTATTTCACATCTAACACAAGTTGGTTCTACAAAAGAGCACAAAACCTACCATTTAATGCCCCTATTAGCTGCCTACCATTAAAAAAAATAGTGATTACAACAATCACCCAAGAGCATCATGGTCATTGTTGAGGGAAAAACCAACCCAATTCTAGAGGACTAGGATGCCAATTCCATGGGCACAATCAAATTCTAGAGGACTAGGATGCCAATTCCATGGGCGCAATCAAATTCTAGTCCAATTTTTCTTGATCAACAATCCTCTTAAGCCTAACAGCAGTGAAAAAATAATCGGTTGGCTTTGAGAGAAAATTAACATGGTGGATGATCCTCCCAACATTATGAAGTTTGTTAGCCCAAACTTTATTTTAGGTAGATTCTTAACATTGTTCTTCCACACGTTCTTGCTCTTTGATCATGTTGGTGTGTGGGAGCCTTCAGGTTATTCCTTTGTGATGTTGGATCAAAGTGTTGTCTCTTCTTTTGGTGTGCTAGTTTTAAGAGTTCCTCCCTTACTACCCATGTGTAGTAGGTGGAAGGCCTCACCATATAATAGTACCCAAACAAAAGGCACTACTTGTGATATTATCCTCCATTACTACCCATGTGTAGCAGGTGGAAGGCCTCACCATATAATAGTACCCAAACAAAAGGCACTACTTGTGATATTATCCAATATGCAAGGATTGTAAAAATGGGCTCCTTTAAAGATAGTCTTGAAGAAGAGAAGCCTTGCCCACCCATTGGTGCTTATGGGTCCATTCTAGCCTTTTGTTTGGCCATTAGCATGCTACATGTTAATTAACATTCTCAGGATCAAAGAAAAGATCAAAGGATTGAACACTTGGATCAATGAACCTATCAAATACCAAGTGATTTATGACACAACAAAAGAACAATCAAGAGGGAATATTTATGATCACGATAACAACCATAGACAAAGGGGCTCCAAAGATGTCAAGACTAGTTTTATAACCCTACATGACATAAAAGTGTCCTCTCATAGGTTTGTAATAAATTCGTTTCCCTTGTATAAAAATTTCATTTCATAATCTCCTTATCTATTCTCAATCTACATTATTCTAACATTATAGAAAGATAATTGACATGGGAAAAATGATCATATATATATATATATATATATCATAGTTAACCATGCTAAACAAAGAATATTATAGTGACGGTTGAAAACATGGCACATTAGGGGGGGGGGAAAATCTCTCAGAAGAAAATTAATCATTTGATGATTTCCTTATTAACTATGCTCAAACTACACAATTAAGAAACCACATAAAATTATTAGCATGAGAAGAAAAAAGCATACATCATGGTTACACCATTCTATTTCACCATCTTAAGCACCAAGATCCAAAATGAAAATTTGATTCTTTATTTGTCTATGAAATGGATGTGATGGAGATGTTAATTATTCTTACAAAAAATGTCAAGTTTTTGCCAATATGTATGATAGTATTTATGGTAAAAATGTCAAGTCTTTTTCAATATGTGTGATAAAATAAAGATATGATATGTTAACAAATTCTATGAAATTTCGAAATTGACAAGACATTAAGATATTCCTAGGACACTTTTATGGATTTTTACTAAACTACTGTAGAAGAAAAGATTTTAAATAAGAACAAAAAAGGGATGCAAGAGACCTTAAAAATACGATGCATACTGGTGCATGCAACTCTAGTCCGAGTGGTAACATCCTTGGCCTATGGATGTATAGGTATTGGGTCCAACAAAAATAGATTAAACTATAAAAAAATAATGTTGGTGCATGCAAGTGGGTGCATGCCCGTGGGCTCTAGCCCGAGTGGTAACGTCCTTGGCCTATGGATGCATAGGTATTGGGTCCAACACAAATATAATAGTATAATAATGATTAAACTCTAAAAAAATAAAGTAATTATGCAAAAGTAATGATGCAAGATAAATCCTTAAAGGATGTGAATCCCATAATAAGGTCAAGAAAGCATTCTCCATAGTATTAAAGATTTCCATTACTACACGATTGATCCTCAAAGTCATAAGAGTTGGATTTGACTAGTCAAATATTGGATTTTAAATGAGGAGCCAAAAGAAGGATCTAAACTAGTTGAAGAAAAAAAATCATAAGCCCCCACCAACCATTGAATTTATTTGCTTCTATATAATTTTTCAAGAGTCACAATATTGGTTGATTCATACACAACAATAGAGATTGCATAGGCATGATCTTAAGTATAGTGATAGTATAGTGATAAATATGGTGATAAGGATAGTATAGTGATAAGGATATTACAACTAGTTCTCATATTCTTAACTACACTCCTATTATGTATGTCTCTTCGCTTATTGGCAATTCCTTTCTCTTTTGATCTTGCATGATTAGTTCCTCCTGTGAGGATTTGTTAGAAGATATGTGATCTAGCATCCATTCTTAGTGTGATTTACTTAGTGATAACTTAGAGTGTCTAAGGTTAGACAGCTCATTTACTAGAGTAACTGAGTGTAGATCTAGTAGATACTTTCCTATGATTGAGGCATCACCTTTTAGGTGAGTCTGGTGTGAGAAATCTAAGGAAGGTGGAGAGATTCATGGGCCCTAGGCACCTCCTTCTCCTGAGCCTATATAAATAGGGTATACTACTCACACTATAGAGCTAACTAGAGAGCCAAGTGGAGAGTGTAATGCCCATGCAAGTACACAAAGCATTGCATTTTTCATTAGCATGTGTTTATGTGATGCTTTGTGGAAATAATCTCCTCTTTGCATTTTTCATTAGCATGTGTTTATATGATGCTTTGTGGTGACCTTAAGTATACTCTATTGCTTATTGGTTACATTTCATTATTATCTAAGTGGTGGCATGTGTTGCTCTAGTGGTGTGAGTTTGCCTATGTGATGATCCTTTCCATTTCTTGATTCATTCAATCATTAAGGTCACACCATGTCTTTTAACATGGTATCAGAGCTACCCTTGTTGGGAACTCCCTCTATGTAAGGAGTGTGTAGGTGTTTGAGTGATTAGTTCACTAGCATCATACCTGTGTGGAGTTCATTGTATCCTTTGGTTGATTAAGTAGCCTTGCTTCAGTAAGTAGCATTTGGAGCTAGGAGAAAATTCATCAATCTTGGCTTCTTGGTGAGCATTGCTTTGTGCATTGACATCTTGTGTGGAGTCTCCTCATTATATTAGTGTGGGTGGCACGATGCATGTGAAAGAGGCATTGAAGTTGTTTTATTCCAAGAACATGGAGTTATTACATTTGAGAGCTAAAAGCTAAATGATAAGGAGACGGCTATGCATGTCTATGATCAAGAAATGTTGGCAATACTTCATATTATCAAGAAATGTCATCATTATTTGTATGCGAGATGTTTCTTTGTCAAAAGTGACCATAGAGTACTCCAATTCTTCTTGTCTCAACCAAATATTTCTCAGAAACAAAGAAGGTGGGTGGTTACTTTACAAAATTATGACTTAGAGATCTCATATATGAAGGGAAAGAAGAATATTGCGGCAGATGCATTGTCACACGTGGAGGCATGTTCATTAATGGCAATCCCAATGGTGCATAATAAAGAGAATGCGAGAGAGAGAGAGAGAGAGAGAGAGAGAGAGAGAGAGAGAGAGAGCCTCGAGAGAGCTTGAGTTCCTTGCACACGTAGACACAAAAGAGAGTAAGACATACAAGAAAGATGGATGGTTGAATTTTATTCTATCTTCTTCTCTTCTCTACAACCATAAAACCAAAAAGATTATAGTACATACTATAAGGGAAAGTAATCTCCTATAATAACATACAATGGTCGGTCCATAGTGTGAACTCGACTATATGAGTTGGTGCTATAACTATGCCATGACTCTAGGACTCCAAAGTGGTTGTCACACAACAACATATCAATCACAATCTCACCAATCATGCTAGTGACATAAGTGTGGAAGCTATCACCTAGGTGGGTTATCATGAATGTCCGTCGCCGCTGCAACACTAATTGAGCTCGGTATCTCAACACTCCCCCTCGAGCTCAACTTCCACACATTGCACTCCAAGTAAGCTCCTAAACCTGTGGAGCTTTTATGTGCCCAACTTCTTTGTGAAGATGTTAGCCCCCACTTGATCCTCTGTGTGCTGACATATACACAGTAGCACTCCTAAATGAAAACATAAAGCCACTGGTCTCATCAATGTCCGCCGCCAGCAAGCAGCACTAGTTGAGCTCGATATCTCAACACTCCCCCTCGAGCTCAACTCTACACATTGCACTCCAAGTAGGCTACTAAACTTTTGGAGCTTCTCTGTGCCCAATTCCTTTGTGAAGATGTCAACTACTTGATCCTCTTTGCTAACATATACATAGTAGCACTCCCAAATTGAAAACATAAAGCCACTGGTAGACCTCTTATTTGCGACACTACCAACCCAATCAACATCTGTGTATCCATGTAGTTATATCTCTATACCAGCCTCATAGAAAAGTCCATAATCAACTGTGGACAGCTTTATGTACCTAAGAATCCATAAAGCCACACCCAAGTGTGGCTTCCTAGGGGCCTACATAAATTGACTCACAAGTCCAATAGCATAGCTCAAGTCTAGCATAGTAATGGTCATGTAGATCAAGCTACCCACTATGTGCTTGTACATAGTGGGGTCCTCCAAAAGCTCACCTATAGATATCTATATAAAGCTTTGTGTTTTGCTCCAATGGCACTGAAATAGGCTTACAGCCTATCATACCATACTTGGACATGAGGTAATCTCACCACCTCTATGCCCAAGAAATACCGCAGCTCACCCAAATCCTTCATCTCAAACTTCAACTTCAAAAGCCTACTGACATCATGTATGTCAACATTACTATCACCAGTGATGATAATCAAGTCATCCACATAAATGACTAATAGCATGATCCCTCTATTTGTCTCACATAAAGTGAAAAATCTTCATTGGATATCTAAAATCCAATGGTAACAACATAATCCTCGATCTTGTTCAACCATGCTCTGGGTGCCTGCTTCAAGCCATATAGAGCCTTGCATAACCTGCACACAAAATCTCCATATGCATCACTCTCATAACCTGGTGGCTACATCATGTATACTTCTTCTTGGAAATCACCATGCAAGAAGACATTATTTACATCCATCTAATGTAAATACCAACTCTTTGCTGCAACCATAGCAATGACATCTCTCACGATTATTACTCAAGTAACTGGGCTGAATGTCCCCTCATAGTCAATGCCATAATTCTACACATAGCCCTTGGCAACCAATCTCACCTTATACTTGCTCCCTAAACCATCTGCATTATGCTTGACCTTATACATTCACTTACATCCAATAGCCTTCTTTTCCTTAAGCAAAGGTACTAAATTCCATGTTGCGTTTGCATCCAATGCTATGATCTCCTCATTCATGGTATCTTCCCATTTTTTATTTCCAAGTGCCTGCTCAAAACAAGTGGGCTCCAACTCTTATATTTATTTAACCATGTGAGAATAATGATGGGTTGTATATCCAACTCTTATATTTATTTAACCATGTGAGCATAATGATGGGTTGTATATCCATCATATCTTAACCTGTCAATAGGGTACCTGACCCTCGTAGACCTGCATACACCTGGATGCCAAGTGTCCTCAAAACAACCCTGGTTCTCTTTACACCAAGAATAACCATAGATAGAATGCCAAGATCCTCATCAAGGCTTTGCTAGAGTTACCATCCACATATGAGTGACCTGCTGACAGATCACACACAAAAGGTCGATCTACTTTTTCCTTCCCTTTGCATGATACATGTATACCTACATCTGTCTTCATGGAATAACACTGAATCCACTACTAGAGGAATCTCCAGGTCCACTAAGCATCTTTGATTGCTTCTCTACATGTGGTGTAGCATCAATACTTTTTACATTTGCTGCCTTCATTGTTGGTGCATACCAGCTACTCATCTCATCAAAGACAACATCTCTTCTTACTCGCATCTCACGAGTGGTAGGGTTAGAGCATCTATAACCTTTCTACTCCAAAGCATAATCAATTTAAATGCATTTTTCTCTACCTTTGGATCCAACTTTGTTCTCACTTCATTGGGAACATGCACATATGAAATACACCCAAACACTTTTAAGTGAGACACATCCGGTTTTATACCTCTAAACTTCTATTCAGGCATCATACCATGAACAGCCTATAATGGGGGCCCTCTTCATAATGTACACAGCAGTTGCTACTACTTCTTTCTAAAAATAATGTGGCATATTCTTTTCACACATCAAGGCACGTGCCACTTCTATAATGTGCCTATTTTTTCTTTCTACAGCACCATTCTGTTGTGGAGTGTACATGCATATAAACTGTCTCTTGATTCCCTACTTTCTCAAGAAATCACTAAACTCGTTGAAGAAATACTCTCTCTCCCCCACCATCTGATCTCACGAATTTTATTTTAATGCATAGAAGGCCTGTTCTAATGTGTTCTTACTTTGTGAAGAAGAGTCCTCGCCAAGAGACTTTTCTTCTATGATCAGCACATAGACACTAAGTCCCGAAAGTTGGGAACATTCTCCCTAACTACAATGGAGGTCTTGAATGGCTTATACTCTTTGCAAAGCCCATTTAGATAGATGCTCACTAAACCATCAGCTTTCACTGATACATTAATAGACCCAAGGGATTCAACAATGTCCTTAATCTTTAAAGAATACTCATTGATAGACATGCTTTTCTTCTCCATAGTATGTAGCTCTTGTTTTAGCTATAGTTTCCTTGCCTTTGTGTTGGTCTTGAACATTTGCACTAGATTCTGCTCTACAACTGTTAGAGTATTGGTGTCATGTATGTGTCCTATCATTGTGTCTGTGACATTGTTTGAAACACAATACATGAATTTCCTTGCACCATGGTTCCAGTCCTTAAATACCTTTATATTGGTGGAGTGCTATTCTCTTCAGAGACAACTCTGAAGGCTCCTCATTGACTCCTTTGACATAGTCCCAAAATCCTTTACCCATCAAGAAATTGGTCATTCTGAACTTCTAAGCATGGAAGTTTTTCTTTTCTAGATTCTCAATGACAATCTGATTGAGTGCGTCACACATGCTTGCAACCTGCAACAACCAGAAACTTACAAATAGATAATTTCTGTATACAACCTATAACACATCAGTATCTTCTGACTACACATCAATACTTCAGCACAACCTGTATGTCACACCAGATGTGACCAGAGTACATGTACATACACCCAAGTTCAATAATACATGTGCAAACATTATCTGCACTCCCAAAATGCATTGTTGCACTGTAATAACTAGATTTTGACGAGATAATTCTGAACCAAAACTGTCAAAAAATACCTTATAATGATAGAACGGAGACCGAAACGCTCCCAAAACACGATTTTGGCAGCATGGAATTAGTACAAAGTACTGTGCACCTTACATACACCTACAAGCCTACGAAGATAGCTTTTGAATTGGAGTTGTATAGCTCTCGGAGCTATCGAGGAGGTGTTGTACCTACACAAGAAGGGGAAGAGATGATGATGCTCTTACCCGTGTAGTACCGCTTTCTTGCTTGCTTTATTCTTTCCTCTTGCTTACCTCCTTAACTCTCACACAAAGTAGAGCTTTGATACCATAAAGTGAATGTGGGAGAGAGGGAGAGCTTGAGATCCTCGCAAACACACACGAGAGATGGATGACTGTATTTTCTTCTATCTTCTTCTCTTCTCTAAAACCAAAAAACCAAAAAGATAAGAGTACATACTATAAGGAAAAGTACTCTCCTATAATAACATAAAATGGTCGGTCCATAGTGTGAACTCGACTATATGAGTTTGCGCTATAACTATGCCATAACTCTAGTACTCCAAAGTGATTGTCACATAGCCTATCATCCACTAGAAGCATATCAACCGCAATCTCACCAACTATACCAGTGACATAAGTGCGGAAGCTATAATCAGGCAGGTCATCAATGTTTGCCCGATATCTCAACACATAAAGATTGGATCATGGAGATACTAGAAGAGTATCTTTTGGATGAGGAAGTGGTATTGTTATGGCATAAATTATAGCATGGTTCACATGAAGATTTACCACATTACAAGCTTCATAATGGTCTCATTTTCTCTAAGGATAAGGTCTATCTTGTGCCTACATCTAGCCACCACAAGAAAAGGGTGTTGGAAGAAATGAAATCTTCTCCATTGTCAAGGAATATGGGGTTTTTTAAGACCTTGACAATGTGCAAAAAGCTTCTATTAGAAGGGTATGAGAAGGATGTGTTAAAATTACAGCAATGTGATGAGCTATGGTGGATCAAATGCTAGAATCAACATCATTAACAAAGTGATTAGATGATAATTAAGATGTGATTAGTGAGTAATTAACTAATAGCTTAATGTAGGCATGGATAATCAAAAACCAGCAAATTCTCATTAGGCCAATGCCTCAATTTATAGTGCTTACATGGCCAGAAATGATTTACACAAGAGAAAGGGTCCTTCATAACCAAACATTAGTGGAATATCTAGACAAAGTGAGGGTCACGTAATGAAGTTTAAGATTAATGGCAACCTACCTCTACATTGGAAGGCTATGAAGGAGGGGTTGACTACATGTGAGGACTCCAATAGGGTATTGGAACTTAGAGGGGTGTACTTTTAGGAAGACCTGCATACAATGTGTGTTCAAAGGATATTAAAAAATACCATTTTTGTGAATTTTGACTTGATAAAACGACTCCTTTTTCTTAATAAACTTATGTTTTTTTTTCAAAGTGCCATTTAAACCCCCCTTATGTAAGTATATTTCTATAATTTTTTCTCAAAATCTTGGTTTAGAAAATCCTTCCTAATGATCGCACGTAGTAGACTTACATATTCTTAAGTGAACCCCCCGAGGCTTGAAAACAATGAAATAGCTTGTTGGAATTTTCTATAAATGCACTTTTAGACATCCCTATACTCACTGGAGATGCATGCATAGTGTATGTAAGTTTCATTACATGCATTTGGATATGTTTGGACATAAGGTGAAGTTTATAGCCATACATATGTCCTTTTATCTCCCACATATATGGCTCAAGTGTGAGCATGATACTTGATATGAGTCCTTGTAAATATTCTCCAGTAATGTGAGTTTACACATACACCCATGGTTTCAAGGAGGAAACCTCATGGTGGATGGGGATGGTTTGTAACAAAGTGGAAGAGTCTCATCTCTATTTGAGCCTAAGGCCAAGAATAAGTGTATGTAAAAGGGGTCAAGGGCTAGGGGATACTAGATGGCCATGCCCACCATGGATACTTTTAAGTGTGGTGTGAAAGGGTGGTCATGTATATAGGTGAAAAAAAAAGAATAATGATGTAACTAATCACTTACTAATATAATTTTAGCTTGCCAATCCTAACTATGGTGGCCTACACATAAGGAAGTGGCTGCCATGGATGTAGCCTCATCCTAGGTGAATGATTCCATTTGATGATGCTTCTATTCCTCAACTCTCTTGTTCTTCTTCCCACAATCCTCTCCATGAAACGGATAGGATTGTGGGAAGAAGAACAAGAGAGTTGAGGAATAGAAGCATATAGAGGAGTTCCTCATCAAATGGAAGCATTCACCTATGGATGAGGCTACATGGCAACCACTTACTTATGTGAAACAATAAGGTCTCCATGGACTTTTTGCCTCTTATATTGGGAATTATACATTCTGTATGTTTTTGGACAAATTTTGCAAAGGCAATTTTGGGAGTCTTTTCACTATCTTAATGGATTACAATGGCTATTGTGATGGAGACTTATGATGAGGGGATGTTTTAAAATTGTACATAACTCATTTGCAACCCATTTCAAGGTGTTTTCATGAAGGAATTGCAAGGTCTTTCAACTATCACATGGATGTCAAGATAGTCTCCTACATAGAATATTGATGGTTATTCTTCATTGGATAGTCAAAGCTTATGGGCTGAAGATTTCTAAGAATTATTGGAGGCTTATTCAATCATTTCCTTGGAGACTTTATTCATAGGACCATGCGGAATACCAAGGACAACTCTTTTCTTATATTTGGATGATCTAGTTCTACACCGACTATGCAGCTCTATCGACATGGCTACTTTTGGAATCTTCCATTTACACTTATTGTCTTATAGGCATGATGGAACTTTCACTTCTCATTGATGCATAATTGTACATATGATAGATTTTGAGGACAAAATATTTGGGAAGGGATAGTTTGTAAATGAAATAGTAACTTCATTAGTTAGAATTAGGGATTATGGTCATGGGCTCAAGTATAAAAGGGGACTCATGGGCTATTGCATCTTTTGATCATTTGATATTTGAATGAACCTTGTAGCATTGAGCTACCATACTTTGTCTTATATGGAAGGCTATTTCCATTCTCATGGTGGAGATTAAACCACTTAGAATTATGTATGATATGTGTGTGATTCTTGCTAATTGCATGCTAATTTACATGATGATTTGTCTCATATCTTAGCTTCTTAATCTTGACATAAGTCAAGATTAAGAAGCTAAGATATGGGACAAATCATCATGTAGATTAGCATGGAATACTTCATGACCAGTATCCAAGTGGTAGGTGATATTTTGAAGGGGGGGTTAGTAAAACAATGGTGTTAGTAAGCAACTGGCAAGGAGAGAATTCCAGAGGAAAAAAGAGGAAACACACATGGAGACTGCTTGCGCTCTGAGATGCTGTATGTTGATAGAAATGTTCATGAAGCTCTCGCATCTTTGTCAAGACACCGTGATGGGTATCTTGGCTCCCGTGGATGTTGAGTCATCAGGTTGCAGTGTTCTCTCTGTTTCTTTGTGTGTTTTGTCTTCTTTTGTCATGGTGGCTTTGGGATCCTGTGGTGATAGGAGTGGTAGTTGATGGCGAGGATACATAGGTGTTGAGCCGAAGAAGAAGCTAAGGGTAGAATCAATTAGGCATGAAGCACAGTTATTCGGGTGAAGCGGGGATGATTAAGAATATCCAGGCGATGGGTTGTACCATGGACCAAGCTTGCACCCACCATGGTCTCCCCTTCTAGAGATGTACCTAGATGGCTACCGATGATGAAGCTTGTGTGGTGTGTGTGTGCATAGGACAGACCCCACTGAGAATTGTAGGTGTTGTGCATGGGCGAGGGCAAAAGGTGTGCTTGTGGTCCTAATCACCTAGAGACTCTTTGTTTTTTTTAACATATGTTTATTGGTCAACATCCCTAAAGAGGGTTTTATACTGAGTGGCCCATGTGGCTAGATTTGTGAGCTTACCTTTGAGTTTATCTTTGAGTGGTTGGAGAAGCTCAACCATTTGTAGCACTGCCCTGTGGTTTGGTGATGAAGTCGAGGGGTGGGGTGGAGCTTCGTGTGAAGGAGGCTCCGTTGGGGAAAAGGGGTGGGAAATCTGAGCTTTTGAGTGCCCATGGGTTGGGTGAGGGCAAGTCCATAGGATTTTTTTAACGAGGAGGGGACTTGCCTACCCATTGGTCACGAAACTATCTTCATCGATTGGACATGTATTGGCATGGTGGGTGTGGTTTGGGTGAACTACTGAGAGGTACGCCTACTAGGGAGCCAAATGATGGAGTTGTAATCATGGAAACCTTGGGCTTCTAAGAGACATTTGGGCACCCAACATTGTCGAGTGATGAAGGTCTATGGTTGGCGAGGCTTCCGCCTTTTTTGTCAACAAGGCTTTGAGCTATGATGTGGTTGTTGAGAGAAGAAGAGGCTTTTGATTGTGGATTTGGGAGCCACATGTGTGTGTTGCCTTCATGGAAGCCTTGAGCTTTGAGCACGTTGGTAGGCACCCAGTGTTGTTGGATGTGCAGTGCTTGGGATTGCCTAACCCATGGCCGTGGAACATTTTGTCACAGCTTCCTGGGGAGTTACTGTGGGGAATGAGCACACCCAGTTCGCTTGGGTAGCGAGAGGCGAGTGTTGCCTTCATAGTAGCCTTGTGCTTGGTGGTCGGGGATGAGCCAACATTGAAGCTTGGGCTTAGGGCTAGTTGCGCTTGGTTTAATTGGTCTTTTGCGCTTGGGTTTTACAGATTTGGGGATCCATAGATTAAGCTCATTCCATTATTTCTCTTATCCCAAATTGATAGGATAATCTATTTCACATTTAGAATCAATCAAAGTAGTTTTTAACTACTTATAAATAATCTAAAAGAAATAACCATTATTTTGTTAGCACAAAATCATAAAAATATCATTTTCTTAATCTCTAGCTTAACAAGCCTACATTTTAGCTTTGAATTAAGAGACTATCATTGAGAAGCATCCTTTTTCAAGGGATTTAGCCATAAAGATGGCTATTCTTTTAGAGAGAGACATTTACTTAAAGAAAGCATTACAAATAAGCATAAAGATTAACTTTCTCTTAATTAAGCATTAAGACTTTAAGGGACAGCTTGATTTGAATTAAAACAATCATTTAGAAAGCTTCTCAAGCTTAAGAGGGGTTGAGAAGAAGAAAGTTATTGAGATAAATTGGAAAAAAAACCATAAAATTTGATTTTACCTCCACGTTTGGCTTGATTCTCTATTAGTAGTGAAGCCCCCGACCAATCAATTGGTCCTCCAAGAGGAGAAGGGCAACTCCAAGAGTTGTTGTAGAGAGAGAGAGCTCCAAGCTTCCAAGAGAGAGGAAAATTTAAAGGATAATAGAAAATATGATTATTTTAATATAATATTGGCATAGTATAGCTCCAATATTTTTTTACAAATGACTGAGGGTCTATTTATAGGTGAGTAAGGCCACTAACCAAGTCCAACTGGGTTCTAAATTTTTTCAGGTTCAGTTTGACTCAATTTGGACAAGATTTGGACCAATTTGACTCCCTTTTTTATTTGGTTTGATCCAAGAGAGAGGAGAGATAAAAATACCACAATTTTTTTGAATTAAAAACCCTTCCACACATGTGAAAGAGGTGCCTACCTCAAGAGTCTCCCTTTCCTTACAACCAAGGTGTCAAAAATGCATCATTATTCTAAAATATCTCATTTTTTAAGTAATATCTCATAATTTTTAAATAATAAACCTTGTACTTAGTCAACTCTTCATCTTATGTGAGCATTTACTCATTTTTGGGTATTTTCTTTTATTCTTATGGATTTATCTCATCCCAACACTTGGACTAATCCAATTAGCCCATTGGAACCTTAATTGGACCATAATCTAAATTTTTTTAAAAATGTAGACCCTTAAGCTAAGGTCCCTTATACCATTTTCAATTAATTTCTAATGCACATTGGAAAGTTCATTTTGAACTTCTGTTTTAGGGGAATCCATTTTAGACACTACGAGGATTTTTATATCCAAAGATATCTCAATTTTGGATTATCTCTCTCTAGGCCGAAATAGGGTAAAATAAGATCTTTTTTCTATTTCAGAGAGGGGAATAATTTAAAGAACAGAAGGGGAGGTTCTTACACCTTTACACCTCAAAAGCTGGAGGGAAGAATCCACTTAAAAAATACGAGATGTCCTCATCTCACAATTGGAGGATAAACTCTTTCATCTTAAGATCCAACTTATTCTGGGGTTTCTTATAGTCTGGTCAACCCACACAGAATCCTGGGAGAAAGATCCCTTCTACAAGAACAACATACAAAACTCATTATCAACAGAGAACATTTCATTTAGACATACAGAACATTCATATCCTTAACACAATAATGGTCCATCAGACCAGAAATTCCATCTGAACATTCCCCATGGAAATTTCAGTTATATAAGTTCTCAATTTGTCATTCCTTAATTAGATCCACTGGGTCAAAGGTTAACAGCAGAAATCTATCAACACAATCCACTAATCTCATAATGATTTGCTGAAGTCATAATCGTCATTCCAATTACTAACATCATCACTGGGATTCATCCCATTCATCCTCATTGTGGCTTTGTTCAACTTATCTTCTTTCAACCAAAATTCAGGAATCATCATCTTTCAATCAAAATCCAAATCAACTCATCAATTCTCAACCAGAATTCTAAAATCATATCAACCAGCATTCGAATTCATCATCTGGATAGCATTTTTGCTTATAACTTCAAGGTTTTAGATTTACTCGTATATATTGTCAGTAAAGAGCTGCAGATATACCCACGGTATATACGGGTAGTCACGGTCCTTGGAGCTATAAGGTAAATACCATCATATCTAGGCCTCAAGCAAGTTAGGGATTCCATACAATTGTGGTACTTTCATCTGAAGACCCAATTTCCAATTTATGAATCTTCATTCTGGATATCAATTTGTATGAATTTCATCACACAATTACAATCTTTTACTAGTACTTCATAAAATTTTTGACATTTCTTGCTTCTCGGTTGATCCACTTTAGCCAATTCGCTCTGATACTAGCAGCAGCTGAAAGATCCATGCCCCCTCCGCGCAACGAATTCCGGGGTGCTAGCAGCAGAAGTAGCACTTCTTGCACATGGCAGAACCTCTCGCTCGGGGCCCCGCCCCATGGATATCTGGACAAGATACTAGTCCCTTGGTTCTTTCAAAACCAAACCCAGAAAAACTTCCCTCGTCCAGCAGACATAGGCAATTCCTCTAGGATATTTTTATTCTAACGTTGTCAAGAGCCTTAACTAACCAAACTGATCCGACCGAACCCGTAAGTCACATGGTCAGATCAAGGAAGAGACTTGCACTTAGATCATAGAGACCATCAGGAGGCACATTCGTTGATTCTTTTCCATAGAACAAAGATTATCCGGGATTTACTTCATCTATCGTAACATAACAGAATTGAGTCTCATTTTAGGGATCCATCAGTCCAGCCTAACCCATCCAATCCCACGGGTTAGCCAACCGCCCAACCACTGTAGTGATAGGATCCATTTAGAATTTTGGTTATGTTTTGCCTTGGGTACCAAGGAAAAGAGTTCCCAGGCCCCCTAGCCGGCGCTTCAAGCAAACTTCAAGATAGGCACACCACTTACACACCCAATATGAAATTGCCTGTTTCATAGATTCAGATGTCTGTAAAATAATCTTTTAATGAAACCATAGTATCACTGATCATTACCCTCCAAAATAGCTAGCTTGAATTCTAATTTCCAATAATTCCTTCATCGATGTACCTATGGCATCATTGGCAACCAAAACGCTCACCACCTGTCCACTCAGGGGCCTTTTCAATAGTTCCTAGCTCATAGTACCCGGCAATATAATCATATAAGAAAATCCAGATGGACTCTTCGTTGAAGATTAGCAAGGCCAATCAACCAAATCCATGCTCTTGTTCAGAAAACAACTCTAACTCCTTGTTCCAATTTTCTTCCTCGACGCACGTGTAGGTATCTTCGGCGACCCAGAGCCCGAGCATCGTATGGTCAGCAGCCTCTAAGTTCCTTTGGCAGGTCACCTAGCACTTCACTCATAAGCCGCTTTCTTGGTCCCTTATCTACTGTACTGAAAGCTCACCATTTAAATTGAACGGAGGCTGGCCAAGACCTTGGCCAACCTTGCTACGCGAGATGTCCTCCATTGACTATCCGTCAGTTGTTGCAACTTTATCACTTAGGTCTCCACGACCTCATTCACAAGATGGTCAAAATGCTTCCCTAGCATTCTTGACATAAAACAGTCATTTAAAACAGGTTTCATAAATACAGTTTCTAACGAACTTTCATCTTTCCACATTGTTCCACATCATTTCTCGTTATTCCACATTCTTCTACATCAATTCACATTGCTTATTCCCCATCTAGTCATATGTATTCTCATCGTCTTCATTCATTCTCATCTAATCACATCATATTACATCTCATCACATCTATCCTCATCACATCTCATCCATTCACATCTACCCATATCCACATTACATCACATCACATCTCATCCAAACACATCTACCTCGATTCATATCACATCTCATCACATCCGTTCACATCACATCTCATCCATTCACATCTCATCACATCATATTCACATCCATTTACATCTCATCATATCATATCATATTCACATCACATCACATCCATTCAGATATCATCACATCACATTCACATCCATTCACATCTCATCGCATCCATTCAGATATCATCATATCACATTCACATCTCATTGCATCCATTCACATCTCATCACATCCACTCACATCTCATCACACCCATTCACATCCATCAGACCCATTCACATCCATCACATTCATTGCATCCACATCACATTCATTGCATCCATATCACATCACATACATTCCATCCACATCTATCCTTATCACATCACATATATTCCATCCACATCTATCCTTATCACATCATATTCATTCCATCCACATTACATCACGTCCACATCTATCCCCATCACATCTCATTTATTCCATCCACATTACATCACATCCACATCTATCCATATCTCATCACATTCACATCCACATCCATTTACATCACATCACATCTCATCACATTCACATCCACATCCATTTACATCACATCACATCTCATCGACATCTCATCACATTCACATCCACATCCATTTACATCACATCTCATCCACATCTCATCACATTCACATTCACATCCATTTACATCACATCACATCTCATCCACATCCACATCCCATCACATCCACTCACATCTTATCACATCACATTCACATCTTATCACACCACATTCACATCGCATTCACATTTAGTACCGTTTTTTACTTTCGATATCGATGTGACTTTTGTAAGTTTCTGCCAATTGCTTGGCCTAGTTAAAGGTACTTTTTCTCGATAGAGATTTTCATATTCTCTCTCAAATTTCTCAAGTGAAGTATATTCAATATTCTTCTTTTTTAGTAAAAGATTCATGGAATTTACAAAATCAACTCTACCCATATTTCCCAATAAAATTAATAATGCTCAAAATTCCACTTTTGATAAATACTCATAATTTGAATTATGCCAAAAATTTCTCTTTTACCATTTAATTACTTGGATCTCAAATATCATGGGAATTCCTCTTTTTGTATAAAAATAAATTTACCAAAATTTACTCTTTTCTCATAATCAATTAATTATGCATAATTACAAAAAAAATATTTCTCATGAATATGATAAAAGTCATTCTTTTTGCATAGGATGCCCAATCCTAGAATATGGTAGGAAGTCCTCTTTTAGCATTATGCATGGGAATAAGATATGTATTATTTTCTAAAAATTTTGCCATAGCTTCGCTGCTATGACTAATAATTCTTAAATTTTTTCTAAAAAGAATAAAAGTTTGTAATGAAAATATGATAGTAGTTCCTCTTTTATGTTTAAAATCAAACTATGAATTTAAATCATAATTTTAACCATAATCATAAACTTAATTATGATTATCCCACTAGGTTAAGCTCATTCCATTACTTCTCTTTTCCCGAATTGATAGGATAATCTATTTCACATTTAGAATCAATCAAAGTAGTTTTTAACTACTTATAAATAATCTAAAAGAAATAACCATTATTTTGTTAACACAAAATCATAAAAATACCATTTTCTTAATCTCTAGCTCAACAAGCCTAGAGTTTAGCTTTGTTAACAAGCCTAGAGTTTAGCTTTAAATTAAGAGACTATCATTTGGAGAAGCATCCTTTTTCAAGGGATTTAGCCATAAAGATGGCTATTCTTCTAGAGAGAGAGATTTACTTAAAGAAAGCATTACAAATAAGCATAAAGATTAAATTTCTATTAATTAAGCATTAAGACTTTAAGGAAAAGCTTGATTTGAGTTAAAACAATTATTTAGAAAGCTTCTCAAGCTTGAGAGGGGTTGAGAAGAAGAAAGTTATTGAGATAAATTGGAAAAAAAACCATAAAATTTGATTTTACCTCCACGTTTGGCTTGATTCTCTATTAGTAGCAGTGAAGCCCCCAACCAATCAATTGGTCCTGCAAGAAGAGAAGAGCAACTCCAAGAGTTATTGTAGAGAGAGAGAGAGAGCTCCAAGATCCCAAGAGAGAGAGAAAAATTTAAAGGATAATAAAAAATATAGTTATTTTAATATAATATTGGCATAGTATAGCTCCAATATTTTTTTACAAATGACTGAGGGTCTATTTATAGGTGAGGGAGGCCACTAACCAAGTCCAACTAGGTTCTAGAATTTTTCAAGTTCAGTTTGACTCAATTTGGACAAGATTTGGACCAGTTTGGCTCCCTTTTTTATTTGCTTTGATATCCAAGAGAGAGGAGAGATAAAAATATCATAATTTTTTTGAATTAAAAACCCTTCCATACATGTGAAAGAGGCACCTACCTCAAGAGTCCCCCTTTCCTTACCAAGGTGTCAAAAATGCATCATTATTCTAAAATATTTCATTTTTTTAGTAATATCTCATAATTTTTAACTAATAAACCTTGTACTTAGTCAACTCTTCATCTTATGTGAGCATTTACTCATTTTTTAGTATTTTCTTTTATTCTTTTGGATTTGTCTCGTCCCAACACTTGGATTAATCCAATTGGTCCATTGGAACCTTAATTGGACCATAATCCAAAAATTTCTAAAAATGTAGACCCTTAGGCCAAGGTCCCTTATACCATTTTCAATTAATTCCTAATGCACATTGGAAAGTTTATTTTGAACTTCTGTTTCAGGGGAATCCATTTTAGACACTAAGAGGATTTTTGTATCCAAAGATATCTTAATTTTGGATTATCTCTCTCTAGATATTTTCTCTCTCTAGGCCAAAAAAGGGTAAAATAAGATCTTTCTTCTATTTCAGAGAGGGGAATAATTTCAAGAACAAAAGGGGAGGTTCTTACACCTTTACATCTCAAAAGATGGAGGAAGGAATCTTACATCCTACCCCACTTAAAAAATGGGAGATGTCCTCATCTCGCATCTGGAGGATAAACTCTTTCACCTTAAGATCCAACATATTCTGGGGTTCCTTATAGTCTGGTCAACCCACACAGAATCCTGGGATAAAGATCCCTTCTACAAGAAGAACATACAGAATTCATTATCAGAGAACATTTCATTTAGAACATACAGAACATTCATATCCTTAAGACAATAATGGTCCATCAGACCAGAAATTCCATCCCCATGGAAATTTTAGTTATATAAGTTCTCAATATGTCATTCCTTAATTAGATCCACTGGGTCAAAGATTAACAGCAGCAATCTGTCAGCACAATCCACTAATCTCATAATGATTTGCTTGTTGCCATATATATATATAGGCAGTGATGTGTGTGAACACACTTAGGACCGCCGGGGCACTTTTTCCCTCTTTAGGAGGTTTTTTCCCCCGGCTTGGATATACGCCCATCCTTCTAGGGCTAACTTATCTTTGTACATTGACACAATCTAATACACTTTGTGTCGTGTGCATTCTTGCTTCTTCTTCTCCAAGCTTTGTGTGCTTTCCTGCAACCCTAATTCCAACAATTGGTATCAGAGCAGGCATCGGCTCCCAGGGCTACACCGTCAGCACCCTCACGACTCACGTTCTCAGAATTTGCATCTGAGGTCGTTTCGGACTCTGTTTTTGCATTTCAAGTTCTGCACAGGTGTTTTCGTCATTTTCTGCAGAAATTTCGACAGTGCAGTTTTCTGCAAAACAGGCATACGTACTCTATTGTGGACCGTGCTACATAGCACGAGTTGTTTTCTATTCAGTCTTTGCTTCATTACAGGCAGCTTTTGCATCAGTTTCAGTCAGTGGCCATGGCTGATAACAGCAATGATGTATTTCGCATGTTGTCTGCTGAAGACAAACTGGATGGAGACAGCAACTACCCACTTTGGGCATACATGATGCAGCATGTTTTGGTTGCAAAAGGAGTGTGGAACATTGTGCAGGGTATGGATGTACGTCCAGGTTCTGTGGATGTAGGATCTGTTGAGGATGTTGCAGGTTCTAGCAGCTCTACTGTTGGTGCTGTTTTACCCACTGCTGAACAAGCTCGTTGGGATGGTAAAGATGCGCAGGCTCATGCCTTGATTGCACTTTCTGTCAAACGTAACATCACCCCACATATTCGTTCAGCTAAAATAGCAAAACAAGCTTGGGATATTCTAGCTGGTTTGTATGCAGGTCGTAACGAGGCAAAAATCGCTTACCTGCGTAAAGAGCTAGAATTGAAGATTATGCAAGAAGATGATGACATGAATGTTTTTCTTGCTGAGATTAAAGATCTCAAAGAACAGTTGATTTCTGCAGGTGAGATTATACCTGATCATTCTCTTGTGCAGACTGTTCTTGATGCTTTACCTGAGACATATCAGACTTTTGCTTCCACATGGAGACTTCTTAATGAGGACAGACCTGATGCTGTCAAGTATGATACTTTAGTCAACAAGCTCTTGCAAGAAGCACAGTCCAGGCAAAACAGGGCCAGGCAGCGTGCAGTTGATCAAGCATTTATTGCTGCTCAGCAGCAGAGAAGAAGTGGTAAGGCAGCCCCTTCCACTGTTTCTTCTCCTATTAGTAGGTCTGCAACTTCTTCTCCTTCCACAGGTAGTAACAATAAGTCTGAGAAGGCTCTTGATAAAGGCAAGAAAAAGACCAGGTGCAACTATTGTAAGACAAATGATCATGTCATTAAGAATTGCCCTAAGCTAAAGGCTAAAGAGGCAAAGAAGAAAGAGTCAAATGCAGCCACAATAGCGGATGCTTCTACAAATGCAGATTCTGCAAATGTTGTGCAGGATACAGAATGGGCGTTTAGCGTGTATTGCCAGTATGACCCATCTGTACATGATGCATGTTTGGCAGTTTCTGTTGACTCTCATGTTTGGTATTTTGACAGTGGTGCTACAAAGCACATTACCTCGCATCGTGATATGTTCACTTCTCTTGAGGCTGTCCCTAATGGGAATACTGTCACATGTGCCAATAATGCTTCTTACCCAGTGAAGGGCGTTGGTAAAATTATGCTTACTGCTGCAAATGGCAGCGCTTTCACACTTTCAGATGCTTTGTATGTGCCAGGGATAAAGAAGAATCTATTGTCTGTCTCTGCGCTTGCTAGACTTGGATTTGTAGTCAAATTTGTGGATGACAGATGTACTGTTCATGATTTGACTTTTGGTGATACGATTATTGCATCTGGAACCTTGTTTCGTGGGCTGTATAGGCTCAATTCTTATGACAAGTGTGTGGAAGATTCAGCAAATGCAGTTTCTGATGAAAAGGCAGTTTCAGATGCAAAACTATGGCATGCTCGTTTTGGTCATCTGAACTTTGCTAGTTTGCTGCGTTTGCAGAAATTTGATATGGTTGCTTCATTGCCCCCTCTTGAGGCACCATTGAAACATGTTTGTGAAGGCTGTATTTTGGGCAAAATGCAGCGTTCTGCGTTTCCAAAGGATGGTTCTGTGCGGGCCACTCGCAAATTGCAGCTTGTACATAGTGATGTATGTGGGCCTATGCAAACTCCGTCATTTGGTAAACACTTGTACTTCGTGACTTTCATTGATGATTACTCAAGGCATGCATGGGTATATCCACTGAAGGCAAAGTCCGAAGTGTTATTGTGCTTCAAACAGTTTTTTCTTATGGTTGAAAATGTATCCAATTGTACTGTGGGCACCCTCCGTACTGATCGAGGGGGGGAGTACATGTCTAAAGAGTTTGATGCATTTCTGGCTAGTCGTGGGATAAAACACCAATGTACAGTGCCATATACCCCTCAGCAAAATGGTGTTGCTGAGAGGAAAAATAGGTCACTTATGGAGATGGCACGATGTATGGTCAAGAGCCAAGCTTTGCCACATGCGTTTTGGCTTGAGGCTGTCATGTGTGCTGCATATGTACTCAACAGGTGTCCCACTAAGGCCTTGCAGTCTATTACTCCATATGAAGCTTGGCATGGCAGGAAGCCTTCTATTGGTCACTTGCGTGTCTTTGGTTGCTTGGCCTATGCTTTAGTGCCTGTGCAACAACGCAGAAAATTGGATGATAAGGCTGTCAAATGCATTTTTGTTGGTTACAGTGCTGAAAGCAAAGGTTACAGATTGTATCATCCACAGTCAAAGCGTATCTTGATTAGTCGAGATGTTGTTTTTGTAGAAGATGCTGTGCAGCCTTTGTTATCATGTACCAAAGAGACAGGTGTGAGCTCACGGGATGTATTTGATACATTGTTGCCTCTGTTTACAGGTGGGAATTCAAATGTAAGTTCTAATGAGGCAAATATTCAGCCTATGCAGATTTCAAACGACATCATAGATCAGCCTATTTCTGATGCAGATTTACAAGATGTAATTCATGAGGATAGGGCTGAAAATGAGCAGGCTAGAGGTATGCCTAAATGGCTGGTGCAAACCTTGCGTGATAGTAAGATTGATGCACCTATGCCTAGTCGTACTCGTTCAGGTTTTCAGCATGCCTCTTATGCATCAGATTGTTATGCTTTGGCTGTGTCTAGTATGTGTGAAGAGGAAGAACCTCTTTCATTTGATGAGGCACAAAATTCAGAAAATTGGTTGGCTGCAATGCAAAGTGAATATGATGCTATAATGAAGAATGGTACATGGTCTTTGTGTGATTTGCCTATTGGTAAAAAGGCCATTGGATGTAAGTGGGTTTTTAAGTTGAAACGAAAGCCAGATGGCAGTGTTGATCGCTATAAGGCTAGACTTGTTGCAAAGGGTTATGCTCAAGAAAAGGGCATTGATTTTGATGAGACCTTTGCTCCCACTTGTCGTATGACTACCATTCGTAGCATTTGTGCATTGGCAGCTCATAATGGTTGGAATGTACATCAGCTGGACATAAAGACTGCGTTCTTAAATGGAGATTTGCATGAGGAGGTGTATGTATCGCAGCCTCGTGGTTTTGTTCAAAGAGGGCAGGAAAACAAAGTGTGCAGGTTAAAAAAGGCTTTATATGGTTTAAAGCAAGCTCCACGAGCTTGGTATGAAAAAATACATGCATATTTGACTGCACATGGGTTTCAGAATAGTCCAACAGAAAGCACTTTGTATGTTAAACGTGTGGATGGTGTACATCTAATCATTGCTCTCTATGTCGATGACATGCTGCTCACAGGACCAAATGAGAGTCATATTGCTGATTTTAAGGCTGATTTGAATGCCTCTTTTGAGATGTCAGATTTGGGGCATTTGCATCATTATTTGGGGATACAATTTAAGCAGTGTGATGGAGGTATTGCTTTGTGTCAGACAAAGTATATTGAGACATTGTTGCGGAGATTTGGCCTTGAAGACTGCAAGCCTATTGCTACTCCAATGGAGACAGGTTTGAAGTTGAGTCTTCATGATGCTGGAGATCACTTTGATGTCACACTCTATCAGACAGCTGTTGGTTGCCTCATTTATGTATGCATTACGAGGCCGGACATTCAGTTTGCAGTCTCACAGGTGAGCAGGTTTATGCATAGCCCAGGGTCTCAGCATTGGAAGGTAGTTAAACGCATCTTTCGCTACTTGAGTGGCACCATACATCTTGGGTTGTTTTATCCCAAGGGGGGATCGTTGCCGCCAGATTTACATGCTTTTTCGGACTCAGATTGGGCTGGTTGCTATGACACAAGAGTGTCCACAAGTGGTTTTTGTTTCATGCTCGGTAGCTCATGCATATCTTGGTTGAGCAAGAAGCAACCTACTGTGGCCACTTCTAGTTGTGAAGCTGAGTACAGGGGAGCTTTCACAGCTACGGTTGAGTGTGTGTGGCTCAGACGGCTTATGGCTGACTTGGGTGTTGGACAGGAGTCTGCCACCTCTATCTTCACTGACAGTCAGAGTGCATTGGCAGTTGCGAGAAACCCAGTTTTTCATGCTCGCACAAAGCACATTGAGGTGCATTATCACTATGTCAGGGAGAGACTCTCAGCAGGAGAGATCAGCTTGGCCTATGTGCCAACACAGGACAACCTCGCCGATCTTTTCACAAAGGCGCTTCCTCGTGAGAAGTTCGAAGCTTTCCGCAAAGCTTTGGGCTTGCTTCCCTTTGTGGACTGATCTACTTCGGGCATGGCACTCCCCTATACATGAGTGCCAGCTCTCGTTCACACCATCACTCCCAGGGGGGATTTGTTGCCATATATATATATAGGCAGTGATGTGTGTGAACACACTTAGGACCGCCGGGGCACTTTTTCCCTCTTTAGGAGGTTTTTTCCCCCGGCTTAGATATACGCCCATCCTTCTAGGGCTAACTTATCTTTGTACATTGACACAATCTAATACACTTTGTGTCGTGTGCATTCTTGCTTCTTCTTCTCCAAGCTTTGTGTGCTTTCCTGCAACCCTAATTCCAACATTGCTGAAGTCATAATTGTCATTCCAGTTACTAACATCATCACTGGGATTCGTCCCATTCATCCTCATTATGGCTTTGTTCAACTTATCTTCTTTCAATCAAAATTCAGGAATCATCATCTTTCAATCAAAATCCAAATCAACTCATCAATTTTCAACTAGAATTCTAGAATCATATCAACCAGCATTCAAATTCATCATCTGGATAGCATTTTTGCTTATAACTTCAAGGTCTTAGATTTACTCATATATATTGTCAGTAAAGAGCTGCAGATATACCCACGGTATATATGGGTAGTCACGGTCCTTGGAGCTATAAGGTAAATACTATCATATCTAGGCCTCAAGCAAGTCAGGGATTCCATACAATTGCGGTACTTCCATCTAAAGACCCAATTTCCAATTTATGAATCTTTATTCTGGATATCAATTTGTATGAATTTCATCACACAATTACAATCTTTTACTGGTACTTCATAAATTTTTGATATTTCTTGCTTCTCGGTTGATCCACTTTAGCCAATTCGCTCTGATACCAGCTAAAAGATCCATGCCCCCTCCGCACAATGAATTCCGGGGTGCTAGCAGTGGAAGTAGCACTTCTTGCACAGGGCAGAACCTCTCACTTGGGGCCTCGCCCACGGATATCTGGACAAGAGACTAATCTCTCGGTTCTTTCAAATCGAACCCGAAAAAACTTTGCCTGTTTCACAGATTCAACTTTTTTTAAATTAATCTTTTAATGAAACCATAGTATCACTGATAATAATCCTCCAAAATATCTAGCTTGAACTCTAATTTCTAATCATTCCTTCATCGATGTACCTATGGCATCATTGGCAACCAGAATGCTCACCACCTGTCCACTTAGGGGCCTTTTCAATAGTTCCTAGCTCATAGTACTTGGCAATATAATCATATAAGAAAATCCAGATGGACTCTCCATTGAAGATCAGCAAGATCAACCAACAGATCCATATAAAAGAGCCATGGACTCATGCCTTGTGAGGACTAGCAAGGCCAATCAACCAGATCCATACCCGAGTTCAAAGACAACTCTAACTCCTTGTTCCAGTTTTCTTCCTCAACGCATGCGTGGGTATCTTTGGTGACCCAAAGCCCGAGCACCGTATGGTCAGCACCCTCTAGGCTCCTTCGCAGGGTCACCTAGCGCTTCATTCATAGGCCGCTTCCTTGGTCCCTCATCCACCGTACCGGAAGCCGGCCGACCTTATTGAAAATGCATTTATTTAAGACTAGTTGTACTTAAAGATTTAAGACAGTAGTTGTACTTAAAACCTCTATGGAAAGCAATGTATAATCTTTATTGAAAATGCATTTATTGCACTTAATATCTCCGTGACAATGACAAACTATAAAAACTTGTTTATTCAATATCACCATCTTCTTCTTTTATCGTTAGTATAGCTCTTTCTTATTTCTATCAATCTCTATATTTATTGTTACATCTTCTCATTTTGTGTATTCAAGTTTAAAATTTATATTACTAGTAATATTACACCCCTTACCTTTAATTACATCTATTTCTATATCAACAAATTATAACCTAGATGAAAATAATGACTGGATCCACACAAAGATTGAGAAAGAAAGTTGGGTTCTTTTATACAAACATAAGTGTGGTGAAATCTCTGATACAAATGAGTTTGTCTCATCATGGAAAGGAAGAGTGAAGGATTTTAAACTCAGGCAAAATAAAAATCGATTAAAATTACTTATACAACATGTATTCATGTGAGGTAGCTTGGTTGAGAAAGCTACTTGCAGATTTGGGTCTATCAGTGGGATAAACAAGTTGTCATTTTCTGTGACAACATTAGCAGTATACAGTTGGCCAGGAACCCAGTTTTTCATGCTCGCACGAAGCATATAGAGGTCCACTCTACCATTTTGTCAGAGAGAAGGTTTTGGCAGGAGACGTTGATCTTGTTTATGTCAGCACACAGGATCAAGTCGCTGACATTTTCACCAAAGCATTGGGTACAGAGAAGCTCCATAGATTCAGGGCTTCGCTTGGTGTACATGAGATGGAGTTGAGCTCGAGGGGGAGTGTTGAGATATCGAGCTCATCTAGTGAGGCAGTGGACACTGATGATCCACCTGGGGGATAGGCCCCACACTTACACCACTGGCATGGTTGGTGAGATCATGGGTGATATGCGGCCAGTGGGATGACAGGCTGTGTGACAGCCATTCTAGAGACTGGCATAGTTATAGCGCCAGCTCATTTAGTTGGGTTCACACTATAGAGAACCCTAGTATGTATTTGGTTGAGTACCTTTTCATATAGTGTGTACTCTTATCTTTGTATATGGTGTGTTGAGTGTTGTGTGAAGAAGAAGAGTGTGTTCTCTTTTAGGGTTTTGTGAGTGTGTGTGTGCTTGTAAGAGCTCAAGCTCTCTTCTTCCCTGCATCTTTTCATGCATCACTCTCATAACCCGGTGGAATGCATTATATATACTTCTTCTTGCAAATCACCATACAAGAAAGAATTATTTACATCCATCTAATGTAAAGACCAACCCTTCATTGTAGCCATAGCAATGATAGCTCTCACAATTATCATTCTCACAACTGGGCTGAATGTCTGATACATGATGTGTACCTACATCTTTCCTTAACTTGTGTGACTATGGACTAACACTAGATCCCCTGCTAGAGGACTCTCCAAGTCCACTAAAAGCACCTGTGAACTACTACTCTATGTGTGGGGAAGCATCATTACTTCTTACATCTTCGTCTTCAGTTTTCTCCACTAGTGCTACTAGTACATCTTCGTCTTCAGTTTCCTCCACTAGTGCTACTAGTACATCTTCGTCTTCAGTTGCCTCCACTAGTGCATACTAGTTACTCATCTCATCAAAGAGAACATCTCTGCTTACTCGCATCTCATGAGTGGTAGGGTTATAACATCTATAACATTTCTGCTCCTCCAAAGCATAACCAATGAAGATATATTCGTCTATCTTTGAATCCAACTTTGTTCTCACTTCATCGAGAACATACACATTCACAATACATCCAAACGTGACACATCTGGTTTTATGTCTATAAATTTCTATTTACAAGTGTCATGCCGTGAACAACTATTGTGGGAGTCTTTTTCATTATGAAAACAATAATTGCTACTGATTCAGCCCAAAAATAATCTGGCATATTCTTTTTAGACATTAAGGCACGTCCACTTTTGCAATGTACCTATTTTTTCTTTCTACAATACCATTCTATTTGCAGAATATACTTTCATGTAAAATGTCTCTTGATTGCTTGCTTTCTCAAGAAATCATTAAGCTCATTGAAAAAAGAATCTCCCCCACCACCTGGTCTCAAACATTTTATTTGTATACATTTTTCCTTCTCGACCAAGGTTTTAAATCTCTGAAAACTCTATGAAAATGAGCAAAACACCTCACTTTTCTCCTTCACGAAATTAACCCACACTTTTCTAGTATGATCATCAATGAATATAATATAATACTTGCAACCTATTTTGGTCACTCCCTATGTATAACATCCAATGGCCTTGCACTAACATGCTTTTCATGTGGGAAAGCATGTTTGGCTTGCTCACCAAACTAGCATGCTTCACATACTTTATGCATATACCATCACATGCGCAAATATGGTTATTTTAACCTTGGTCTTGTTAACATCCAAAGTAAACATCCAGCCAATTACCCTTCTAAGAAAACCAAGTGAATAGCTCTCACCCATCTCTCATAATAGACACATAACCAAGGAACCTAGGCAACAAAATATATGCATAGGACTTAGCCCCTCACCATGAAACGTGCAAATATTCTCTCAAAACCAAGAAAACAACCCATCCTCACTTACAAGAATTGGGTACATAGAAAATGTCATCATCCTCACCATCCTCACTCTTACTCTCTTCTTCCATACTATAAGAACAAGAAACATCCAAAAAGGCAAGAGCAAAAGTTGTGCTAACAACAAGAGAGAAAAGAAAGTGGAAAGAGGGATGCACATAAGGAGTCATGTACTCTCCAACTAACTCCTCTTCTTTTCTTGATATTATAAAAAATTAGTACATCCTTTGCCTAAGGTCTAAAGACCTTTCATTTTTGCAACTAAAGAACTTCAAAAAGTATCCTCAAACCTTCCAAAAGTTAAAAACTCACACACGCATTGGACATGAATTTTCATGTTTAGATGTTAGTTTACATATGATTTTACAATGAAACCTCATCAAATAAATGATTTTAATAGCCCAAGTACAAGATGTTTTGTTGATAAAGACCATAAAAATGTGCCAAAAATGCACAAATTTGGAGGCTAACATTTCTTCCTCCATTTAGCTTATGAACATCCTCCTAAGCATTGAAAAGAGAACCTTTACATTGTAATCAGGACCTCATGTTGATGAAGAAATATACTCTCACTTCACTCCACTTCTCACAAACACCAATAACTCTTCACACTCTTCAACTTCACACTCCACAATCTCCACTTCTACTTCCTCTTCAACACCAACCCTTTGGATTTAAAAGAACAAGGCAGAACAACCTCCCCACACAAACACAGGTATGCCCACACCTTGGGCAAAGAAAAGCAATGAAACTCACCATCTATGAAGCTCAATAGAAAACCATGGAAGAACCACAATTGAAATCTCCAACATAAGATCAACTTGAAAGCTCTCCCTCACTTATGATTGATCATGAAAGCCCTCTTCTCAAACTATGTGTGTAGATCCCAATTTATAAAGGAGGTAGGAAAAGTTTTATTATATGTGGAAAATAAGAACTTAAGCTAAGATGGGTATTCCTAAAATGATATGGGTTTGGATTTCCTTGGTAGAGGAGCATGGATTGGGAAGAGGAGAATTCGTGGCCCCCCCAATGTGTAAAGAAAGCAGAAGTGAAACTTTGGAACACTCTACCTGTTAACCTGTGCTTGTAAAAGAACCTTTACACCATTGATTTAAAGTTTATTAATATTTAAAACCTTATCTCCTTGGTTGCAGGCAACGTGGCGGCCATTACAGATCTGTGTAGTAGGCTACAAGTCAACAAGGATGCGTGACACAAATGTGAAGTAGGTTATAGGTGGCACCGCTGAGATTGTTTACATTATCATTAGCAGTTGAAAATTAACATTGTGTGGCCATTCATGATCTACTGGCAAAGCTACCTTATTTTTCTACAGGTCTAAAAATGCAAAACAAAGAGTTTAGAGCTCACGTTGAAGGAAAATTGAGGGTTGAGGAAAGAGGGCATGTGTCTGATTTGTTACTGAAGCAAGATGAGAAAGTTATTTTGCATGATTCAAAATGTACGAGATAATAATTTTGTGTAATTATTGTACCACACTTAAAAAAACCATTAAATGTTATTTTGGATACATGAAGGCACCTTTGAATTCTCCCTCACTCGGCATTTATGGCCTTCTTAATTTACTCAATGTGGCTTCTTCTACATGATGGTTGCCATCTTTAACTTTTTGCTACTTTGATTTCAGTAGAACTAGGCCACTTCTATGCTAATGACCATAAGGGTCGTTTTATCTTCATTTGGGTTGCTTTTCAAGGCTTTGCTCTTCTCTTTCTATGAGACTCTCACCTTTGATTCTCCCTTACAAAACTCTTTTTCTCCTCTCTCTCTCTCTCATTTGCAAGCCTTATAACTATGATGAATCTTTTCCCCCTTTCTTTGTAGATCCCATGGCTAGCCTACGGAACAAAAATGAACAACTCTCGCCTATATCTCATAATAGATACATCAAAATATATGCCTTAGCCCCTCACCATGAAACGTGCAAATCCTCTCCCAAAAAAAAACTCATCCTCTCCCATAAAAAAACTCATCCTCACTCATAAGAACTTGGGCAACTAGAAAATTTCATTTACCTCACTCTCACTCTCTTCTTCCATACTACAAGAACAATAGACACCCAAAGAGGCAAGAGCAAAAGTTATGCCAACCAAGAGAGAAAAGAAAGTGGAAAGAGGAATGCACAAAAGGAGTCATTCACTCTCCAATTAATTTTCCAACCAACTCCTCTTCTTTTCTTAATATTATAAAAATGTGCATCCTTTGCCTAAGGTCTAAAGACCTTTCATTTTTGCAATTACAGAATTTCAAAAAGTATCCTATCATTTTACAATGAAAGCTCATCAAATAAATGATTTTAATGGCCTAACTGCTAGATGTTTGTCGATAAAGACCATACAAATGTGCCAAAAAATGCACAAATTTGGAGGCTAACACCATGCTGCAATGACAAAACATCACTCAGGATTAAACCTCAATTGTGAACCCTGCTCAACCATTTGTCCAATAGAAACTAGGTTCTTTGTAATATTTGGAACATAAAGTACATCTTCCAAGTACTTCATTTTTCCATCCTGCTTGGATAATGGCACTTTACCAACATGCACAATGGGGTGCACAGTATCATCCCAATATTTATCTCCTCATGGATGAGAAGAGCAATCAGTTCCTGAAAATCAGGAAAGTTATCTCAAACTACAATGGAGATTTGAAAATGGTTATATTCTTTCCTAAGACCATTTAAGGTCACGAGAACACCATATCACCATCATCTACTGGTAAGATCCAATAAAAGCAAGGGCATCTGTAAGTCCTTCAACCTTCACTAAATAATTTTTTATACTGAGCTTCCCTCTGGTCGCATTATGTAGCCCCTACTTTAGCAGCATCTCCCGAGCTTGGGTATTTGTACTATACATCTTTACCAAGCCTCCTCAGGCATTTGTGCATCCTGTATATGCATGATCATAGAATATGTCACACTAATAGAAACAACCAATACAACACCTATAAATTGGCATAGACAACCAAAATCGACACTTTCATAGAAGTGCCTATGGAAAATTGTGTATTGCTTCCTTGCTTTCCTTATTCTTGCCTCTTACTTGCCTCCTCAAGCTCTGAGACCATAAAGAGAATATAAGGGAGAGGTAGAGCTTAAGTTCTTTGTTGCAAGAAAATATGCATACACAAGGAAGAGTAAGACACAAGAGAGAGAGATGGATGGCTGAATTTTCTTCTGTCTTCTTCTCTCAATCTAGTATATCATAAAAAGAGTGCATACTATAAGGGAAACTACTTTCCTACTAAAACATATAAGGTTGGTACATAGTTTGAACCCGATTATATGAGCTAGTGTTATAACTATGCCATACTTTAGTAATACAAATGTGGTTGTCACATAGCATGTGCTAATGGCATAAGTGCAGAAGCTATCACCGAAGTGGGTCATTAATGTCTACATCACTAGTTAAGCTCGATATATTAACATAGAGGAGAAGAGATGCAAGGTGCGAAGGAACATAGACATAATCATTAGAATGAGAGTGAATCTCAGTTCCTCATTTGATACAGTGAAGTAATGTAAGATAGTAGCTTCTTGGTTGATGTTTTCCCTACAACAATACTGTTATCAAATGAACTTGAGGAGGACCTATCCTTGCATTCTTTGTCCCATGTGCTTCTTTATTTTTTAATTGCATTTAGGTGCTCTTATAACTTATAAGAGGATATATAATGAAGTGCATATGAAGGTGAGTTATTTAGACTCTTGATGTAGCTATACCATTGAAGAGACTAATGAAAGAATTTTATTGACTTTTGAGGGGCATGGCGAACTTCTTCACTTTTCTTGAGAGTAGAATATGGGTGGGTTCTATGTTAAAGAGGTTATTGTTGAGGTGATTTATGACGAGGTTTGGGTTGGCAAATAAAGTAGGAAGTATTGGTAATAGTAAAGACAATTTGTTGTGCTTGTTGCAATTTTCAAGTGAAAACTAGGTGAAGGGTTATACCATGGACCAATGGACCAGGCTTCTACCCAATCCCCCCCCCCCCAATCCAAGGATACACCTAGAAAGATGTTGGTTCTGAGGCTATGGTGCTTATGAACTTTGTATTTCTTCCAGCAATGGGTGAGTAAATAATTGATTTACTCATGGAGAAACTATTATAGTAGTTAGCCAATTGAAATACTATACTTACCATTTCCTTTTTACCTTTGGACCATTTAACCTTTGATTTGTGGCCCTTTCGGCCTTACACAATTTCTTTATCTCTAAGGTGTAAAATTTCCCTCATTTCGAGTACCCTTCATCACTTGTTTTTTAATATTAATCTACTCATGTTTGTGGACTTGTGGTTTTAGTGACTTATTCAAGGGTGTGAAAATCTAGAGACCTCCATGGACATAAAAATCAAGAGATTTTCATGGTGATAGCATGTGGTCAGATATTAATCTCGACACCTTGGTGACTTTTTAGTTGTTGTTTGCGACATGAAAAACCAAAGTTTTCATGGTGTCAAAGTTAAACTTATTTAGTTTCTTGTCAATTATGATGAAGTTAGACATCTATGTAGATGCACTTTTGTGCCTAATGTGTATTGCCTTGTGGTATGAAAAACCAAGGTATAGTTTTTCGTGACGTGAAATAAGGGTTGCTTTTATGGTTTTAACATTATGTGGTTCAATTATAATAAGTGATCTAATCAAAAGTTTGACAATCCTAATCATGCTCTCTCAAGCTTCCTCAGATGTTGTAAGAATGTGGTTCTTAGCCTAGATTTGATTTTTAGGGATACTAAGTGAGGTGTTGGACATTGTTTTATCTTTTGATTCTCCTTAGATCACCATGTTCCCATTGTTTCACATTGTTCATTCCCATTCAGTGATAATGAAATTTTTTCTAACAAGTGTTACACATGTGGTCTGGGTTTTATGGTTTTATGGAGAGATTTTGTGGTAGATGCTTCAGCATCATGTGTAGCCTTTAACTCTTTTGGAGTTGGGCCTTATGCATGCATCTATCCCTCAGAATCAGGTGTCTTAACCTTGCTAATTTGTGTATCTTTAGTTCTTTTGGGTTTAGGAGCATGTGAGTCATTTTTGGGTTTTTGTTTTAAGATATTCTTTAACACAATATTTGGCTTTTGCTTACAACTTGTCTTTCAAGAAAGTGAGCACATTCAATGGAACCCTGGACAATTGTCCATTTTGTTCAAATTAGGCACTTATACTAGGAATTTTGGTAGCAATTTGCATAGCCTTTAGCACGTGATAAGACCTTAGATTAAGGTTTAACTCTTACATATTTTCTACTTCATCTTTACTCACTTGGTAATATGGTAGAATCACCTACACCTAAATCTATGGCTAATTGATTGCTCATCAAATTCATAGGAAGGAAACTCCTACATTTCAACAAGTTGTAAATTACACCAATCCCCACTTTTGAATAGCTAGTGTCTCTCAAATGGTGTCGTATTTGAAGATGGTCAAAGCTAGAAAGTTTTAGCTAATTATATGGAGTACCATCCTACAAAGCCTCATCAGCATCATCATCACCATCATCAGCATCATAGACGTGGAGATATCACAGTTGTAAATAGCCACAATTATGTAGTAATTTTAGGATCTCACCTACCACCAATCAAGCTCAAAGATCTATATATACCCAATGTACTTCATTGTGATTAGAGTGAGTAATAAAAGGATAGAAAGGTATATTAACAAGCCAATTAGGTTTTGAGAGATTGAGTTAATTCTCCCATGTGTTGAGTTTATCTAGTTCATTCTAAGTTGGAGTGCACAAGTATTAATCATTCATGATACAAGCATGTTCTTGAGTCCAATCTAATTGTTATATTGTAAATTATCTCTATTTGTGTGTATTTGATCTTGGTATTGAACCAAGTCAATCTCTTTTTTTGTCAGTGCTTTGAAGCAGTCCACGGTGCTTTTAAGCAATCCATAATGCTTTTAAGTAGTCCATAGTGCTTTCAAGTAGTCCACATTACTTTCAAGTAGTTAACAGTGCTTTATAGCAGTATTTCTAGTTAGTGCTTTTTAAGTGTTTTTGGTACTTTTATAGTGCTATTTAGCTACTACTATAGCATCGCAGTACCATCAAGCAATCTAAAAGCAGTCTAAAAGTAGTCAAAAATCATTCTGTAGTGTTATCTAACCTATACCACTTTCTTAAACATGGTATCAAAGCACAACCTGTGGTAAACCCTTTGTCCTTATGTGAATCCAAAAAGCATAGAAAGTATTTCATCTCATTTCATTACTTCTCTCATCTTATAATTGCTCCGAGTGATATCTCTCTCCTTGGTGATGCGAGCAAGCTTGCCAAAAACAACTACAATGCATGGAAGTTTAAAATGCATATTCTGCTAATGATTAAGAACATGAGGGAGATTATGACATGTGAAGAAGCAAGACATCCCATGGTGGAGAAAAAACAAATTATTAGGATAGAAGAGCAACTAAATCTCAAGATGTCATCAACATCAATGCCAATGACAACATGGTTGGATACATCATCAAAAGTGTTGCAAGTGCAAAAAGGAAGCATGGGACATCCTAGAAAATATGTTTGAAGGTAAAAGTATCATTAGAGCTATGCATTTAAGGGCTAAGCTTACTGACACTGCAAAGAATTCAAATGAAAGTGTACATGATTATCTACTAACGCTCAGGAACATCCAAGATGACATTGACATTGTATCCAATCACAGTACCAAAGATGACATTGACATTGTAGCCAATCATAGTATCAAAGAGGAAGAGTAACCATAGAGGATCAAGAGGAAGAATCTATCTATGGGGACAAAGAAGACCAAGAGTATGTAGCTACTGTGGCATTCCAAGCCACTAGGAAAGAGAATGTAGGAAGAAGCTACCAACAAATTAAAGACCCCAAAACACAAATGGACCAGGCCCAATAATCAAGGTTCAAACTATGCAGCATCAAGTTCAAATCAGCCCCAACAGTAGATGTTTCTCTCTACATGCATGGCACATATACAACAAGTTGTAGAAGATGATTGGTATGTTGACAAGAGCTTCTAGCCATATGACTCATGATGCTAAATGGTTCAAATCACTTTAGCCCATCTTAAAGGATGCATCAATGATTACAAGAGATGCCTCCCATCATAAAAGGACAAGGCATCATCCCAATACAAACATCATAAAGTCAGTTGAGCAGCATATGCGCAATTGCGATCTTGATCATGTCGCTTTTTAAAACAACGATGAGATGGATGATCTGTATGACCACAATAGTCACAACAAGGAGTACGATTTTTGGAGGATTTTGAACAAGGTTTCTTGGTGGTAATGCCATGTTCCTCATCATATTGACGTGCCCAACAATCAGAGACAGTATGACCATTCTTATCATAATAGGAACAATGTTTATTGGGATAGTAAAGTCGAGAAGAATTGCCACCTTGATAAGAGCGACCACCATGAGTAAAACGGGAAAAGGGACGCTTATATGAGCAATACAAGCCGTTTCAAAATCTGTAGCTTCTTGTGTATTCAAAACAGTGTCAAAATTCTCTGTACAACGTTCATGTCGTCAGAGAATATTCAACGAGAGAAATACAAGCAGTGTCAAAATTCTCTGTATGACGTTCATGTCGTTGAGAATATTCAATGAGAGAAATACAAGCAGTGTCAAAATTAATGCCATCCTTGTTAGACAGAATAGTGACAATATTATCATACGAAGGATTCTTGACCGTAGGAGCACCAGCAGAGCAGCAAGTTGATTGACGATGTCTTAGAAGGATTCAAAGACATGCGAAGTTGATTGACGATGTCTTTGAAGGATTCAATATGCAAAGTTATATACGAGTACCAATTTTGTATTTTAAATTGTTCAGGAGATTACGAAGATAAAGAATTTCTGTAACAGATTTCTTCTCAAAAAAGTAGTAAGAATATACTGCCATATATCATGAGAAGTAGGAAGATTGAATACATCCAACATAAGAGAATCGTGAAGAGCAGATAAGATATATCGACGAGCAAATTTATCACGACAGATCCAATTTGAGTAATCAGTTTGCCATTGCTCAAAAATAGGACCAACAGTAGTAAGAGTGTTATCCTGATCTGCATTAACAGGTTGAGACGGATAGACAAGATTTCCCAAAACAATATCAGAAAGATCGTCACCTTCAAGTATCAACATCACCTTGGCCTTCCATCCGGGAAATCCTTGGCCTTAAAACAAGGAAACAGATGGTTGACCAGATGGAAAACCATTAACGAGAATAGAAGACGAAAATAGACGAAACGTGATATGCAATAAGAGAGTAACTCCAAAAATATTGGAGTACTGTTATTCTGAGAGACGTGACGAGCCCAAAAATTGGATACTTTTAGATTAAAACATGAAAAGCATGTAGCACACGAAAGATGAGCAAAAGTTTATTACACGAAAAACACCATAACTTTCAACTCCGAACTCCGATGAAGCCGAGCAAATACTCATAATTTACCGCATGAGCTGCACGTTGCCTATTTTTCTATTTTAAGTGTTGTTTACATGAAATGACATAACTTTTGATAGGAATATCAGATTGACAAACCAATTAACTCTATAGAAATCTTGTGACGTCTACACACAACAAAAATAATTGCATTTCTATAATACAATTCCAATTACGATAAGATAGGGTGGTCCAGATCAACCATCCAAGGACCTGCATAAACTTGTTGACAGTGATTAATCACTAGAGTTCTACAAAACATGAATAAGAGATTGAATGAAACATAGAATAAGCACATGAATGGAATTAACACAATTGATACTTCCTTTCTCTTCTCTTCACAATAGCAAGATCGATGATGCTCTGATACCATGTTGGAAATACACGAACACGAAGACATAAGAGAGAGAGAAGAAGGAATAGAGTTACACCATATACGCTCCCAAAAGACTAGTTCATATTGATTATGAGTTTGTATATATAGGTGAGATCTAGGTTAAGTTAGGGTGTGATATATATACCTCCAACAATACATACATATATATAGATGTATATATGTATGTGTGTGTGTGTGTGTGTGTGTATGTATGTATGTATGTGTGTGTGTGTGTGTATGTATGTATGTATGTATATATATAAGATCCTTGCTTCTTGGCCCGGGTTTGGCCCGGTTCGAATCGCCTACATGCTACACTGTGGTGTGGTTCAGCGCCTATCGTTTTGTTTTGGTCGCTTTGGCCAGCTCACATGTTGGCTAGTTCTTAGCAACGATTTCTGTGTAGCCGGAACTATGTGGGACATAGTATTGGAATTAAAAAAAACAACCTGTGAGGTGGATAATTTTTTTTCGAGAAGAAGCTAATCCTGGTGGTACAACGTTCTTTTCTTGGAGTGTGTTCATGCATGTTTAGTCCTCTTGTGTACGAGCTTCAAATTTTTGAACTATTAAAGGACGAGCCACTATCACTGATGATTTGTATGTAGTATAGTCGGGGCAATACGCTCTTGATGCTTCCAACAAGCATATCAACGCTTCCAACGAGCATATTGACCCATTATACACAGATCTATACACACACACACACACACACACACTAGTGATTTGCATGCAATCTAGTCAGGGCAATACTTTGTTGACGCTTCCAATGGGCACATTGATCCATTCTACACAGATCCTCCCTGATGTGACACATTATGTATGTGTGCACACACACACACACATATACATACATACATACATACATACACACACACACACACACACATAATGTGTGTGTGTGTGTGTATGTATGTATGTATGTATGTATGTATATGTGTGTGTGTACATGTATTAATGTGTGTGTGTGTATGTATGTATGTGTGTGTATGTATGTATGTATGTATATGTGTGTGTGTACATGTATGTATGTATGTATGTATGTGTGTGTGTGTGTATGTATGAATGTATGTATGTATGTGTGTATGTATGTATGTATGTGTGTGTATGTATGTATATGTATGTATGTATATATGTGTGTATATATATGTATGTATGTATGTATGTGTGTATGTGTATGTATGTATGTATATGTATGTATATGTATGTGTGTGTATGTACACACGCACATATACATGTATATGTATATGTATATGTATATCTACGTGTATCTATGTATGTATATATTATATGTATGTGTGTATACATATATACATACATGCATATGTGTGTGGGTGTACATATATATATATATATATATATATATATATATATATATAAAGAAAAAATAAGCAGATTAATCAATATTTTGTTGCAAATTCATAGTAGTTAAATACATAAACATTTAGATTGATTGATAGTGTGTGTGTGTGTGTGTGTGTGTGTGAGAGAGAGAGAGAGAGAGAGAGAGAGAGACCTTAAAACTAAATGACTATTTGTAAATTTGCCAACACGAGTAGTTAAACTTACGTAGAAAAATAGAGTACGCTTACGTGCACACGTGTGTGTGTGTGTGTGTGTGTGTGTGTGCGCGCGCGCGCGCCTATATAAAATAGGTAGATTGGTCAATATTTTGTTACAAATCCATAGATAACTAAATACGTAATCATTTGGATTGATTGATGTTGAGAGAGAGAGAGAGAGAGAGAGAGAGAGAGAGAGAGAGAGAGAGAGAGAGAGATGGCTTATAACTAAATGACTACTTGTGTTGGCCAACACAAGTGATGCCATAGCTATAATAAAGTCACACATAGAAAAATAAAGCGTGCCCTTAATGTTTGTTGTCGATACTCTTGTGTGGGCTTTATGATTGCAAATTCAATGTTCATGTGATTAACATGGCACTAGGTGAAGTTGATTTACACACCTAACATGATGTGTTAAAATAGGTAGTCAACCATATCTTGAGGGAAAAAAGCATGAAAGTCAACCAACAAAATTGGAAATGCAACATGAATGATCACACAAGAAACATATTATAAGTTTCAAACCATGCCACTATAATTCAAAACAAGGTGCTATGAATCATTGTTACAAATGTAAGATGGTTGATCAGAATAACTAGAGTCTTGAATTGGTATACCTATGAGTCTCATGAGTGGGCACTTTATCAATATGAAATTGAGGCTAACAAAGCGTAATGATTTATTGGGGAGTGGAATCTTTGCACTCCTCCTTTTGAGACTTTACTCTAGATTTTATAAGGCATAAACCACTTGTCACCTTTGAGATGTGAGTTGAAACAAGGTAGGTGGGTGGTAATGGGAATTCAAGAAAGCATTGGTGTTGTGATTAAACTAAGGAAATGGTAAATCCAATTAAAAATGTGACAATGGTCAAGGGGGTCGTAGTCTTTGGATACCTTTGTTAAGGCTTAGGTCTTAGAGTTCATATATATTTGTTTTATAAGGTATGATAATTGATTTATGGTATATACTATATGGTACATGTGTCATGTGTGCACCCTTGAGGAAAGGTGTGACCTAAGCTCATCCTAGGGTCGGTTGAAATTTCAAAACTGTCGATTATTGTGAACTAATAAAGGAATTGAGCAATGGCATAAACAGTGTAAATCTGACAAATTATGTGCCTTTTCGTTTCGAGTTTTCGATTCGGTGAAATGTCAAGAGGAAAAGGCGTATAGTTACGCCGAAAACTTCACTGAACACTCTGTGGTGCCATGTGCCCACTACCTACGTTGACTTTGTTGTAAGACCTTAAGGTGACTCGTGACTTGGGAGGATAGTAAACGAAGAAGGGTTGACATGATGCCACGGGGCTGAAAAAGCAAGTTTTGGTAGGGGGTGAGAATTTATTTATAAATAAAAGGGGAAGTGGAGGAGCCATAAAAGTCAAAGGTCTTTTGAGAAGGACGGTTGGGAGCCGTTCATACGGGGATGTGCAAGGCTCATAGCCTAGTATTATTTATGTAAAGATCGTGGATATTCTATCCACCTCGAGATGGGGTGAGAGCATCATGTGCGCCTGCTAGCCTGCATTTAATGATAGCTGCAGGGGAACGCATTCTTGCTGCTTTGCCATGTGGAAGGGGACACCATTTTCCTTTTTTCTAAAATAAAGGATTAAAATTTACGTATCATTTTTTCAAGAAGCTATTTAGCAGGCCTAGGCCTAGATGCTGGTCTGCTACTGCTAGGCTACAACCATACGGTCCACGGACCTGAGGGGACTGCGGCGCACCTAACGGCGACGTGGGGCGGTTTCCAAAAACCATGGTTTTGGGTGGGAAAAGTTGGAAACCGCTTGTTGGAGAATCGAATTATTGGTGGTATTTGCGTTGCATGTATGCATTGTATGGTCATTGGTGATGGGTAAATAATAATGCATAGTGCCAGTGCTTTAATTTAAAAAAACATTTTTCCTAAGCAAATAAAAAATGTAATCCTCGTCACTTGAGAAATCCCGGGATTATTATTCTTTTTTAGCAAAAATTATGCTACTTACCGGGATTATTAATCGGGTTAAAAGAGGCGACCTTTTTTAATAATTCCAAGCCAATAAAAAACGGGTACTTTCTCAAAAAAAAAAACGATTTTCTGTTACTGGGATTAATATTTGTAATCAATTTAATAGAGGCAAGGTTAATTTTCAACGTTAGTGCTTTTAAAAAAAAAAAATTTGCGAGCAAAGGGAATTTCTGTAGGTAAAATGCTGACGGGGACGGCGATGATTTCTCTTTTTTTAGCTAAAACTAATCACATAAAATAGAGTAAATGCCTCTTTTTTTTAGCCATGTACCTACCATGTGGTGTTCACATGGGAGATGGTGGGGGTTGACATGGGTGTTGATGGGATGCCGTTTTGACATGGGATGGTGGCTGAAGGGATGGACGTTGTGATATGGGATGGTGGTAATGATTGATGGGGGGCAACATGGGGGGATGAGATATGGATGAGGGTGGCGACATGGCATAGGGATGTATCATCGATCATGTATGACATATATACATACATTATTATGGCGTGTTGACATGGGAGCTGGGAGGGGGGCGACATGGTATTATGCCGTGTTGACATGGGATGTTGAATAATGTGACCATCAAAATCCATATAAGCAAAGTCAGCGCCGTCCTGCCCTCACTCAACTCTTCGTCGTCTTCTTCGTTGTCCCTCTTCACCTTCCCTCTGTGTGTGTGCCGCAGCCGCAGCAGCTCTCGGAGAACTGTTTCTCTGCACGAGCCAGCGTACAGAAAACGGTTCTTTTAAGTTGGACATCCTCGCCATGGATCACCTTCTTGACGATGGAGACCTCGGGGCTATAGTCAGAGCAGGTTTCTCATCATCGAAAACCTCCTCTAATCACACCTCCCCCCCCTCTGCTCACAGCTTCCACATGCCTGAAAGCTTCTGCCCTTTGAATCCCTCCCCTGATCCTCACCTTTTCTCCAGGCCTCTCATCTCCTCCGCTAATAGCAGTAGCTTCCCTGGTTTCCACACTGCACATACCCCTTCTTTTGGCTTGCCTAGCCTCTGTAGCTTGGGGGACTCAATCATCCCATCAAACTTGGCCCCTCACCATAATTACTCGGCCCTTAGCCAGTCCCTTAACATCATTGATAGCTTGCCCTCCCCTCCCTCCATGCAGCTTTCTTCTCCTCTTTCCGGCAGTAGCTATGACTACAACAGTTCTTCTCCGTCGATTTTCTCATCTTCCGTCGCCCCTACTTCCGTCAAGAAGCTGGATTTGGGGGTTTCTGGTAGCTATGGCAACCGGTTGGCCGTCCAGATTCTGGAGGCTCACGACACCCTTTCGTCGTCGACACGGCGGACTACGGCGGAACGCCCCCACCACCACCACCAGCAGCGGCGGCCGGACGGAATCTTTTCGTCAAAGAGCCAACTCTTAACGTCGAGCTTTCTCCGTCAGATAGTTGCGGAGGATCACCGGCTTGCAACGGCAGGAGCGTCGACGAGTGGTGGTGGTGCGCTGTCGGAGGTTTCTGCCGCCGTCAGGCGAGAAATGGGAACCGTCTCCGGCGGCCTCCGACAGCCAACGGCGGCCAGCGGCGCGTATGAGCAACTCAAGAATTTGGTAGAAGCGGAGCCCTCTTCTGCTGGTGCGGTGAACGCCCCCTACAAAGCAAGGGGTGCAAAAAGAAGGTATTGAAAGGGGCTCTTAATGTAGGTGAAAAGCAAGCGTTAATTTCCACTTAATCTGTGTGGTTATGGTGCCAAGGCTCTGAACATTGAATTTGCTGCTGCTTTTTTTTCCCATTGAAAAGCAGGAAAGCACAGCAAAAGAGAGTGGTCTACATCCCAGCTTCTGGAGGGGTGTCAAGCAGGCCAGGTGCAGGAGAAAATGTCCCTTCAGATTTGTGGGCTTGGAGAAAGTATGGGCAAAAGCCCATCAAGGGTTCTCCACACCCAAGGTTTTTTTTTAACAAAACCCCTAATTACATCATTTTTCCCTTAATCCCCTCTCTCAAACAACTTAATTACATAAACCTCTAATGGTGCAGATAATGATGATTAATGGTCTTAATTGTTGCAGGGGTTATTACAGATGTAGTAGCTCTAAGGGCTGCCCTGCAAGAAAGCAAGTGGAGAGGAATCCTAGTGACCCTTCCATGCTTGTGGTCACCTACACATCAGATCATAACCACCCTTGGCCTACCCACCGCATTAATGCTTTGGCTGGCACAAGGCAACAATCAACAACAAGCTCACAAGAAAAGTCTCCAAGCAGCAACAATGAGCTCAGCCCAGATTGCAACACGAATAACAGTGCCTTGAGCATGGACAGGGATGATGACCCCTTGGCATCACCCCACTCTGATGGTCCAATGGGGGATGCCTCACCGGAGGTCAACCATAATTTAGCACAAAGCCAAGAATCAATGGCTAATGATATGGCTAATCCCGGGGCAGCGGGGGCGGGGATGGGGGCGCCGCCGCCGCCGCTTGATTCAGCTTCTTGTGTTGAAGATGAAGCTTATCTGCATGACACCCTGTTTGCTGAGATGGTGGAAGAAATGCAAAGGCAAAACGGGTCCATGGAAGAGGATGATGTGGAAGAGGGAGCCTCTGCAGAGGTAGACCCTTTCAATCTTTTCAACTGGTCGTCCTCCACCACAACATGACTTCCTTCAATAAAGTCAACGATGTGGTTCAATGACACGTTAGTACCCCTTCAACAAAAAAAAAAGCATATAGCTTTTTTTCAAACCCTCCCAGGCTCCCCCTTTTGTACTAAAGATACAAATTTTCCCTCCTTGTATTAAAAAGATCAACATTTTTTTTTTCAATTTGGCGTTTCCTTGCAATTGAATCAAACACAGCCTGGATGGCATACATTTTTATAATCGATCTCCTAGTGTCCTCCAAAAGTGATGCTTTTTCTCAATGCATTTGTTGTGCGTTAGCCCCCACATTTAACATTTAATTAATCTCCACTCATTTGAGTCTTTTGCACGAGTTTGACACCCAAGTTGGAAGCCTAGGCCTTGTATGTATGGTTGGCACCTTTTTTTGGTTTCAACATTTCAAAATCTTGTGTTGGATAAGTCACACACTCACTCCACATGGGGTTCCACCCTTCCAAATATTTGCCAGTCAACGCAATGCGCACACCGTGGGAGTGTAGCGTCTCACACGTGAGCCACTCGACTATAGTCGGAGTGAATATCTCACACATGAGTGAGCCACTCAACTATAGTCGAAGCGAATATCTCAAGCATGAGTGAGCAACTCAGTTGATGGGAGTGAACATCCTACACAATTGTCAAAGTTGTCATGATTCTTGATGTCAATGGCAGTCGATGTCCACCAAAGGCAACGAACAAAGCCTTGAGGAGTGAGGCCATATCCCTAGAGGCCACATGAAGGCCAGCGATAAAGGTAGAGGGTGCAAGGCATTGCAAGAATTTCGTAGATGTCAATAGAGAGCACCTTGCCAAATCCCTTCAGGAGTGAGGCCATATCCCTTGAGTAGTGATGCCATATCCCATCCCTAGAGGCCACATGAAGGCCAGAGATAAAGGTAGAGAGTGCAAGGCATTGCAAGAATTTCATAGATGTCAATAGAGAGCACCTTGCCAAATCATGCCCCTACAATGGATAGCATGTGAAACCCCTCTTGAAGGGGGATGGATGCTGATGTTTTTTTTTGGGTTGATTCCACATTTAGATAGCAACCGCACTTTTAAGCTTAGGGGTCATGGGATCGACGCAATATATATTTATATATCTATATACATATATAAATATATATTTATATATAAAAGAGAGTGTTTGTTAATTAGCTAAGGTAATGGAAATTTGGGGAAGGTGAAATGGTTTAATTGTTTTAACATCCCGAAACGCTCTGACCGAGGGGGCTTGAAAAGCGACTTTTCTCGAAGCTCGGCGCAGCTTCCTGTAGAGTCTAGTTGTTGTTGGTTTGGCGTCGTCGCCGAGTCGCTGTCGACCAGCGCCACAAAGTCCACCCCCCATCATAAATCATGACAGCGGCGGCACGGATTTCCAAGTCAACCCTTTTTCGATAATTCATCATTCATTTAAAAATAACTATTAAAATGTCATAGTTAATAGATATCTCACGCCACGTGGCATAGCGCACCACCTTTTCTTTTACACGACCACCTTTGCCAAGTTCTGCAGATTCTAAGGGCGTGTTCCTGCACACACCAGTGAGGAGATGGCCAGATTTTGAGCTGGCTCAGCACACGTGTGGAATAGATTCGGGCCCACCGGTGGAGGAAATGTGCACGATCCCCCTGCGCGTGACCTGTTTCTAACCTCTAGGCCCTCACCATTCAGTGATATGGCATGCCTCATCTAGATAATTGAGCCCTTCACCTCATCCTCTCACTTCATTGCGGGGGGATGGCCAGGGTTCGGGAAAAGATAGGTTCAGCTTAGCTTAGAACTTGTTCAATTTTTTAAAAAGCCTTCTCAAATCAAGGGGAGAAGGAAAAACACCTTCTTAAAATTTTGAAGATTTAGTTATAATTAAATTTGAAAATGACAAACAAACTTGTTCAAAATTACAATTTTCTCTTCAATCCATGGTGATAAGAACTAATGTAAGGCTCAATAAAAATAGTTCCCTGAACACTGCAAGTTCATGGCGCTCTCTCAAACCTAACTAACCAACGTTTCAGCTGCCCACATTCTGCACAGTAATGTCAAGTTTGACCTTGCCTTTCAAAATGTCAACTTGGAAAAATAGTTCATTTGAGCCAATGAGAAATTACTTACCTTGGGAGATGTCAAACCAATTTTGATCACTCTTTTTTTTTATATCTACATGCATCAAAAGAAGCCTCCAACCACTAGCCACTGAAGGTACTATGCGATTCAACCCTAGATTGTTTGCGTAAGTGTGATGGTGGTACTAAGGCAATGCCAACCTTCAAGACACAAAATTAGCTTTGAGATGGCCAAGCGCTTTCACTTTGAGTGCCCAAAAATGGCTAAGCCAATGGTAAAAGGTGACAACTTTTTATGTAGATGTGTGCTTAAAACTCTTCCTAGGTAACCAAAACTTTTTATGTAGATGTGTGCTCAAAACTTTTCCTAGGTATTCAATTTTTTAGGGTGGCAGATATAGTTGATGGATGGCATGTGTTGCTCCCAAGTGATTGATGAAAGATGAATATCTTCTCATTCACCATGTGGGTACAAGTGTACATATATACCATTACGTGTGAAGACAAGTGCTCCAAGTAAGATGTATAGCTTGTCCCTAGAAACTATCATGACGCTCTCTCAATTTTGCTCTCTCTAAGAAAAAAAGGATGCCGCGGCAAGTTATAAGTTGGAAGTTCCAAATTTGTTGGTTAATCTTACAGTTTTAGTTGGTAGAAATAAGGTCACAATTTGGCAAAAAAGGGTGCCTTTCTCTTCAATCTTTACACTTGAGATTAAAGAAGTATACATTTAAATTTGCTCCATGGGCGTGTAGGTGAGTTGGTAAAGTGTTTGATTCTCTATGCAAGGGCATGGGGTTTAATCTTGCTTGATGCAATCGTTGGACGGGCAATATCTTATCACACTATTATAAACAAAGTCTCTTAAAAAAACAAAGTGTACATGTGAATTCACTAAAGAACACCTTGGGTAAACATTCATTTTATTCATATTTGGACAATATAAAGAACACCTTGGGTAAACAAGCATTTTTTTCATATTTGGACAATATAAAGCAACATGAGTGCTCTTGGAAGCTCTTATTAGACCTTCAACCTTGTGAAGTCATTTCAAGAGCTTCTAAGTCAACACCCCTTGGTTTGAAGAAGCCATAAAATTTTTGTGAGATCCCAACATTTTATTCAAAGAATGTGATTGACTGTGTATAATCGCACAAGTGGATTCAATGATCTATATGCATTCCTTTGCACTATGTGGTGAAATATTTCCTTTTCAAATCATGTACCAAAACACATACTATATATGCAACTTTGATCCTAAATAGAAGTACATGCATATTTATAAGCATGTACCAAAACACATATTATATATGCAACTTTGATCCTAAATAGAAGTACATACATATTTATAAGCATGGGTATTCGGAATGCAAACTTCTCCATGCAGTCTACTCCTTGTAGTAAAGCAAAGCACTTGGAGCATAGCTTACTCAAAGCATAAAAAAGGTTCAAGTTTAATATGTGATTCAATGTTATATTTAGTTGTTTCTTCGATGTGATCTTGTGATATTTGTTGAAGGTACAGCTTTGGGCAATGATCAATCTAGTAATCTTAGTAGTGCCCATATAAAGATATACATTTTTATTATATTTATGCTAGCTAAGTTTTAGACATTGAAATGCTTAACCAATCCTAAATAGATAGCATAAATAGACCCCCTTTTACTCATTGATTTACAAAACAAAGTTTGGTATTATCCTACCATATTTTGTGTAAATCCTAGAATTAAACAAATCCTATTTTGATTTTAATTAGAATGACAACAAAACTTTTTAAATCATAGCATTTGGCCTGAACATTAAGGTCACAATTTCACCTTAAAAAGTGTGATATTTCTCACAAGTAGTCTTGATATTTTTTTTGATCCTACAAACTTGTCTATGCAATGGCCGCATAAGAGGTAAAATAAAAGAAGCCTAGATTTTTTCACTTCACCAAATAAAAATGGTTCGAGTAAATAATGTAAATGATGTACTATTACATATACATTTTCCCCCCAAAAATTTGAGCTTTACTAGATCATGAAGAAAACATGCACCTAGTTATTATATTTAGACATTGAAATGCTTAACCAATCCTAAATAGATAGCATAAATAGACCCCCTTTTACTCATTGATTTACAAAACAAAGTTTGGTATTATCCTACCATATTTTGTGTAAATCCTAGAATTAAACAAATCCTATTTTGATTTTAATTAGAATGACAACAAAACTTTTTAAATCATAGCATTTGGCATGAACATTAAGGTCACAATTTCACCTTAAAAAGTGTGATATTTCTCACAAGTAGTCTTAATATTTTTTTGATCCTACAAACTTGTCTATGCAATGGCCGCATAAGAGGTAAAATAAAAGAAGCCTAGATTTTTTCACTTCACCACATAAAAATGGTTCGAGTAAATAATGTAAATGATGTACTATTACATATACATTTTTCCCCCAAAAATTTGAGCTTTACTAGATCATGAAGAAAACATGCACCTAGTTATAAAGAATCCCACTTATCATTTATCTTTCTTTACAAGATCATGTAGAAACCATGCACCTAGTTATAAAGAATCCCACTTATCATTTCTCTTTCAATGATAAATTAGGACAATCTTATAAACCAAATGTCAAATTCACTCTTTTAGGCACATAGTGTGCTTTGTAGAAAGACCTTATTTGCGATCAAATTATAAGGATGCCATATAGATGTGATTGGAATCCCTCACATCTTTCAATTTTTGCATATACACAAATAGTTGTATAGGTGTCAATGTTCTGTCTTTATTTAAACTTGGGATGGTTACATCTTAAATGACATGAATTCTATCTATAATTGATGATGCTTATAGGTGTCAATGTTTTCTCTTTATTTAAACTTGGGATGGTTACATCTTAAATGACATGTATACTTGATGATGATGCTTGAAGTCTGTAAGACCTTTGTATGGCATCCATACACATTCAGTGGGCATCCTTCAATTCTTTTATCATGCTTTTTATTGCTACATTATGATGTTAACTTAATAGGGACACACACATCTACATGTAAGTGATTCCTACACATTGTTCACATTAATGCCACTTTATTCAGGCATCCCAAGATTTTTGACTGCCACTTTCTATGGTGCTCAACTTTTTTAGGTGGAAGCCTCTCAACATAATATCCTCTATGTCACTTTCTCCTTTCGAGTGAGAGGTGTACTTTAGTGTCCAAGAGTGATCTAGCTACCACTAGAATGCATCTTAGGTGCATGATATTCCCATGCAAAAATTTTGCTCCAAGTACATTCAAGGGTGTAAATTGCAAGCTTTTACCATTTAAAAAGAAATGAGTCTAGAACTAAAATTACTTTCCATTAATAATTTTGGAACCTATAAAGGGAATTCATCTAGTTATAATAGCTTCCATTGCATCTAGTCTAGGACTAAAATTACTTTCCATTAATAATTTTGGAATCTATAAAGGGAATTCATCTAGTTATAATAGCTTCCCTTGCATTAAAACATGTTAAATTATCTATTATCATCCTTAATTTTGAAAGAAAATCTTTTGAAAAAACAACCAAATTATATTCTATGGCCCTATATTACTATAATGCTAAAAAAGCACAAACATGGTATACCATGATAGTGCTACAGAAGCACGAAAGTGCTATATCACTATAGTAAAACACAAATGTGCTATATCACGATCGTTATATATATTTACCACGAACATGCTATCTACTACTATGATCGTGGCATGCAAATATTTTATTTATTTTTTATAATTTATTTAAATTTATATATTTTTATGACATTCTTTTCAATGCATATTATTTATATATAAAAATTGATGACATATTTATCGATGCTTAGGATTGAGAAAAAAAAGATAGAGTGAGATAACCTAGCTCCTCGGAGTCAGGTTATCCCACTTTGTAGGCAACAAACACCACTTTAAATGTGATTGAAGTTACATATGGTTATTTTTTGGAGATAAGGGGGAGAAAAAAAAAGTAATATAAAGGGAATAACATTTTTTTTATTTGTCAGGATACAATGAGGAAGCACAAAAATGATATATGCATTTCGAAAGGTTTACAAAAGACAAGTATAGTGTCTGTTGAAAAGTACTATTTATCATCACAAAAATGACAGTAAAATTCTATTAAAGACTGACTATATTATGCGTCTCAAAAGGTCTACAAAAGACGTAGATAGTGTCTACTGAAAACTACTCTTTATCATCACAAAAATGGCATATGCCTCTCAAAAGGTCTACAAAAGACATAAATAGTGTCTACTGAAAACTACTGTTTATCATCACAAAAATGACATATGCCTCTCAAAAGATCTACAAAAGACATATATAGTGTCTACTGAAAACTACTCTTTATCATCCCCATCCTTTCATACGAGCTACTAAAAACTAATATTTATCATCCCTATCCCCTTCTCCTTCGGCATTGGCATGTCGAGGAGGATTAGCAACCCATCGGCTGAGAACTACTATTCATCATCCATGTCCTCTTCTGCTTTGTTATGAAGGATTTCCTCTTTTGGCCCATCGAGGAGGATTAGCGACCCCTGGTTAAACAATGGAGTAAAGTATTAGCAAGATAAATTGTAGCAATTAAACTTTTTCTACCCCAAAAGCCTCAACCCAATCGTAATGCCCTTATTTTACATCCAATCAAAGAGAGCAACCATGTTGTGGTGAACAGCATAGTCACACTCCTCTTCCATTTAGCATCCTACCAATTATCACATACTAAAGACAAGACTCCACAAGTTAGGGGGGGAAATATGTGATGGTGAATGAGCTTACCAAGATGCCAGAGAACTTACAAAGCAAGCAAAGAACGAGCCCCAACTAGCACTACCAAGATGCGAGACAAATGAGGTATGGCTCCTTGCCTCTTTTTGTTGCTTTCACTTGCCAAGATCCTCATTGGATACAATCCTCCAATCACGCGCGTTGATGCCAAGAGGCTTGCTCTTACATTGCTTCTTGCAACCCTGCAAGTTTGAGCAGAGATGCTTCATCATTTGTGTCATCACACCAAGCATCCATTTATTGTCAAATCAAATATCTACATCTAACACTAGATATTTCCTATGGAGCTATTCAATAATAATGTAATTCTTCTTACAAACCTAGAGCTCCTTCCAATGCACACACTTTCCAGTTATCCCAAGGATTCAACACATGTTTAAGTTTATTATCCAACTTATGACATTATAAAAGTAGATTTTAGAGAATTCAACATGTTCATCTTTGGCATGCAGTGGTTCAAAGTGGTGAGCATGGGCCTAGGCCTACAATTAGAAGAGATCAAATTGGGTTTGTGGCGGCTGACTCCACTAAACTATGGATAGATATCACCAACACCTTTGTCCTACCAACACAATGTAAGCAGGTACAATATGCACATCATTTGTAATAATCAAGTTACATTCTTTGATCCTATACACATATGTTTTTGACCATTTTATGTGTTTTTACTAGACAAGGTTATATTCCAACCAGATCCTTCGCATAATAGAATCTGGTGGTATGTTATTTAGGTTGCTCCTCAAAGAAAACAAATTTATGAAGATAAAGAGATCAAAGAATTAAGAGGTGACTCGATTCTGCAAGTTTGTCAAACCTGGACGTTAAAGATGGAAACCTGGATGTATATGATCACAAATGATCATGGGAATTAAGATCAGCAACATCATGATAATGAATTTGTGTGGACGGCAATGGTGGTGATGACGGTTATGATGATGATGTGACAAATTTGTTTGAGGAAGTGATAGACATTGCAATATATATTTTTGGAACCATAGATCTTGTAGAAGATAAACTTGAAAATTTGTAAGCTCAAAATTTCAATGCTCCTATAACCCCATTTCTAGTATGAATTTCTAGGCTATATACGAAGCTAACTATGGCTATGTATGAAGCTAACTAAACTCCATGCCTTATGCTATGCTATGTAAGGCTATGCTATGCCTAAAAATATTACTATAATTTTTTTAGCTAAAAATCTAAATGCTGAGCTAGCTAATGTAATGCTATGGCTATACATTGTGTTATGCTATGCCTAAAAATATTAATATACTTTATTTAGCTAAAAAAATAAATACTAAGCTAACTAATGTATGCTATGGCTATATATTGTGTTATGCTATGCCTAAAATATTACTATACTTTATTTAATATATGCTATGGCTATACATTGTGTTATGTTATGCCTAACAATATTGCTATACTTTATTTAACGTATGCTATGGCTGTACATTGTGTTATGTTATGCCTAACAATATTGCTATACTTTATTTAATGTATGCTATGACTATGCATTGCTTTATGCTATGCCTAAAAATATTACTATTCTTTATTTAGCTAAAAAATTAAATATTGACCTGGCTAATGTATGCTATGGCGTTGCATTGCTTTATGCTATGCCTTTAATGTATACTATGGCTATGCATTGCTTTATGCTATGCGTAAAAATATTATTATACTTTATTTAGCTCAAAATGTAAATATTGAGCTACCTAATGTATGCTATAGCTATGCATTGCTTCATGCTATGCCTAAAAATATTACTATACTTTATTTAATTAAAGAATTTATCAAAAAATATTTATATGCCTAAAATAACTACTATATATTTGCTTTAATTTATGAATGGCTATACGCTATACCTAAAATATTATTTTAATTTATTTAATGAAAAACCCTAAATGACATGTATGGCTCCTAAATATATTACTATGATTTATCTAATAAAAAATGTTAGAGCTATGTTATGGATTTATGTTATGCTTATTTTTTATATAAACACAACTGTTGTACTAAAAGTTCTACCACCAAAAGCTTAGGATTATGATCCCTGGTAAGTTGCTTGTTTTGGATAAAAACATGATCGATGAGACGGGTGGAGTAAATTTAAGGCAAAAAATGATTTAAATTTTACCACGTTAAAGTTTAAACCGTCGACCCACAATTGTGAAAATAACCACAATCGTGGAAATCGAATGAATACCACTATTGTGGTCGCAATGCACATACCACAATCTTAATATATAAACACCAAGACCATGGTATATAAAACCACAATAATGGCATACAAGTACCATGATCTTGGAAATCGAATGAATACCACTATTGTGGTTGCAATGCACATACCATGATCTTGATATATAAACACCAAGATCACGGTATATAAAACCACAATAGTGGCGTGCAATTACCACTATCTTGGTCTTCCATTCTAAAGCATGGGGAAAAAATTAAAGACATGTAGCCCATGTTATCCCACTTTGCCTGATAGCAAACATCACTTTGTTGGTCTATAGGGATTCAAGGAGTTAACATCATTGCTTAAGTTAACAACATTGTTTTAATTTTGATGGAGTGAATTATCCACATACATAAAAACTGAAACAAGATTAGATAAACACATAGAATCTTGATATATCATTATTAGTGAGTTATCCACATACATAAAAATTGAAAGAAGATTAGATACAGAGAATCTCGATATATCATCATAGTGATTTATTTACACATAAAAAATTGAAACAAGATTAGATGAACGCAAAGAATCTTGATATGTATTATATGACAAAAGAGTACAACTTAAGGGACAACTTCTGCTGTACTAACCCAACTCTAGATCTAGCATGAAAGTACATTAGAATCAAAAAATAGAAAGCAACTTAGCTATTCTGAGCTTACTTGCTATTGCTATCTGCATCCACATAAAAAAAGGGCCATAGGCATCGGCCCCATCCCAAGCTATGGCATGTGCATGATGGGCCTCGGCTATAGCCTGGGACAAACCAAATCTCTGCTATAATGTCGACATATGTAACCTCTCTTGGGCAGCCGTGAAACCTACATCCTTGGTGGTGGTCAGCCTCTCAAAGAACTATGTCCACAAAGCAAAGTCTACGATGAATTGTGCCTTGAATTTTGCTTGTGTTTGCTACTCCACAATAACTATTTAGTCCTCCAAATTGAGCCTTGCACCTCTAGGCCCTACAATACCACTAGACTAACACTCCCAACCTTGCTCATAGGCTTATGCCTACTCTCCTCAAGGACTCATGCTAGCTTGTTTCATCGTTCCACTCCATCTCGACAAGCTCCTCAAAGCCCTCAGGGAGAGTGTCGACTTCGACCTCTGTAGGTAGCAAGTCTCTCCAGGTTAGCCTAGCTGGTGGTATAGCAAGCAATCCACCTATCGCATTCTATTCAGATCTATAAGCTACATGTCTGGATAGATGTCTTCCCTGCCCAATACCTTATATGTGGCCACATCAATAGGGTATTGGCACACTGTGGGCACTTTGCCTCCTGCACACCAGTGAGATTGTTAACCACACTGGTTAACATTATTTTTTAGCGTGGTTATGCTTCATGTAACTCATTTTTATGTAAACCGCGCTAAAGCGCTTCATGTAAAAGATATATGGGATGACCAAGACTTGTGTATAGGTGTAAATAAGGCTAGAAGAACCAATTTTGGGCCCCCAATTGTAGAATGGGTAGCCGACCATTGTAAAAAGAGAGCTCATATATATGACTTATGAAATATGAAAAAGGACAATCCCATTATCACAATTGAGTTTCCTTCTCTCTCTTTCTCTCTCACTCTCTTAAGGTAAGCTTGTGTGCATCCATACTTACTTGTTGGATTATGTGTGTGCACATATGTAGGTGAGGTTCTCGTTGCTTGCATCTTCTTCTTCTACTTGCTCTCTCTCTCTCTCTCTCTCTCTCTCTCTCTCTCTCTCTCTCTCTCTCTCTCTCTCTCTCACCTTCACTCTTGCACACATGAAGGTATTGAGTAGGATTTGATTTCTCCATAGCTCCTTCTCTCATTGCTTTTCACCTAGCTTGTGGAAAGGTCCACTTGAGTGACACAAGTGGTGGTGGAGTGAGCCCCTAGTGACCTCACATTGAGGAGTTAACCCTCATTAGGGCTAGCTAAACGCTAGTTCCTTATTCATCCCTTGCATTGTCTCCTTTATTTTCTCTTCTTTCTCTCTCTCTCTCTCTCTCTCTCTCTCTCTGTCTTGTGTGCAAGGAAGCATGTTCTTTTTGGTGAACATCTTTGGCGCCACTCCATCGGGGAATACATTTAGCTTAGGTTCCTCCACATCCTATCCCATAGCTAGATTCTTGATTTGCCCGGTTGAAAAGTAAATCCACCAGTAGGAATGTGTTTGAGATGCATGTTTGATTGGTTTGATTTTGTTTTTCTTCACACATTGGAGTTCAATGGAGCAATTGGAACATGAGGAGCTTGGGAAGCTACATCAAAAGCAGGAACTACAAGTAAGTGCCTTAATGTTGCTCTTAAGTCCATTAATTTCTTGTTTTTCTTCAACTAGCTAAAAATTGCATAGTAGCTTAATCTCACAATTAATCTTAGATCATTACATTTAATTAGGAATTTTAGGCATCATTAGATAGCTTGGGGTTAGCCTATGCCATCCACAAAAGGAAAAACATAAAAAATCATCTAGGAGGAGCTGAAATCATAGAGAAACCAGAGGAGAAACTAGGCGCATTCAGTTTCGGCCAGCTTTTCTAAGAAGTGAGCAACCATTCACTTCTCAGACGTACGGTCATATGCTTCGAATCCATGTCCGTTTGCTTTCTCTAGCAAGATCCTCCCATATCTACCTCATCAAACAATGAGAGCAGTGTGCATTAAAAAGGGTATAAAAGGAGTACAACTAGCTTTATTGTCAAGGGAATATCAGAGGGCAGCTATCAAAAGATGCGTCATTCTGGCGCATTCAAGACACCTGCTAGTGTCTATAAGCATATACCCGTACCTTCATAGACATACAGCCATACCTTCCCCAAGGGAACGGCCATACCTTCCCCAACATATGCCCGTTCTCTTCCATATCCACAATCGCACCAACTTCAATTAAACAACCGTACCTTCCTAAGCGTAAGACCAATCCTTAGCATATCCACATTTGTACCCTTCTAACTTGTGAATGCTCGTTCCTTCACTGGGGAACAACCGTACCAACTCTAACGTACAATTGCACCTCCCACTAAGCCCCGCCTGTACCTTCAAAGACATATGTCCATTCCCTAATAAGTGAACATCCATACCTTAACAAAGGAATGCATGTTCCTCTGTGTGAGTGAATGGTCATACCTAAGCCTCTGGAGGGAAAAAAATCCCTATTCAGAGTGTGATCCGGCACTGTCACTTGACACAGTCATTCACCTATGCTTAGGGAAATTAGTGCGAAACAACCCTCTATTTGACAATGTTGAACCATCAAACGCACAATCACTTGTGAGATCTGATCCTTTGAGCAACACAGAGTGGAGTCAAACGGTGTTAGTCCTTGACAGCACCAACAAAAATGAAGAGCGTCAAGGCACGGGATGCACTACCCCTGACCTAGAGGTAGGAGGATTGGCTGCCCAGTGCATGGATAGACCATCAATTCTCGAGCAAGACCCAAGATCCCCTACACATTCACAAAGGAGTCTAGCCTCGAGACTAAGCAACTTTATCTTGGGAAATGTGCAATTGAAAGAGCCTCATCCCAAGGACATAGGCATGGAACATCAGCTCTAGAGATAATCGTCACACCGCCACTAGACCCTAGACTAGAGGTGGAGGTGGGGCAGAGCCCCACTAATCCAGTCTAAACTAATCCAACAGTGTGGGAAGCCATGCCTGATCGTAGGCCTAATCGTAGTCCAACACCAAACCTAGGTCATGAGCCAGCTCGCTAAGGCCCAGGGACCTCTTACCAAAGAGAAGGAGCCCACCCTAAACATTTCAGCCAACACATGACACAAATGCACAACCACTACTTGCCTCGCGGAGTGTATCTCGAATACCATGTGGATCCCTGCAAAGCACACGATGGCCCACCATTGAGGTAAGGACCGTAAATGGGATACTATCCTCCAAGCCCAACTCCCCCACCTATCATGCCCCAACCTCCACCAACTTTAGCCACATCGCAAGACTAACACCAGAAATGTTGAGGATAACCATGGAAATAGGGAGGGGGTAGCTTCAGGAATCGCTCCACCAGTACTTACTCAACCGAGGGCCAAGCCATGAGAGGAATAAACCAGCCCACATCTCCAAATTGATCACAAAGTTGGATGGGACTAGAGACCCCATACCTTATCTGGAGATGTTCAACCAGATTTGTGAGGCATTTGGCCATGTGGACAATCAGGTTAAAGTGAGTGCCTTTGGCCTCTCACCCTGGATGGAAAAGCAGTACAATGGTTTCGATCACTAAAAGTGGAAGACAAGGCTACCTTTGACGCCTTGAAAGAGGCTTTCAAAGTGGGATATTCAAGACAAGGAACTAGATGTAGTCCAATCGAACAATTACACAACATAAAATAGAAAGATGAAGAATCTATCCAGGACTATATCAATCGGGTGAGATATCTCCACTCTTGTTGTAACGATAGAGACAAGTTCTCTAAACGAAAGACTGATCAGGTGATTCCTAAAGGGCCTTGAAGATGTAGTATAGCCTTGCATAACTCCCTATATGCTCTAGCCCACACTTCCTTTGAGAAGAAATGCTACAGAAGTGCCATGGATTTTGAGGACAATTTCAAGGGAACTCATTCCTGAGAATTGCACAAGGGCACTTCTGAAGCTTCCTTCAAAACTAAGAGCACAAAATCTAAAGGGAAGGGAAAAGAGTCCTCTTCAGGGGACAACAAGTGGAGTAGTTAACAACTACACTAATGCAACAAATGACCCTACACTAGAGAACAGACCAAGGCCGTGTGACCAAGTTGGGAAACCCCATCTTTACCCTAAGAGAGAACTAGTATGGTGCCCAATTTGTCAAGCTAACCGCACTAGAACGAAGTGTCCACATTTGAGACCCTGACCTACTCTCTACTGTGCTTATTGCCAAAGGTGGGGCAATCACGAAACCTCTAATTGTTACCACCAAAGATCTACTTAATCAAGGCCTCTACCCTAGATTTGTCTCTAAACCCTAGACAACCATTGGCCTTGCCAGCCCCAGCGCAACAATGCACCTCAACCAGGCCATGAAGTGGCCCCGAGAGGAATCCTTAGGGTGCCCGAGGTACCCTTACCACCCCCAGTTCTTCCATTGGCAACAACCACCATTACCTCGAGTGACCCCTGTTTACCAGTTGGCCTTGATAGAGATCTTTGACGAAGGTCAGGAGGGAGAAGCCACTAACAGTACCACCTTTGAACCCATTGAGTCAGGCAGCCCACCCCTGCAAATCCTAAGTCATTATGTGATGGAGGGTGAACACATGTAACCCATGTACTTGGCAGCCACAACCACTAGGGATGAGACTTGAATAGTATGGCTAAACAACCACCTATGTAATGCTATCATTGTGCAGGAGCTCATCGAATAGCTGAGTGTCCAGTCAAGAAAGGGATGGCTAGTACTCTAGTGAGTACTTTTGCCTTAACTCCTTTATTCAGAGACTGTGGGATAGACCATATGTACAAGGATTGTCCATTAAGAATGGGAGAAATTAGGAAAGGGAATGAAGCTAAGTCTAGCACCAGCCTTAACTTGCTGAGTATACAAGATGGCTTCATACACATGGTGCCTCTAAACGCGGTTACTAGAATGTAAAGTAGAAGGAGAGTTGCAGCTCATGCTAATGCCAAAGCATCTACATTGCAAAAACAAGGGACCTCGGGACATACAAGGATTTTATCCCCTAAAGAATTTCCTTAATAGGCATTGCAACTAGGCACTCATGGAAGAAAAAGGCCACAAGGATCAGCAAAGGGGATAGTCGTGTGGTCATAAAGAGCAGGTCTAACAAGGGGACCACCACCAATGTGTCATGTTCTTCATCGAATGAACAAAAGATGCTATTGTCCGCCCCTCAAGCAAGAGGGTGAATAGACCCCAACCAGCTACCCTGAAAGTTAGCCGAACACCAAACCCTATAGAGGAGAAGGAAAAGCTAAAGGTTGCTCAAGAGTTGGTGATGGAGTGTCAAGCTCAATTGGAGGAGGAACCTCAAGCAACATATGTTGCGGAAGGTTCCCCTATGCCGAACTGACAACCAATTGAGGAAACCTAAGAGCTTGATAGAGGCCCCGACAACCAAGCACTCCCTAAGAAACTTCCTCAAAAGCCATGGCATGCCCGCACAGGTAGACCCTATTTGCTAAGTATCTCAAAAATTTGAGGGACGATCACCCAAGAAGAACTGACACGAAAGTTCATATCCTGATACCCTACACCCAAAAAAAGCCTAAGTACAAATAGGGATAATCCGATTCAAGAACCCACATCCATTCAAGAGATATTACAGGTCTTTCCTCCTTCCTCTCTTCACAAGTCCAGATTCCCATTGGCACCTTACTTCAAGGCAGCCCGCCTATGGAAAGATTTGAAAGATTGGATTAAAGGACGGCTTAAAGTAGGAATGGAAGAACATGTGAAACTAGGGAGCTCCAACAAGACTAATGAGGATGGATTCATAGAATGATATAGAATCATTGGTGTTCCCCTGGTCCAAGTAAACAAGTTAGGGCAGTTTTCGAAGGAGACAAACTTAATGCAGCATTTCCCTTAACCTTCGCGATGACCTTCAAGTCACCGCCATCCCAGATGGTGGGGCCGAAGTAAGCATTATTACCAAACAATGCTCAAAAAAGTGGGGAAAACCTCCCATGGATGACACTCGGTTAATCGTGAAACTTGCTAATGGAGCCATCGCAAAGCCCATAGGTCTTCTGTGGGATTTAAGGCTTAAGATTCTCGAAAAACCAACTTCCGACACACTTTCATGGTGATTAACTTTGGCCACCAACCTATTTCTTACACGATTGCATCTTGTGACGTCCCTTCATGAGGGGAACCAAAATGATCCATGACTAGGACATGGATCATATTTACATTCGAAAGAAAGACCAGATGCTAAAGGTCAGCCTACACACTTGGAAGATTTATCCTATGAGTGGGGGACCCTTAGCAGAGGATTCAATGATGACAACAAGATCCATAGCAATCCACCTATGCCAAACATGCCATAAAATGTTGGATGATGAATGGGATAGTATGGAATTCGCACCTCTCCCAGAGCCTAAAGACTCTAAGAATTGGATACACATCCTTGCTAACATGGACATACTTCTGAAATGCACGCGGGTACTAGATTTTCCATGGCTAACGGGCAAGAGATCACATCCCTCTACATGCTCAGCACTGCAAGTATGCCCAATACTACAATCCATGAAACTGTGAGTATCAGAGAGGAAAGACCATTATGGGGAAGACACCCCCACAAAACCCATAGATCTGAAGGCTTCATAGGAAAGGAGTCGTACATCTTCCCAATAGAATCAGAAGAACATTGGTTAAGATATGTGGAAGCTCTTAACACACATTCCTACTTCTGCCAAGTCTGGAAAATGGAGCTCGATTAGTTCCCCATTCCGTTTAACACTGTGACCACAAAGGAGGAAGAATCAACTGATTCCCAGCCTGAACCCTAGAAGCTCTAACGCTCTCCACACAAGGCACGAAACAAAAAACTGGTGCTAGTTGAGAAAGAAGCCAAAAAGCTAATGGAGGAAGAAAGCGCTTAAGTTGAGGAGACTAAACAAGTCCCCAAATACTTTAGGGCCTATAAGGTAGGGTACCGTTTTGTACAATATGAGAAGGCCTAAAGAACCCACGCTGGGAAGCTGGGAACATCTTATGATGGTTCGGCCAAGGTCAAGGAAATTAACCTAGTATGCCCAAAGGAAGATCTGAAACCCATCTACATACGGGAAGATCTCTTTGTAGAAGAAGAGAAAGACCTTATCGTTCTTCTCATAGAATTCCAAGATTGCTTCGCATGGAAGTATGTGGATATGAAGGGTGTACCTCCCGAAGTGGTCAAACGCACCATTCCCATGGTCGAGGGAGCAAGACGATAAAGCAGAGAGCCTCTCTATAGAATAAGAGAAAGACCTTATCGCTCTTCTCATAGAATTCCAAGATTGCTTTGAATGGAAGTATACATATATGAAGGGTGTACCTCCCAAAGTGGTCAAACACACCATTCACATGGTCGAGGGAGCAAGACCGGTAAAGCAGAGAGCCTACCCTATGAACCCCAAATACTCCAAGATGGTCTGACTCCTTCCTCTCTTCACAAGTCCAAATTTCCATTGGCACCTTACTTCAAGGCAGCCCACCTATGGAAAGATTTGAAAGATTGGATTGGAGGATGGCGTAAAGCAGGAATGGAAGAACATGTGAAACTAGGAAGTTCCAACAAAACTAATGAGGATGGATTCATAGAACGATATGGAATCATTGGCATTCCCACGGTCCAAGTAAACAAGTTAGGGTAGTTTTTCGAAGAAGACAAACTTAATATAGCATTTTCCTTAACCTTCGATGAACTTCAAGTCACCACCCGCCATCCTAGATGTGGTGGGGCCGGAGTAAGCATTGTTACCAAACAATGCTCATAAAAGTGGGAAAAACCTCCCATGGATGACACCCAGTTAATTCGTGAAACTTGCTAATGGAGCCATTGCAAAGCCCATAGGTCTGCGGGATTTGAGGATTAACATTCTCAAAACCAACACACACCTTCATGGTGATGAACTTTGGCCACCAACCTATTTCTTACAATTGCATCTTGGGATGTCCCTTCATGAGGGGAACCAGAATGATCCATGACTAGGACACGGATCATATTTACATTCGAAAAAAAGATCGGATGCTAAAGGTCAGCCTATGCACTTGGAAGATTTATCCTATGAGTGGGGGACCCTTAGCAGAGGATTCAATGATGACAACAAGATCCATAGCAATCCACCTGTGCCAAACATGCCATAAAATATTGGATGATAAATGGGATAGTATGGAATTTGCACCTCTCCCAGAGCCTAAAGACTCTAAGAATTGGATACACATCCTTGCTAACATGGAAATACTTCCAAAATGCACATGGGTACCATATTTGCCATGGCTGATGGGCAAGAGATCACATCCCTCTACATGCTCACGCTGCAAGTATGCAAAATATTGCAATTCATGAAGCTGTGATGTGTGAGTGCTAGAAAGACCATTACGGGGAAGACACCCCCCAAAACCCATAAATCTAAAGGCTTCGTGGTGAAAAGGAGTCGTACATCTTCCCAATAGAATCAGAAGAACATTGGTTAAGATATGTGGAAGCTCTTAACACACATTCCTACTTCTGCCAAGTTTGGCAAATGGAGCTTGATGAGTTCCCCATTCCGTTTAACACCGTGACCACAAAGGAGGAAGAATCAACTGATTCCCAGCCCGAACCCTAGAAGCTCTAACGCTCTCCATACAAGGCACAAAACAAAAAACTGGTTGTGCTAGCTAAGAAAGAAGCGAAAAAGCTAATGGAGGAAGAAAGCGCTAAAGTTGAGGAGACTAAACAAGTCCCCAAATACTTTAGGGCCTACAAGGTAGGATACCATTTTGTACAATATGAGAAGGCCCAAAGAACCCACGATGGGAAGCCGATAACATCTTATGATGGTCCGACCAAGGTCAAGGAAATTAACCTAGTAGGCCCAAAGGAAGATCTGAAACCCATCTACATAGGGGAAGACCTCTCTGTAGAAGAAGAGAAAGACCTTATCATTCTTCTCATAGAATTCTAAGATTTCTTTGTATGGAAGTATATGGATATGAAGGGTGTACCTCCCGAAGTGGTTAAACACACCAGTCACTTGGTCGAGGGAGCAAGACCGATAAAGTAGAGAGCCTCTCTGTAGAATAAGAGAAAGACCTTATCATTCTTCTCATAGAATTCCAAGATTGCTTCGCATGGAAGTATGCGGATATTAAGGGTGTACCTCCCAAAGTGGTCAAACACACCATTCACATGGTCGAGGGAGCAAGACCGGTAAAGCAGAGAGCCTACCCTATAAACTCCAAATACTCCAAGATGGTCCGACAAGAAATCGAATGACTCATAGATGCTGGATTCATCTACGAGATAGAGCACATGGAATGGGTCTCACCCATTGTTAAAACCCTAAGATCTCTCTAGATAATTGTTATTTATAAACATGCATAAATCAGGCATAAACTCATCCACCCGACCACCCCCGAGCCCAAGGGATGCACACATGAATTATAATGAAGTACATCATACCTTTACCTTGATGTCCCATACCATCAAGAGGTATAACTCCAATCCAGTAGCATGTAGCTATAGTGTGAAATGGTAGGTGAGTAGATATAATCCTCTATACAAGAGAATATCATATCATAACCTTGCCTCAAGATAACATAGCCTTAGCCTCCCTTGAGTGTGTCGCATGCCCCTATTATATAGGAGGGCCCTCAAGTGACTCTTGACTCTCCATTTCCCATGTGTGACCCTTGGATGCCTGACCCTAACCTTAACCCTTAAGGTTAGTCATCCTAACCCATGCTCCACTAGAGCTTGTTCCCATGCTCCCATGCTCAGAAGCCTAATGTGGGTTAGCCTCCTAGTATATGCACACATAATGTGCATATAACATACTTTCCCTCTCTCAAAACATTGCACTCTTGCAATGAAAAGAAGGAGAACTGCGTTGAACAATCTCAACTGACTCCCAAGTCGAATCCTCTATTTCCCTACCTTTCCACCTAATTTCAACCTCAGGGATTAGTCAACTACAAAGTTTCCTTTCCCTGAATTCAAGTACCTTATCAGGTTCATGTAGAACATAGGATAATTCTTTGACTTCAAGGAGTTCTTGAGGAGTAACTATGTTATCCTCCACAAAGAGTGAAGTATGCACATTTCCTTTGAAAAATGTAGTTAACTTATAGATTACTTGCTCAAACCAATATTTCCCTTTCAATCTATTGATATGAAAGACTGGATGAACTCTAACATATGGAGGTAGTTTAAGTTCATACGCAACCGTGCCAATCCGATGTATAAATCGAAATGGACCACAATATCTAGGAGATAAATTCGAGCATTTTCCTTTTGACAAAGTCTGAAAATATTTAGGAACTTTTAAATAAACTAGCACTCCTAGTTCAAAAGACCAAGTTGAGCGTCCTCTATTAGCATAATACCGTGCCCTATCCTGAGCACTCCTAATAGAATCCCGACCTTCGGTCAGCATTTCCTGCATATCACGCAAGAAATCCCTCGATGCATCAAGCTCGATGTCCTTAAGACCGACATCAATAGGTGCCCTGGGTTGATACCCATACATAAGCATGAACAGACTAAAACCAATAGCCGTATGTTTAAAACTATTATAGGCAAATTCCATCATTGGAAGATATTTTTTCCAATTTGATGCTTTTCCACAGACATATGCACGAAGCATATCCTCTACAATCTGATTCATACGCTCTGTTTGCCCACCATCAGACTATAGGAATTCATGCTCAAAGTAATTTTCTCATTGTAAACCATTCGGAATAAAGTAGGAAAACATGGCATTATAACAGCAGGAACCAAGTATCCATCGGCGGCCCGATGTATCCCACATCTGCTCATGGAATTATTGGCATCCCGAGTTACCCATATCAACATAGAGAGTCATCAACGTCTCGATGAGTCACATATGTCCATCCATAAACCATCAGGTTGAATACCACACATACATACCTTACCAATTTGAAACTCCCTAGTATGCAATGTCGTCTAGGAGATATGAATAAAATCCTTTATAAAAGAAATAAGATGGCCTTATCCCAAACTTTCATATACTAAAACTTGTCTCTATATTCCTGAGACCACATCAAGGAATAACTCTTTCCGAGTACATCATTAGAAAAGAATTTTAAATTATTGGTGCCTTTCTAATGATAACTACCCAATAAACTCAATAAAGTTAGGGTAGAAAAATAACAATTCACCTAGATATATAAGCAACTGGTATCTAAGTTGGAATATGTACAAAAGTACAAGGAACATAGTCCAAATTTACGTGCAAAAAACGAAGGCAAATGCTACCTTCAAAGCACATGATATTATCCAAAAGATCAAAAGATCCTTATAAAACCATGGATAAAAGCATAAAAGCTCCTCGAATCCATAAAAACCATAGTTGATCATAAAAATCAATGCATGCCATCTAATGGACATTAATCATGCCAAAAGAAGCATTAAAATTGGTGGCCAACTCATTAATCCAGAGTATATGAATGTGGTGTCGTTCAAGCAAAACTCCAAAGTAAGCAAGTGAAACACATGTGTGTAGCACTCATTAAAAACCCCTAGACACAAGTGATCTAGGCAGAACCTGACGAGTCCAAATAAAAGTTGAAAAACATCCAATAAAATCCACCAAAACAAACAGATCAACTAACCCATGATAGAATTTGTCTTAGGCCTAAGAAATTAAGCATAGACCACACTTAAATAAGTGCAAAATAAATTATCATGGAAAAGTGTCCAAGGTGAAACACACTTTGAACACAGATTATAGCCATCAAAAGTATGGAACATGTCCAAAAAGAATGGCTAAACAATGGCAAAAAATCACGAAAACATTGTTTAGAATAAATCCAAACATAAATATCTACTAATATATGAGGTATAATGGTATTAATAATATATGAATAACCTGCATCTATCTAATGTCAGCACGTGAAAATGTACTTCAACATTAAATAACCCTTGAAAATATTAAATTCTCGAGAAAAAGTATTATCATGATTTTTTTCAGTTTTTCCTAATTTTATAGGGGCTCAAAATATGATAATTTTGAATTCCACCAAACCTATCTTATGGCATTCCAAACCTATATTTTTTTAGAAAATTTTTAGCAATTTAATTTGCCAAAATACCATTGATATTTTATAAATACTAATTTTTTAGGATTTTTAAAAATAATTTCTAGAAAATTTCTAATTTTTACTGAGAATCCCATCGTTCACGAAATTTCCGATTTCGCCCGACAATTCTCAAATCCAATGAAAATTTACAATTTTAATGGATTTTTTAATTTTTGGGATCAAAAAATATATTTTTAAAGGAATTTGAATGGTCACAGGTGCCCAAATGGACACACCACATGCCAATCACCAACCCCACATTTTTTAAAAATTTAAAATAACCTTTGTCTAATTTTTTAAAATTTTTAATTTACCCCAAACGTATAAGAATACGAACGGTCAAAAAATTTCAGAATCCCAATGGTTTTTTCGGAATACGGAAAGCCAACAGTTTCGGAAAAATGAAAAGACAAAAAAAATTGGAATGTGAAAGGTCAAAAGTTTTCGGAATCGAAAGATCAAAAGATTTCTGGAATTCGGAAAGCCAAAAGGTTTCCCGGAATTCGGAAAGCCAATAGGTTTCCCGAAATTCAGAAAGCCAATAGGTTTCCCAAGAGATAGAAAGTCAAAAGACTCCAAGAGAAAATTTCAGAAAAATCCAAAGAAATTTTTTTTCGTATTTTCTCCTTTTTTCTACTTTTTTCCAAGCTTTGAAAAGCTTTTTTTTTTTGGAAACTATTTTTTTATATATTTTTTAAAACTAAAAAATAAAGCTTCTTTTTTTAAGCTTTAATAAAAAGCTTATGAAAATTTTTTTAGGGGGGGAGGGCAATTTTCACTCGCCTGCAGCAGCAACGAACCCCCCCCACGGCCCTGTGCGCTGCACATCAAGATACAGAGGAAGAAGGAGACTCCCCTCTCCTCTCTCCTCTCTTCTCCCCTCCTTTCTAACCAGAAACTCTCTCTCCTCTCTTCTCCCCTCCTTTCCAACCAGAAACTTTCTCTCTCCACCCCCTCCTTCTCTGTAATCAGAGAGGAGGATTAACCATTTAATTAAACTCCTATTGATCATAATTAAAGTTTAATTATGATTAATATTTAATTAAATTATGCCTGTTAAGAGGTGTTCACACGCGGGAGAGAAAAAAGAAGAAAATTTTCAAATTGAGAGGCGAAGAGGGTCCCACACACATGGGAGAGCATTCCATGCATCAATTGACTGCCCCACACTGCATTTGAGTAGAATTTTGACAGAAAATCGAAAGAATATCCGTGGAAAACCCGTAAAAATGCATTAAAAATACATTTTTAACCATAAAAATGCTCTAAAATTTTCTAAATAATTAGAAAAAAAATTCCTAAAATTTATAGAAAATCAAGGAATTCATCCTACCAAAAATATCCACAATAAAATATGTGGTATTTTGGTAAAAATTTCCATTAATGCTTATTTTAAACCATAAAAAATAGAGAAAAATAGCATTAAACTCACAGAATTTCCCCGCAACGTCGATTCGTCCATTGAATAGAAGAAACACGCATTGCAACTGCCATATCAATGATCCACGTGCAAATCATCAACACAAATCAACAAAAAAAATACTTTTATTTAGTAAATATTAAATTTTACTTCAAAAAAATACCAAAATTTATAATAAGAAAGAAAAATCAACAACAATTAACTAGAGATTTCTCTGATACCACTGTTAAAACCCTAAGATCTCTCTAGATAATTGTTATGCACAAACATGCATAAATCAGGCATAAACTCATCCACCTGACCACCCCCAAGCCCAAGGGATGCACACATGAATTATAATGAAGTACATCATACCTTTACCTTGATGTCCCATACCATCAAGAGGTATAACTCCAATCCAGTAGCATGTAGCTATAGTGTGAAATGGTAGGTGAGTAGATATAATCCTCTATAAGAACATCATATCATAACCTAGCCTCAAGATAACATAGCCTTAGCCTCCCTTGAGTGTGTCGCATGCCCCTATTATATAGGAGGGCCCTCAAGTGACTTTTGACTCTCCATTTTTCATGTGTGACCCTTGGATGCCTGACCCTAACCTTAACCCTTAAGGTTAGTCGTCCTAACCCATGCTCCACTAGAGCTTGTTCCCATGCTCCCATGCTCACAAGCCTAATGTGGGTTAGCCTCCTAGTATATGCATACATAATGTGCATATAACACCCATAGTGATAATGCCCAAAAAGAATGGTAAAGTGAGAGTGTGTGTAGACCTTAAAAAGGTCAATGCCGCCACGATACGGGACCACTATCCATTGTCCTTCACAGAATATGTGCTCGAGCGGGTCACAGGAAAGGAAGCCTATACCTTCCTTGACAGATTTTTTTGGTTATAATTAAGTGTTGATCAACCCAAAAGATCAACATAAAATAGCTTTTACCACGAAATGGGGTACGTATACATATTGAGTCATGCCATTTGGGCTTATGAATGCCCCAGGCACCTTCCAACGCCTAATTTACACAGCCTATAAGGAATATCTATGGAAATTCCTCGAAGTCTTCATGGATGACCTTTATGTTAACTCTACATGGAAAGCACATATGTGGTGTTTGAGGAAAGTGCTAGAGAGATGTTGGCTTTACAGGATCTCTCTCAACCCTCTAAAATGCCAATTCTAGGTCAGGCATGGAGTGATCTTGCGACACATTATCTCAAAACATGGTATCTCCATGGATGACAGCAAGTTGTGACTCATTCTTGAGCTACCACCCTCGACCAACTTCAAAGGAGTCCAACGATTTATGGGATATAACAATTATTATCGAAATTTCATATTTATGTATGTCGACATCTCTTGTCACCTTTATGGAATCCTAGTGATTTTTGAGTGTATAGAGGAGTGCCAACAAGCATATGATACCCCAAAAAAGGCATTAGCAAGCGCTCCCATCTTGAGATCCCCTAATTGGGAAATCATATTCCACGTCCACATAGATGCCTCTACCTTCGCATAATTAGTTATGTCCTGGCTCAACCCGAAGAACACAATAGGGATTTCCTTGTTAGCTTTGCCAGTTGCCATTCAAACGAAGCAAAACAAAACTATACCACCACGAAAAGAGAAGGGTTGGCCATGGTCCATACTGTCAAGAAGTTTCACCATTATCTTTTGGCAACCAAATTCATTTTCTTTGCAGACCATCAAGCTCTTCTTATTATCTAGTAAACAACCCTTGTACCATGGGTAGAATTACCAGATGGCTCCTAATTCTACTAGAATTCTACTTTACCATCATGGTATACGTAAAGGCTCCTAACATGTATTGGCCAATCATATGTCACGCATCCCTAATGAAGAGCTGCCGATGGGTGTTGATGATGATGACCTACGAGATGCCCCCGTGTTCGAGCTATGTTTGATTCCTAAATGGGGAAAGGAAGTCGTTCACTTCCTTGCCATCCAAGCATCAATCAAGCAAGACACCCCATCAAGAAAGCTTCCCCCTACCAGTTGATTGCAGGATAACTCTACAAACAAGAAAAGGAAGGGATCATGCGACGTTGTGTCCATGAGGATGAATACGTATTTATTTTGGAGCAAGCCTACTCCAGAATCGCAAGATGACACTTCGCAGAGCAGGCAGCAGATACCAAAGATCCTAGCAACAGTCCTATGGTGTGGCCAACCTTGCTTGGAGATGCCACAATATAAGTCAAACGATGCGATGAATGCCAATGGATAGCGATTCCACACAATAAGGATATAATGCCCTTAAACACTATCATGTCTTACAACTGTTTGAGAAATGGGGCATCAATTTTGTGGAACCCATTAGCCCAGTTTCCTGACACTCCCAAGCCTGATACATCATAGCAACCATGGACTACTGCACAAAATGGGTCGAAGCTAGGGCCACAAGAAAGGTTGATATGAGATCCATGGCAAAATTCATTTACAAGCACGTGATCACTCGCTTTGGGTTCCCTCTTGAGATTATGAGTGACAATGACACTCACTTCATTAATGAAGTAATACAATTCTTGTTACAAGAATTCTTGGTCACACACCAAAAATCTTCACCCTATCACCCCCAAGCTAATGGCCAAGCCGAAAGCACAAACAAGACCATATGCGCTATCTTGACCAAGATTGTAGAGGCAAGTCACAATGACTAGGAGTAGAAGTTATTGTCTACACTCTGAGCTTATCACACCATATATAAAGTGGCCATTAACACAACACCCTTTAGCTTAACCTACGACACCAAAGAAGTTATGCCTATGGAATTCTTGGTGCTAAGCTTAAGAGTTGTTGTACAAGAAAGGTTCACCGACAATGTACTCTATGCTCTTCTTCAATCTTCAAGAGACTATCAAGCCCTCTTAAATCATCAATGTCTAGTATGGATTGAGGTGGTTAATTTTACAACAAATTTCTTTAATGCATTTCCTGATAAAGTTGCACAATGCGGAAGCAAAACATAGGATATATATATATATATATATATATATCAAGCAATGAACATCTTTATTATAGCATGAGGCTTTACAATGGCAATACCCGCCCAGAGATGGTGTAGAGCATATGTGCCTGTGAATAGGCTTGATGAATAACAAGTGAGGAGGAGGGAAGAGGACGTAGCTAGCCGATTACCCTCAAGGAGCTGGCTGATAGCCCACGGCCACCAGTAAATCCCCACAACTAGAGAGAATACAAATGTCGAATAAAAGACCAGATCCCACAAATAGCACACTAAGATGCATAAATTCTAACATCCTCTCTACAATCTGAAGAAAATAAGCTGATGAAGATGTAACCATGGACACTCCAGTAGAGCAGATACCAGATACACCTCAGAGAGAGTAATTGCCAACCTAACTCCTCTAAACAAAATGCCATCTTGAACAACAAATAAATTTGCTTGGCTCTAGGTATAGAATTATGAGTCTGTTGGAAAACACACTCCCATCATCTCCCAACAATAGACACATCACATCCAAAAAAACTCAAACATTGAACTTGGAACTCATCCAATCCATAATCTCTGCTACACCAAGAAATAGACTTGGAACACATCCAGTCCATAGCTCCAAAAATGAACTTGTATCACTATATATTTTACCTACTTGGAACTCCGACACACTGATCCCATTCACCAAAAGTTGGCGCTTTTGATAGCCCCCTCTCCGACCCACAAGTCTCCTCTGTCTATAAGCACATGGGGGAAACTATTTGTATAACTATAGAAGCTAGCCCCTCTTCGGCCCACAAGCCTCCTCTGGCTATAAGCACATGGGGGAAACTATTTGTATAACTATAGAAGCTAGCCCCTCTCCGGCCCACAAGCCTCCTCTGGCTGGAAGCACACGGGGAAAAACTATATGTATAACTATAGAAGCTAACCATCCATGTCATGTGCACGCCTATCCTATGGTTAATCCTCAAAATGAATAGCCTAATTCCTAATTTAATCCATTAGGTTGGGTGCAATCATCCCCCCTCATGTGTGTAGGGCTTATTTTCCCCCACACATGAGTATTTATGAGATACCTTATTCCAATTTAGTCCATAGCCTCCAAAAATACAAAAAGGTGCTTTTCTTGCATGACACTCTTATCTTCAAAAATAGAGTGCCCATAAATTGAGGCTTGGGTTTAAACCATATCATGCTTTACAAAATATTAAAGATTAAGTATATGCTTGATAAAATAAGGCTTTCCAAATAAATCAAAATGTGCACAAGCTAGCACATGTATATACAAAGCTTGTTTACAAAAATGGTGTGCCAAATAATAAATTTGTGTAGCTTCTCCTCAATCTTCAGAATCCTCTTCACCTATAAAATAACCAACAATAAATTGGTGAAACAAATATTCCATAAGCATTCAAACCATAGCCACACACATGTTTGCTAGGCGTAAGTAACCCAGGAATCACCCCTCCATACAAACCAAGTGAAACAAACATTGGAGACCCCAAACATACGTTAATATCCACCAAATGTATTAATATTTATAATGGCATCACCCATGATATTAACATAATTTGGCTTGATGCAAAGATAATCCAAGCATCCCCGAATTATCTAATATGGTACAATAATATTTTTAAGAGGGCTTAAAATATATTCCCATAACATACGACCCACTCATGCAAACCACCCTATGAGGAATACACCTCAAAAAGGAGAAAAAACATAAAGAGGATGAAATGAAAAAAATAACACAACAGGAAGCTAGCAAACGACAAGCGAAGCTTGGAGGCAAACAGATCATAGTAAACATGGCTCCAGTAGTTGACCTTGAGGAAGAGGACTGGGAAGTGAAACCTGCCCACTTGTGGTTAGGAATGACCACTCCGACAAGTTTCACAACACAAAAACTAGCACTTGTTGATATACAGGTGCTAACTACAACTTAATGTCCTATGACAAATGGCATTCTCTCAGGACGCTAACCTTACTACCCACTCCCACCACCGTCCCTACTGTTGCTTTAAATATCTTTCAATGTTTAGGTGTAGTTACAATTCTATTTCACATTGGAAATAACCCCTTGGAAGGCAAGTTCTATGTCATGCCTACAAGAACAATGCAAGAAGATATCCTTCTAGGACATGGATGGATGGCACACAACTGGTGTCTGATTAATTAGGATATAAGGACGGCAACGTTACAATTAGCCTTAAGACAAGTTATTGTCCTTATGATAGACGAAGAACCAGAGCCACCTAACTTACCACCACAAGGTAATCCCTCCCCTTCACCAACTCCAATCACCTTGACTATGCCACCCAAAAAGAGGCCCCTCCTTCACCAAAATACCCCATCCACTCAGCAAGCCTCATCTGCCCCCAGCTTTGTAACAACTCAAACCTCGCCAATTGAGCCAACTAACATTGCTAACTCTACTAACACCAACTCACCCCCCCCATACCACCCAACCCACTGATTCTCATTGGGTATCTAAGAAAATCCTCATTGCCTAAGGTTATTATGAGGGTGTTAACACACTATGGATTCCCGGAAGATCCATAGTGATCTTGGCAAAACCCAAAGCTTCAACAAACCCAAAAGCTCTTATTCCTCATCATATGGGCCAACTCTCATGGGGTGACCTCCAATAAGGCAACCACAAGCCCACAAAATCACGAAAAACATGTGAGACGAAGACCCTTGCCACTGCTACAAAAGGGGGAGCAAGGATGCATGCAACCGATGTATTATGCAAGCCGACAACTCACTAATGCTAAGAGGAGAGGTATGGTGAAATGGAAAAAGAAGGGTTGTCTCTTGTTTTTGCAGTGAAGAAGTTTAGATCATACTTACTACCTCGCCCTTTCTTCTTCCTTACATCTCAGCCTTATTTACAATTCTTGGTTTGCAAACCCAACCCTGTAGGGAAGTTTTCCAAGTGGCTTTGTGAGCTTCAAGAATTCTCTTTCAGTTTTATTACAAAAAGCACCACTAGGACCTCTCTTGCAGATTTACTTACAGGTAAGGAAGAGGAAGAAGGAATAGGGACAAAGGAAGAGGTATGTGAAGATTTGCAGACACCACCAACTGCTTTCACTTTGCATTTTGATGGAGCCTTTAGCCCCTGTAGGCAATGTGGGGCTGGGGGGATAATTTTATTTGACCTAGAAGAAAAGGAGGTATAAGCAAAAGGTAAGGAATTTCGAGTAGCTATGTCAAATAATGTGGTTGAGTATAATGTATTGATTTATGGATTGGAAGATTGCTTGAAGGAGGGTATGAAGGAAGTAGAGGAAGGAAGTAGAGGTTAAAGAGGACTCCCAATTGGTCATAAGGCAAATGAAAGGAGAATATAAAGCAAGGAGTCCTAATTTTCAAGAATTGTACAAAAGGGCAATGGAGTTAAAAGAACTTTTTGAGTTTTACAAATTTGTGCATGTTAATAGGAAAGATAATCAAAAGGCTGATGAGTTGGCTACTAAAACTTCAGCTTCTTTAAAGGTGACTATTCTTGCATTGATAGATACAGGTTGGCTAGAGCTCCAAGATTTTCAACATTACTTGGACAAAGGCCACTCTCCTCTTGGATTGAACCCTTCAGCATAAGCAAAGGCTTATGAGGAAAGCTTGTCCTTACACGATTCTAGGTGACATTCTCTACAGGCAAGGTAAGGATAAGATTCTTAGAAGGGTAGTGAGCTTGGAAGAATCTAAAAGGATTATGGAATTATGTCATGAATGTTTAGGTCACTTTGCCTTAGCTAGCACAACTTGAAGGATCCTCAACACTGGGTATTATTGGCCTCGACTCAGCAAAGATGTCTATGAGTGGTGTTGAAGCTGTGAAGTGTGCCAAGCATATGGTTGCAAACAATTGACTCCTGGACCCTTAAATCCCATTCCAACATATGGTCCATTTGAAAGGTGGGGATTAGATTGGGTCCACTTCCTTGCTTCTCACATGGAAAGTATTACATATTAGTGGCCACAGATTATGCAACGAGATGGGTATAAGCAAAGGCCACAATCAATAATAAAGCAGGCCACAATCAATAATAAAGCAGGGATTGTGTCATTATTTCTTAGGGAGTACATATGTGCTTGATTTGGGTGTCCATTAGAGATTCTTATAGACGGAGGGAGATCTTTTAGGAATGAATTGATTAAATATTTGATGCAAAAATTAAGAATAAATCATGCTATGTCGACTCCTTATTATCCTCAATGCAATGGTTTAGTGGAAAAGACTAATGGTTTGCTTTGTGGATCTTTGGAGTGGAGGTTATTTTGCCAATAGAATTGGAAATCACAAGTCTCCACACATCTTTTGTATGCTTGAACAATGAAGAAGAAACTCATACCCAGCGCTGATACAACTTGAGACCTTGGATGAAAAGCGGCTTCCAGCACTTGAAAATTTAGAGGCAGCACAACAACGGCGCAAGGCAAGGCATGACACTCTGACAAAAAAGAAAAAGAAGCCAGAACTCAAGGAGGGAAGCTTAGTCATGCGGTTTGACGGTCGTGTGAAGAAGCGATTAGATAAGAAGCTTCTTCGCCCACTGTAAAAGCCATAGTCGTTTCCTCAAAAAGATCTACAGTCATTCCTTCACAAAGCCATGACTGTACCTTTCTGAAGCCACTGTCGTTCCTCCACAAAGGAATGTTCGCCCATTCCTCTATGAAGCCACGGGTGTACCGAGGGGGTACCTTCCTTGAAAATCTATACAAGGGCCCTCCCCCCTTCATTTCACTCACTTTTCTCCTTGCCCCCTAGAGATTGTAGTTTTCCCCCCCAATTTTTCACTACTTCTTACGTGCTTACTCACCCATAACTCTCATAGCAGAACCAGCACATTGTGACTCTTCCTATATGGTGATTACCCATACCCCCCAAAAGAAGCGGAGGCATGCCAGCCCCACTGCTTTAAGGAATATGGAAAGCATCCCACCCAGCTTGCCCGCTTGGGTGAGGCACTCATGAAGCAGGTTGATGGCCACTGCTTTAAGGAATATGGAAAGCATCCCACCCAACTTTCCCACTTGGGTGAGGCACTCATGAAGCAGGTTGATGACCATGCCATCCATAGCCTAACAAAAAATACCCACAAGGTCAAGCACAAGTTGCTCTATTACACAAAGCCTTGTTATTGAGCCATCATAGACCTCGCCTGGAGCAAATAGGGCTCGGTGGATTGCCCACATTGTAGCCCTAGGGGTCGGGCCTGCTAAACTGCCTATATTTCCTTGAAACCTATGACACCAACCAAGCCACGAGGTAGGTGCTGGATCATGAGGGTGCTCCCCAAACAATTCATCTAAGCCTTGACCTCGTCAAAATTGTGAGAATGGGATTATGTCTTTTCTCATTAGTCAAAATGTCTTATATACAAGACTCCTTTATACAATACCAGATTGCCGAAATAATATTCAGGGGCCCAATAAGCTAGTTTAGACTAATTTCCTAGCCTAAATGTATATCACCACTATTACACAAGTCGTAAGCTTAGTGTTTGAATATCTTTTGCATTACACAAGTTGTAAGCTTAGAGATTTCCCATAATCATTTTACATGAAGCATATTGCACATAGTACAAAAATATATCTTGAAGAAGTTACCGTGCATGGAGTAATGTTAATCAATGTGGTTAACATTCCCCCCTCCCTAATCATAATTATGTCCTTGGAATCAATGGTGAAGCTCCATGGGAGACTAGTGATAGAAGCCACAGAAGTTCCAATAGAAGTGAAAGCACAACTTTGTGTACTGGGTGGTTCAATGGAAGGCTTTGTAGAAGACGGTTTCGTGAGCATACGCCAGCCTTGAATCCACTATATTCGCTTATAGTAGCCAAGTATTTGGTGAAGTGTAGGACCCTTATTGATGTTGAAGACCATGCCTTGTTGACCTTCATCAAATGTATGCTAGTCAGGAAATTCCACCAAAAGGACAATGATGTCAAATGCACGCTAATCGAAAAAATCCACCAAAAGGACAATGATGAGCTTTAAAAAAGTAGATGGTGGCGACCATGTCAAGATCCGACATAGCATTATAATCCTGAATAAACTTGTGCATGGTTTATGTAGGATGAGGGGTGGTCGAGGTGAAGGTATTATCCATGGTGGGAAGTTAAACTATAGCTTTGGGTTCTTCTCATGCCCAAAAATGTCCCAGGCCCATCTACGTTCTATCAAGAAATAAAGGGATTGATCATGAGATACCTTAGCAATACTCTCGCACCTGGCCTTGAGGATGAAAGGGCCACACACAGGTTGTTCCCCCATGAGATCGTGTGTGATTGGGGCTACTCAAGCCTGTAGTCATTTATATCCCCCCTATCCCTCTTGCGCGATGAGATCTTAAACATTGATAGAACTTCTACTCCAAATAAAACTTGATAAGGCTTATGTCTAGGCAAGATCAGTGATCTTGTTAGTGTCAAGAATAGGGTCAAGGCATTATCGATTGTCCAATATTATGAGGGCTCTATCAATATGTGTCCCATTGAGAGGATTACAGTAGTTGAAGGCGGTCAAGGAGGTGCATATGTCTAGGTAGTCAATGATACTATTTTAGTGTCGGGGGTAGGGTCCAAGCATTGCTGCTAGTCTAATATTTTGAGGGCTCTATCAATATCTATCCCATTAAGAGGATCACACCAATTGAACGGGAATCCAAGGGGTGCATTTGTTGATGTTCTTCAATGGGGGCTTCTAGGATCTAACCTTCTTCCAAGACCTGTGTGGTGGGAGAAAGTGGTGGGTCGACTTGCAAGGTTGAGGCCTTGGTGACTCCATTGAGGATGTCCCAAGAGAGGTTGGGGGTTGGGCCAACTTGGGAGATGAGGGATGTGATAACAAAGTTAGAGAATCAAGTGGGGATATCCAAGGAGGAGTGGTAGGTGGTGAAGTGAAGGTGAGGAGAGGGAGAGTTGATGTAGGTGGGTTAGTCTAGGGGGAAGGGTGTCAAGGCTTGTTCCTTCTCCTTCTCTTTTGGCAGAAGTGCCTAAAGTAGGCGCAATTGAAGAGGGGGAAGGGTGTCGAGGCTTGTTCCTTTTCCTTATCTTTGGCAGAAGTGCCTAAATTAGGTGCAGGTAAAGAGGGGCCTCCTGATGTTGAAGGGCCATGTAAAGCTTCACCCCAAGAACTCTTGTTGTTCTTGTTGGGGGTCTTCGAACAAGTCTTTTTGCCAAGATGCATCATCATTATCTTTTTCCTTGGTATTTTATGTGGTGTCTTCTTCCTCATCTTGACTTCAAGTGTTACCTTCATAGATTGATAAAAATCAAGGTCCTCTTGTATTCTTTGTCAGATATGTCATGGGGGCGCATAACTCCATGGGAACAAAGAGGTTGATGAAATCCCCCTCGTCTAGGCAGTCAAAGAAAGTTAGGACTCTGCATCAATACTGGAGGTTAAGGAGGCAGAAGGCATGGTGAGGTAATTAGAAGATGGTGAAGGGCTCAGTAAGGGAGAAGGTATTTTGGAAGAAAAGCATTGTGAGGGTGGTGTGGGGGATGTACAAGACTTTGGAGAGGATGGTGGAAAAGGAGGTGGTGGGATCTCCTCATTGAGGAAGATGTTGTGTTAGAAAAGGTGGTGGTGGGATTTTCTCATCAAGGAAGACGTTGTGTTAGAGGAGGTTGAGTTCTAGAGGGTGTGGTGCTACAAATAGAGGAGGCCGAAGGGTGATTGGGAAAGGATGGTGAGGTTTGGGAGGTCAGTGTGGCCACATCCATCAAGCAATCCACCTTCTTCTTGGTGGTTTCAATAAGTGACCTACTTGGGTTGGGATCCATCTTTGAGCTTTAATAAGTGTTGCTTGAGCTAAGCAATGGTCGTGTCCTAGGCATCAATGGCCCTCCAAAAGTCCTTGCAATGCTCGAACATCTAGTAATGGACCTTCTCCATGAGCTATTAGTGGTTGCATGCCATTGCCTCAGCTCTAAAGTGATGGCTCAATTGAGCTTCTCTTGGGTTTAGGCTCTGGTGGCTTGGGCCCCCTCGACCTCCATGTGAAGGACTTCCAACTCACACTGTAGATAGGAAATCTTGGAGTCAACCCTTAGGGAATGACCACATTCTTCTGGGTCTCCAATTGGTGTGTGCTAAGAGGAGAACTTGTTGCATCACATCTATCTACTCTTTTTGTCGATTCATTTAGGTTTGCATGTTCCCTACCAAGTTCTAAAGTAGTGAGGAAAAATTAGTTGGGAAATCTAGAAGGTGGCCCTATAAGAAGAAAGAGCTTGCAAGATGATTTTGGTGGAGGAGAGGTTTCCTTCTTATATCTAGTAGTGGGCCTCACTGATGTTTGTGCTCATGAGATGTAAAAGTTAAGGGGCTGCTTTCAAAGTGGACTTCCCTTCTAGCACTTTTGAGTACATTCTCAAGAGGGACTGAGCTATGGGGTGGGCCACTAAATGGGGCTAGCTCTGTACACTTGCAAACGACTGGAACCTAGGCTTGCGGGCTATTTGCAACTACTGACCTTGTGGAGGTATCCATAAGGTTGGTTTCCAAAAACTCCACAAATGTTTCACTAGTAGTGGCCTCTTGGTCCAACCTCTGCTTCTTGGGATTTAGAGAGTTAGCTACTAGGGAAGGAGCAATTAGGGTTGGCCTACGAAGGAGGCTTGCTTGGGGTGGCAGTGCTTTGGTAGCTATATGGTTTAGGGAGCTCTTCTTAGTTGGTAGTGTAGTAGATGACTTTGGTGAGGATCATGGTAGCCTCAAACGTGCCAGTCGGGTTTTACATAAATGTTGTGGAGCTCACGGTGGAAGTGGTCAGCCTAGTTCACTACCTGACCCTACTTGAGGTTACATATGTTGTACCTGTCTATCCAAGAGAGATTGGCTATCATGGTGAGGACATGGGTAGGGGTGCATAGGTCTGAGTGGGTGATATCCTCCCATTTGACTCCATCTTTGTTGCCGAGCCCCTAGACCATGCCTTGTGCTCAGCTTCTAGTAAGGTTCTATAGCCTGATGCAAGTATAAGGCCTCATGGACCACATCAATGATGGTAGTACAACACTTATGGCATCATGGGCTCTGTGCCCATGCTAAGGTGGGTATTATAAGAGGAGATGAAGCGAAAATAGGTAGTGAGGTTGGGGCCCTAATGAAAGAGGAGCCAACCTACCGAGTCCAAGTCTGTGTAGGTGCTCCATGACCTCTGGGTTCCTAACGATTTGGTAGCACTTCCGGGTGTGGTAAGTGAGCTTGTGCTCAACCTTTCTATCCAACTGGATGCGGCTATGGATCATGTGGCCGTCAACTTCATGGAGCCAAGAAATCGGTGGCAACAACTACTTGGTATTCCAAAAGCTTGGCGGCTTTAGTGGCCTTCTTCTTCTTGGTGGGAGTAAGAAGTACAGTATCAAAAGAGGTCTCAAAGGCCCCAACAAAAGGTTACCATGATGAGAGTGAAGGATATTGAGGGCTGGAAGGTAGGGATAATGCTAGAAAAAACTGGTAAGAGTTTGGCTAGCTAGAGAGGGAATAGTGGAAAATGACATGAGGGCCCTCTCTTTTTATAGTATTTTACTTAGGAATTCATAGACCATTCTTGGAAATGTGCATAAGCAGAATGTCATGTATGTGCGTTCAAAACTCCAAATGTGCAATACATCATTATAAACAATGTTACGTTCTGGTTGCCTTTCTTCATCGATTACTTCTATTTCTATATCAAATAGACTAGATGAAGATAACAACTAGATACCCACAACGATTGGAAAAGAAAGTTGGGTTCTTCTACAAAAACATAAGTCTCAAAGATCAAGTTCGAATGAGTTTATCTCATCATGGAAGGGAAGGATAAAAGATTTTAGACTTGGACAAAATAAAAAGTCTATCAAAGAAGTTCTTGTACTACATGTGTACAAAAACATAAGTCTCAAAGATCAAGTTCGAATGAGTTTATCTCATCATGGAAGGGAAGGATAAAAGATTTTAGACTTGGACAAAATAAAAAGTCTATCAAAGAAGTTCTTGTACTACATGTGTACATGTAAAAAGAACTTCACTTGCCAAAAAGACACAGAGAACTTCCTCTCCATCCACCAAATTGTAAGAATATTTCTCTATTTTTGTACATATTTTGCATAGGTATATCTTTTAATACTTATATGAAGCTTTTTATTATTTTTATTACAGATGTGTATCCTTCAACCTTTATGGATTGGGAACCTATGGAGTCTATTATAGGGATCTTTGATATTATTCATGCATTATTGAAGAGCAACAATATAGAGGAAGAAGTCCAAGATCACTTGCACAAAGTGGTATATTCTTCTATGGCTCTTTTTATAATGTGCCACATAGTAATGACCGATTTGTGTCACTACAAGGTCTAACTTTTCCTGACTTTAGAGGTGAGGAGAGGTTACTTCAAATCCCTTGCACTAGTGAGAGCTTTAGATACAAGCATTGCCAAGAATTGCAAAAGTCAATGAAACCACATACAGCTACCAGGCAAATAAAAATCAAGTTAAACATGCATGTGAATGTATTTGTTGACATTCTCAAATTTAGATATTCGAATTACAAAGATAATGTTTATATACAAGTCTCTAGGTTTGGAATTCTTAGATCAAGGATGGAATAAGAGAATAGAAAACAGTGTGGAATGTCAAGTCCTATCAGATTCATTATCATGTAAATACAATGATAGGGAGTTATATGCACATTTCCACCATGAAGTCCCATATCATATAATACTCTCTCTATCATTCTGATAGCTTCTTTCTTTGGTTCCAACTTCCATACAAATCCTATATAGAGATACACAAGCTTCTCTATGATTCTACATAGAGCATACAAGATGCAAATGTGGACCCTTTTAAGAGGAATATTAAGCACCTGCTTAAAGTCAAGACCCTTGAGGTGCCTAACAAGAGCCTTATTCCAATACTTCCTATCCATGATTTTAGAAGCTTCTAGATAATATGAGCATGGAGATTTTTCATTACCTCCTTTAGACACATTGTACATGCATTTGAGTACCTTCAAAACTCCTTTAGACACATTGTACATGCATTTGAGTGTCTTCAAATCTCCATGTGCCACTCCACATTGAATATTCTCCTATCCCATCTATATGAAGTTTTTACCATTTTTCTGATCTGATATTGTAGTGGGGGATAGAAGTATAATGAAAATCTACTATAAGATATCAAAGTCTTCACTATGCACCTATCAAAGGATATACTTTTAGGATAAGACTTAATATACATTATGTTAGATAATCGTATCAACACGGAGCTTAAATTTAAAGATATGTTTTGCATACCTCAAATGTTTCTAACCACCAAATATTTTTCTCTGATTGCACACTAAAATAACATGTGTCTGCATTTGCTATAGAGGGTTCAAGAGCCATGTTCATATGTGTCACTAAAACACGCTCTTGTTTCTTCACTTTGATAATTTCCTAGTCAACTTCGGAATTGAAGAGTGAATTACCACAAGATTAAAGTATATATTATTGGAATTATTGAAAATAAGACCTTTCTTCTTTCCATGGTAGATATCCTCTACATGATATGGCTCTCCAAGATATTTCATCAATTCACTATTTATTGTATAACATTCTTGTCTTACAAATGTAGGTTTAGGTAGAAAATTTACTTTGAATTACATTTGTGTTTATGGTATTTCTTTGTAAAAACTCTTCACTAAATTTATTCTTAAGTTTTTTGTACCATTTTTTCTCACACATATTCTATATAATCGAAGCATCAATAAGTTTCCTATATCCATTAATAGCTTTGCATGGATTGATGTTTTCTTTATCTCGATGAAATATTTTCGTGTAATAAAAATTATAATTTATTCAAAGATACTGTAAATAAATCGAAAGGAAAAATAACAAATAGTTAGTATTGAGGAATACCTAGCTGCTTGAACTCTTGTTTCAATTCTTCCACCATTGATTGAGGGATTCTCTATATTATTGAGTTTCTTCTTTCTTGAACGAACACCAAGTATAGTATTCTTTCTCCTTGCTTCAATAAGGTTCTTTTCTAATGTGGTGATTGTTTTTGTGTTTAACCTTAGCTTTTATATAAGCTTCTCATTCTCTGCTATTGATCTCTGGAATTCTAGTATATTGAGATTTTTCTCAAACTTTAGGGTTTCATTTTCTACATGAAGATACATTATATATTCATGGGTGGAGACCATTTATTCCATCACTTGTAAATCAAAGAAGACTTGTGCATTTAAGAATGGAGATGTAGAATTCGTAATAGGATTCTTTGGATAAATCCTTTCATTTGTCCATAGATCCATGTTCTTCTTTCCTTACATTCTCATATTAGTTGCCTCTAATGGAGTCAAAGTACTCACCTTGTTTTGTTTCTTAAGTGGCTCATATTCTCTATAAAACTCCATATGATAATTATATAAATCACCATAGTTTCTATGTTTCTACTTTTCAAAATGAGACTTAAATACTATGTAGAAAATGAGACTTAAATACTATGTAGAAAATATAAAGAAGATGATTGGCGCGAACCATAGTTTTTATGTTTCTAATTTTTCAAATGAGACTTAGATACTATGTAGAAAATCCAAAGAAGATAATTGGCACAAAAATTTATACTTCAGAAAATAATCATCCTAAATTTATAATAATTTATTCTATGTACGTCCTTATTCTAAATTTAGAACGACTTATTCTATGTGCGTCCTTAAAAGCGGATATAGTAATGACACTGCCATTCTTCAATACTAACTATTTTATAAAAGGTTATAAGAATGATGTAATTATTATTTTTTATTTTTTATTCTATTTACATTTGTGTTCTTTACTTTTTTTTATGTTTCACATACTCTCTCTCTCTCTCTCTCTCTCTCTCTCTCTCTCTCTCTCTATTACACTAAGGCTAGCCACACTACTAGATGGTCTTCTTAAAGGAACTCTAGCTGAGGCAAGCATGGGTTCCACACATGTTTATGTTTCAGCCACATATCATGGAGGGTAGCCACATGTGCAGAGATCTATATGCTTAGAGGTCTATGACCTCTTTGGGTCTTCTTTTGTTAGGCGACCGCTTTGAGGCATACCCTCCATTTTTCATTGTAATTCTCTTGTTTCTCCTCTTTTTTCTTGTGGATTTGGAAGGGTATATCCTAGGTAAGAGGTCCATAGTAGCGCTTAGCTTATTACCATTGAAGCTTCCTTCCATCTCAATCTCATCCAAGATCACTATATTTACTGCACCTTGAATAGAAATTTCAGCTATGTGGTAGGGACCTTGGACTCTATACTTGGGTTTATGTTTGGTGTTCTTGGCTATTTATATTAGCACCATGTCTCCTACCTCCATAAACTTTTCCTTGAGTTGGTCATTAAGTTAATCATTGAACCATTGCGTATGCCATAGTTTCTCAACCATCAATCTGCAAGCAAATCTCAATCTTGCTCACTAAGTTTCTCTAAGGTAACTAACCTCTCTGTGAGACAAACCTCTCCGAATTACGACCATATATAACCTCACTAAGTTTCTCTAACCTCAACTAATCTCAAGATAAAGCACACACACTAAGATTTTTTTATCTTTTTGGGAACTATCACTATTGGCAACACTCACTCGGCCTACTCGATCTCGTACACAAATCCCACTCAACGAGATTGTTTAGCTCTTCTTTGACCAATTGACTGTACTTGTTGTTCATATGATAGGATATGTGTTTAGATGGTTTCACACCTTCATGTAGAGGGATGGTGTGTCTCCCTTCATGTCAGTGTATTTCTAGGAGAACACGTGTTACAACATTTACACATGAACACTTGCAACACTTGTTACAACATTTACACATGTTTATCGAAGCGGTTCAAGAGAACACTTGCAACATTCACACAGTGGTTTAGGGATAGTTATGCTCATTGGCGAGAATACCTTAAGTTTTCCCTATCTTCAGGTTTATCATCAAGGACTAGTTACCTTTGTGTATATAAATGTGATTAGTTTCCCAATCATAAACCAATCTTGTTTCTCTCATGTAAGGCCTTCCAAAATAAGGATCATTATGTATGGCCCTCTTCTCCGAAAATTCATCACCACACGAATGTGTGGTGGAAGCTTAATTTGAAGGTCTTGATCTTCACATCTTACACAATGCCTATGGGTTACACCTATGGATTTTGTTACCTTCCCATCGGTAAGTTTCACTATGAGACTTGTGCATATGATGAGTGGTGGCATCTTGGTTATCTTCCTGTCATGTGAAAAGCTTCCCTATGAGGTTTGTGCCTATGAGTGTGGTAAAATATCTTGGTTATCTTCCTGTTTCACAGAAAGCTTCACTACGAGGCTTATGCCTATGAGTGGTGTCATATCCTAAGCCTCTCAATAATCCATGGTTATTACGGTAGCACCAGCACCACTATCCAAGATTGCAAGGATCGTAAGGCCCCTATACATGATAGGTAACACGATGTTCATTTTGTCCCTTTTTTCAAAGTAGTTCCCTAGCTTCTTGTCCTTTGGTTTTGGTTATGGAGAGATGATACTCAATGGAGACTCAATGAAGCTGGGCTCATCCTCCTCCTCCTCAAGTTCATCTTTCTCTCTTCCTCAAGAAATCACATGAACCTTCATCACAAGCCATTTGGGCTTGTTTCATTCACTCTTTATCCAACCAATACAGGGTTGGGTACTTCTTAAGTTTCTTCAAAATATTAGTCCATCTACTCTATCATTAGCTGAAGAAATAATCCACCATGAGTCCAACCCCCACCAACGAGATTTCCTCTTAAGGAGGAGGAGTTTTAGAGGACGAAGATTCTCACACATGACAATAGCCCACTACTACACCACACAGAAAGCCACTTCTAAAGGGACACAATAGCTCTTTGATTAGCACAACCTAGTACCTAGGATACCAAAATCTTCAACGAATGGACCATGTAGATTAAAAAGAATAGAGGAGTAGAGAAGACCATCTAATCTCTTATCAACATGGCCTTGATGGTTGAGATAATGGAAGAAGTGAAGGAGCCAACCACCTTGGACAAAGACTTAGCACATCCATAGTGGAAAGGTAGGATGAATCATAAAGAATGACACATGGGAGCTAGTTGACTGACAGCATCATAAAAAATAACACATGGGAGCTAGTTAACTGACCACCAAACAGAAAGGTAATTAGTACTAAATGGGTTTGGAAAGCTAAGTATAAGACTAATGGCTCACTTGAAAAAAACAAAGCTCGGTTGGTTACATAGGGATTTTCATAGGGGAGGTTTTGACTGTACTAAAATCTTTGCTCCCATAGCTCGCATGGCAACTATCAGGGGCGGTACTTGCCTTGGCTACTCAACAGTGGCCAGTTTTCTACATAGATATCAAAGCAACATTCCTCAATGGACGTCTCAAGAAGAAGGTAGATTTTGAGATGCCTTGGCTACTCATAAACAGTGGCCAGTTTTCTACATAGATATCAAAGCAGCATTCCTCAATGGAGGTCTCAAGAAGAAGGTAGATTTTGAGATGCCTGAATCAAAAAACAAAGTTTACATGTTAAAGAAGGCATTATACAAGCTAAAACAAGCCCCAAGGGCATGGTACCATAGAATAGACCAATTTTCAAAAGATTGAGTTTACTTGAAGTGATTTTGATGCTAACTTTTATGTTCTAAAAGGCATGGTAAGATTACTTTGGTTATCCCCTATATGTAGATGACTTAATTATCGCATGTGTGATAATGATGAAATGATCTAGCAAACAATGAATATATTGAGCCATGAGTTTGAGATGATAGACTTGGGTCTTATGCATTTATCTTTAGGGATTAAGCCATGAGTTTGAGATGACAAACTTGGGTCTTATGCATTTCTATTTAGGGATTACGCCATGAGTTTGAGATGGCAGACTTGGGTCTTATGCATTTCTATTTAGTGATTGAGCCATGAACTTGAGATGATAGAATTAGGTCCTATGCATTTCTATTTGGGGATTGAGGTCTTGGCAAGAGTCAAATAACAAAAGTATGCTTGGGGAATTCTCATAGCATTTGGGATGACAAACTGCAAACCATAGGTCAACACCTATGAAGGTGAACATGAGGATTTCTAGAGAAGATTCTTCACCATTAATAGACATCAAGAAGAACAAGAAGCTAGTGGAGAATTTAATTTTTCTCACTAACACTAGACTTGATATTAGCTTCATAATTGGTGTTTTGAGTAGGTTTTTTAACAAGCCACGAGAGAGTCATTGGAAGTAGGGGATACGAGTACTTAGGTACATCAAAGGTACTCTTGAGTCATTAACAAGCCACGAAAGAGTCATTGTAAGCAGGGGATTTGAGTACTTAGGTATATGAGTATAGCATCACTTATGGTGTAGGTGACATTCTTGAGTATGGCATCACTTATAGTGCAAGTGATACTCTTATGGATTATTGTGATTCAAATTGGGTAGGAGATTGTGATTCCAAGAAATCAATTTCTAGTTTTGGTGCTTTCACTTAGACTAGCAAGAAGCAACCTATTATTTTTTGCTTGGTTTATGTGCTTTATCTTGGACTAGCCAAGAAGCAGTCTATGATAGCACTTTCTTCTATAAAAGTTGAGTACAAGGCAACTTATTTTGTTACTTCTTGTAAAGCAATATGGTTGATGAGGATTTTAATGGATATGGGAGTTTTAATTAGTAGGGCTACAGTCTTACAATGTGACTAGAGTTGCATGGCTATTGCCAAGAACCTTGTATTTCATGCTCGAACAAAACTCGTTGAGATTCAGTATCATTATGTGCAAGAGTTGATTGAGGATGAGATAGTGAAGCTGGAGTATTGTTCTATGGACCAAAACTGTGCCGACATCTTCACCAAGGCCTCTTGGGAAGAACCAACTCACTTTGCATCTTCATCGACTTAGTGTTGAGCCAAGAACGTAATCTATCTTCAGGCAATCATTGAGGGGGGGCTGTTAGTATACACTCAATGCCCATATCTCAGTATGTATCTCACATCAATATTTAGTGCACATTTGTAAAGGCCACCATTATGAGGACAAGCCATTGATGCACGTGTCTTTGGTGGAACCCTAGCTCAAACATTGATGAGGTCAATTTTGTTACCATTGATGGGGTTAAGAGATGATCGAAGGTTCGAGCATTATAGCTGGGGACCAATAGTATGGGTTCATTATTAGTGGGCGGTGACTTAACCATGTATATGCCATGTAACCACTCGCATTATATACACACCTACCTCACGTTATGAGTATGTATTTTAAGCCCTTTAAAAATATTATTCTACCCTCTTAGATAATTTACAGACGCCTGGATTATCTTTGTGTCCTGTCAAATTATGTGAATATTGTGGGTGATAGCATTTTAAATATTAATACCTTTGGTGCACATTGATGCATGCTTGTGCGGTGGTTTCCTATGTTTGTTGAAATTGGTTTGTATGGCAGGGTGATTCCTAGAGTACTTATGCCTGATGAACATGTGTGTGGTGATGGTTTGTATGCCTATGGAATAATTGTTTACCAATTTATTATTGGATATTTAATAAGTGGAGGACTCTGAAGATTGAGGTGAAAGCACATAAATTATTATTTTTGGCACGCATTCATTATTTTGGATAAGCTTTGCATATATGTGCTAGCTTGTGCTTCACATCAATTTATTTATTTTTACAAGCTTAGACTTACAAATATTTATTTTATAAAGCTCAATAGCTTTTCCCTAGCCCCAAGTAATCTAATAGTGAAGAGCTCTCTATTTTGGGTAAAGAGAGAGCACCATGCCAAAAAAAAAACACAACTTTTGTATTTTTGGAGGCTATGGCCTATAATACTCGTGTGTGGGGAATAGGCCACACATGTGAGGGAGGAAGATTACATCCGATGTTTGTGTCATACAAGAGCTAAGTATTTTCATGGGTTAATTTCTAAAGCTTGGTTTATATTGAATTTATAGCAATAGCTTAAGTTGAATGGTCGAATAAGTATTTTGCTTGAGATATTATCTTCCATAAATTCCTAGATGGGTATCCTTTGTGACAGCATGGTTGAAGATGACGATGATGACTATTCACTCAAGTAAGAGGGTAACTCCGATCCTAAGGTTTCTATTCATGCTTTGTTGAGAATTCAAGGAAAAATTAAAGAAAACAAATTTCTATTCTATAGGGTAATGGTAGTTCTTATGATTTTATTTCTAAAAAGGCATTAAAAGCACTTAACCTAGATGCTTCCCACTTTAGATATAAAGTGAAACCTCCATTTCAAGGAACTAAGTACAATTGCACTAAAGAGGTTAGGGACGTTGAATTGGAAATGAATTCATTGAAAGAAAGATAACGTGTTTAGTTTCTCTTTTGCAAGGTGTTGCTATCATATTAGGAATGCCATGGCGACATAAACATAACCCTCAGATTGATTATGACACTCATACAATATGGTTAGTGAAAGATAATAAAGAAATTTATCTTCAATGTTAGACTAAGGGTGATTTAGGTCATCTTTTAACTAATACTCAGGTAAAAGAGCTATAAGAAAGAAGGAGAAGACATTTTTTATTCTTGTCAACTAGCTTAGTGCTCAAGCTGACCTTAAACCAAACGTGTCTCATGATCCTTTTATTTCTAACTATTTATAGATGACCTACCTCTTGGTTTACATAAATCTTGTCAAGATCATAAAATTGAGATAATCCCTAAAAGCTCTCTGCCGTGTAAAGCTCCTTATCAAGTTAACATGCTTGAGCAGAAAGAGATTCAGAAACAAGTAGAAGAATTGTTAGAGAAAGGACAGATTAGACACAACATATCTCTATTTGGTGCTTCAATTCTTCTCATCAAAAAGAAGAATGGGACATATGAAATGTGTATCGATTATCATGCTTTAAACAAGATTACTATGAAGAATCGATATCTGATATACCACGAGTGGATGACTTACTAGACAATCTCAAGGGAGCATAAGTCTTCAGCGAAATCGACCTCAAGTCTAGCTACCATCAGATTCGTATGGATGAAGGAGACATTAAAAAGACTACTTTTAGAATCCAAACCTTTTACTATAAGTTTTTAATTATGCTATTTGGTTTAACTAATGCTCCGGCTACTTTTAATAGAATGATAAATAAAATATTCTTAAAACATAAAATTTTTGTTGTCGTGTTTTTTATGATATCGTAGTTTTTAATAAGAATCGTCACACAAGAGCATAAACAATATTTAGAAAAAGGGTTCGCACTTCTTCAAGAGAATCAACTCTATGTCAATCCTAATAAGAGCAGTTTCTTTCAAGAGAAAATTAAATACTTAGGATATATTTTATCTGTTGATGGTATTTGAGTAGACCCTAAAAAGATTAAAAGCACTGTTGATTAGCCTAAACCACATGACATTCACGAACTTCAATCTTTTTTTGGCTTGTGTAGCTACTCTATAGGAAGTTTGTTAGGAATTTTCTCCAACCACACTAAGCTAGTGATTTGTGAGAGGGCTAAGGGAAAAGCTCCAGATAGTAGTGGCCTCATATAACTTGGATGCCCTCACTTTCAAACAAGTGGTGGTGGTAAGAGCAACCAAAGCTGAGGGGATCTTGAAGCAAACAAGCAAAGACCTCAAGAAGAAGAAGAAGGACAAAAGGAAGAAGAAGGAGGAAGATTCCAGAGAAGACATATTAGGATCAAAATCTAGCTAGGAGTGAGATATACCGAAGAGTGAAAGCCCTGGAAAAAGAAAGGCAGGAAGCAAGCACTAAATGTTCAAGAAGAACTAAAGGTCGCCCTGATCAAGATTGTCGGAGGAAATGCTCACCTTCGAACAAGTGGTGGTGGGCAGGAGCAACCAAACCTGAGGGGATCTTGAAGCAAACAAGCAAAGACCCCAAGAAGAAGAAGAAGGACAAAAGGAAGAAGAAGGAGGAAAATTCCGGAGAAGACACCTCAGGATCAAAATCTAGCCAAGAGTTAGATGCCGAAGAGTGAAAGCCCCAGAAAAAGAAAGGTAAGCAGGCAGTAAATGTTCAAGAAGAACTAAAGGTCGCCCTAGCCAAGATTGTCTAAGTCTAGAAATGCAAGATCCGGATATGGTGCACAAGGTGTAACAATCAAGGTCACATGAAGGAGGAGTGTGAGTTGAAGAACACCAACAAATATGCACTATCTGCGAAAGGATCAATCACACCACAAAGACGTGTTTCTACAATACTCGAAAAACAAGTGATGGAAAGACATTCCTCCGAGGGCGGCTCTGCAAATTCTTTTAATCCCATCTTTTCTAGCAATTGGGCATGCCTATCTACCACCTTGTATAAGGTGGACGAGAGGTACTCGAATTTCACCATCTTTTTCGGGTTTGAGTGTGTTGGAGAGTTGAGGGATAAAAGGTGGGGGTGAAAGCAGAGTTTAGTAGCATAAGTGTTTAGAGCGCACGGTAGCAAGGAATTTTTGCACAAAAGTGACTTGCGAATTAGGCCTTTGATGGAGAGGTATCCAACCGCGATTGTCGTGATGCACACCTTCCCTAGGTATGGCCATAACTACTCAACATCTCCATGATTTTCCCAAATCCCTTTCAGAATCTGACCTTGAGTGCCTACTGCACTATTTATGAGGTCATTGATGGCTGGGCTGAGAATAGGTGACGGTGACGTGACACGTTTCCCTTTCTATCCATGCACCCTTTTTCGGGGGGCAACCTCAATTTTCCCGCCAACTCCACACTACTGCCAACTGTAGATAAGCAGCAAGAAGAGGGCTTACGAGCCAAGATATGCCTATGATTGCCCCATCAAGTTTATCTCAGGGGGCATAGCAACAAAGGAAGAACTAGACGAAGGTGGCTAATAACACACTAAGGGTGTGCTCTCACGAAGGTAGCTGGAACAAGCCATAAGGCGTATGGACTCGAGGATCTGGCTCTCACGAAGGTGGCTGGAACAAGCCATAAGGTGTATGGACTGGAGGATCTGGATTTAGAACAATTCGGATGCACAATTTCTCTGAACAACAACTATGGGCTTCGTTGCGTCCATCGTGATCGCTAGATATTGGCGGTGGCCAATTAGCCGTTTGGCCGCTGCCTAGATCACCGTTGGACTGATCGTTGTGTGCAATAAACCAAGCCTTCTTGTTTTGTAATAAACTTGTAACAACTTCGTGAAGAACAGGTAGTACTAGGGAAGGAGTGCATATCGTCTGAATTGTCCAAGAACCATGTTGGTCTACTTGGGCCCAAAGGAGAGGAACAATACTGAATAGGAAGACATGGCAGTTGAGTGAGTAGTTCATGAGCAAAGCTCTTGCTAAGGCATTGTACTGTATTGTTATTGCTCAAGAATGACTCATGGTTTGGTCTTTGTCTTACTTCTATTTATTCTATATATCTCTGTCTATTCAACATTCAATCTTGTGTTAAGTGTAGTCCTGTTTGGATGCAGATCACTATCTAGATTCAAGACAAACTTAGGAACTAACCTGCTTTGCAATCATAATCGGTCTCCCCGTGTTTGGGCAAAATGGTAGCTAAACGTCCTAGCGTGTTTTCGCCGAGAGAGAGAGAAAGAGAGAGAGAGAGAGAGAGGAGTTTAGGGGGGTATATTGAGAGAAGAAAATATAAATAACTAATATAATACAAAAATATGAAGACATATAATAAGTTAGCATAAAATCTATAATATATATAATTTCAATATGTAAACATATAATAAGTAAGGATATTAAATAGATATATATATATTAAATTCATACTAATATATTATAATATAATGCTATATATATAAGTATAAATATAAAAATTAAAGACACACACACACACACATATATATATAATAAATATATGATACTATGATAATTTAATATAAATATATATAAATAATACAATATAATATATAAATATACATAAAAATCTAATATAAATATATAATTAATAATATAATATAAGAATGATATATAAATCAATATACATATAGTAAATATATAATAATATTATACTACTGCTATTATATATAAACAAACACATTTACATACATATACGTATGCATACACAATCACACACGTGCATGTGAACGGTATGTGTGTGTGTGTGTGAGAGAGAGAGAGAGAGAGAGAGACAGAGAGAGAGAGAGAGATTGAGATTTTCTATGTATATTAATGCTATTATATATAAACATATTCACACATATACGTATGCATGCACACAATCATGTGGAGAGTGTATGTGTGTAGAGAGAGAGAGAGTTTCTATGTGTGAATGCAAGATAGGTGTGAGAAGAGAGAGAGTGCATGTGCACGTGTATATGTGTGAGAGAGGGTTATGTTTGAGCATGTGACACAGACATAGAATTGCATGCGAGAGACACACACATATATGGGTGTATGCACATAGACAACATACACACACATTCTCGCTAAAAGAAGAGGAATTTATGGTTAAGCTAACAGAGGTCAAACTATGGTTAAGTTTCCAAGAGTGTCACTGTGAGTCAGTCTCTCTCTCTCTTCCTTCCTCTCTCTAGTGTCGGAGATTTTGATTGCGCCCAGCATTGCTCCGATCTCTGCATCATGGGCGCCCTCGCCCCGTCCTTCCTCCTGTTTCACACCTTGCTTGTGGCCGTGCTGCCGGCAGCTCCAGCGCCCACTAACTTCAGAGGCATCTCCCCTCAAGGTACCCCATATCTTCCATGAGTTTTATTTTGCGAAAATATAATTAAATTATTCTTATTGTCTCAGTCCAAAGTCTTCCCCTCCCATCAAATTACTTTTTTACAGTCACAAAGACACAGGCCAAATATTTATATATATATAAAAAAAGCCTCAAAGGAGCTTTGTAGTTTAGTTCTGCTTCTAGTTTTTCCATGGATTTGTTTTTTTTTTTGGTTAACAAGGAGTGCTGCTTAAATTTGGTCATGAAGGCATGCATTTGTTTTCCCTGAATTCTGAGTTGTTTTTTCCAAGCAGAGGAAGGTTACTATAAGACAGGAACCATATGGTGTAAAGATGGATCCAAGAGTTTTTTCATGGAGCGGCTGAATGATGACTACTGTGACTGTGCCGATGGGACGGATGAGCCTGGTAAGATGTTACTTTTTACTCATTTAATCAACTGAAGGCAAATTGAAACATCTTGATGTGTATCTTCAATGATTATAACACAACAAAGCTGTGAACATTAGTAGGGAAAATGGTCTGTTTACCTGCTAAACTTAGACGCACGGTTGACAACCTTGCGTATCCATGCATTGTGAAGTCTACATAGCAGGGGGGAAGGTTGCCTGCTGTTTCAACACATTGCACATCTGCACGCATGTGTATGGCATCACTGCACATCTGCACACATGCGAATCACAGCAAGACACCACCTGCAGGACAGAATTGCCTGCACTTCAACAGCTTGCACTCTCTTTTTGTACATGTGCTTTGTAGTGAGATGCCACAATATAACCTTTGGTTCAAAACACACACGTGAATCCCCTTTCTATGCAGTATTTTGTTGTCATCTGAAGCAGTATGTTTGATCAAGCTAAGTCACACGTGTGACATCAAACTAGTCAAATGCTTCTCACTTAAGTTTGTCAATTAAATTTTTTTGATATTTTGTTGGCAGGGACATCTGCATGCCCAAATGGAAAGTTCTACTGTAAGAACAAAGGGCACACATCTTTATGGATATTTTCTTCAAGAGTCAATGATGGCATTTGTGGTAAGGATCAATTGCTTGTGGATCAAGAAAAATTGGTAGGTTTTCAATAACACTGTAATTTCTAGGTGGTGTTGGACCATGGAAGTGAGACATAGCATTCTACCATGTTAATCCCCTGCTACAACCAGTTTAGATTGCTCACCCGGGCCTAGATGCCTGCCATACAGCTGAATTTCCTTTATTTGCAAGGTGTAATATTATCTTAACCAATGTTCTGTGAATCCAGACTGCTGTGATGGAAGTGATGAATATGATGGGAAGGCAAAGTGCTCCAATACTTGCTCAGAGGCAGGCAAAGTTTTGAAGGAGAAGCTGGAAAGAAGAATCTCAACTTTCAAAGGGGGCTTGGAAATTAGAAAACGAGATGTCGAGCATGCTAAACATATGATTCAAAAGGAGAAAGTGGAGCTATCAAACCTGAAGCAGGAAGAGAAGAAGCTGAAAGACGTTGTCCACAAGCTTAAAGGTGTAAACCAAGACATCTCATGTCTACGTACATGAGGCATTAATTGTCTTTTAGGTGTGTTTCTGTGTGTACAGGTCAAGCCCTCAAGCCCTCAAGCCTAAGAACATCCTTATACCCGCATGATGTGAGAACAGGCATTCAAGTGGCATTTTTGGCTGTGTAGGCAGCATCATGATGGCAATCTTGATGTGGTCAATGACAGATTGGAGATGGCTTTCGTTGCTGTGCTGCTTTTGTGGCAATGTATTGGCTGGTCACTTCGTGCAAACCCTAGGCCAAAGATGTGTTTGCCTCATTGAATGCTTTATTGTAGTGACTTCAAGTGCAAAGGTGTCCATACAAAGGCTGACTTTGTCATGAAAGTATGCTTTAAGCCGATACCATGCAAAGAGACGTTGATAATGGAATAGTGGACAGAGCTATACTTGGGGATTTTGTATTGCATTATTGGCTTGTTCAAGTTAGTGTGCGAGTACTGAAACAGATTAGCTGATCAAAGAGTTGTTTATAATGCTGCTGTGTCTATTTTGCAGCAAGGAAAGAAGCAATTGAGAAGGCAGAGATGCAGGAGAAGCTGGATCGAGAGAAAGAGGATAAAGCAAGAAAACAAGCAGAGACACAAGAGGCTATAGAAGAAGAGAAAGCACAAACTACAGGAGAAAAACAAGATTCGGAGCATGACCCAGGGCTTGAAGAACAGGTGAGGTCCCAGGTTTGGTGGAGAGCTTTAACACAAGCCAGAGTTCTTTGGTTAGTGGAACAATTGCAAATCACAAGAAAGTTTATGAGAGAGAGAGAGAGAGAGAGAGAGAGAGAGAGAGAGAGAGAGAGAAAAAGAAAGAAAGATTTTATTAACGTCTTCCAAAAGACCGAACTCGGCCTATGAGACAAATCGGAGTACCTGTATGGGGTATCCTCTGTCATCCCAACAAAATGAAAAAGTACTGAATAAAAAAGCTGAATCTGGGTGTGCAGGGGATGGAGCTCTATTACTAGGAGAATGCAAAGCTATATGCATGGAGTATACAATCATGATATGCAACCTAGCTAGCTCCATCCTGTACCATACTGGGGGTATAAAATGGTATACATCAGTGAAGGGGGTGTCCACAGCTCCCTGAAGAACATGCCTGGGTGTGCTCTGAAGCGAGCCAGTCGCTCCGCACCCTCTCTGTGAAACTGAGCTCTGATCTCTGTCATCTCTCTTTGGTATAGGCGTGGTGTCCGAAAGCCAGGTGTCCTCTGTCTCCTGCGGGCTCTAAGTGTCTCTGCTCTCTGGAGAGTAATTCCCTGCCGTGTAGGGGCTGAGAGAGAGAGATTAATGTCGTCAAAAAAGGTAGAGGGTATATGAGACCAAAAAGGTAGTACAATGTATCTATGATGAATACTGAACCATGGAAAAGAAAAAACTATAGGAAACTAGCTACGTAAGCTAAAGTAGCCATGTGATGCTGCATGATGATAATGTGTCACCATATAGACTATAGTGATACCATCCTCCTCCCGAATAGAATGCAAAGCTGCCATAGCATCTTCCCTGTATGAGGGGAGCTCGCCATGTCCTCCAAGGATATCCTGGATCTGCAACTGCCAGGTGGAGTGATGAAGCCTTTGAGATCTGGGCATCTGGTTCTCAAAAGGGATCATGCATGCTCAGTAGTGACACCTGTCACTCGGTGTACGTGGGGTCAGAGGATCACATGTCGGTATAGGCCATTGTGGACAAATGCGTCTTGTTAGCTGCCGCTATCACCTCTCCGGAGATGCAAACCAATGGTGGCATGATTAGTCGAGTCAAGACACCAATATCCAATGACTGAAGTGGTTGCGTGGGCTCGGTTTGTGGAGGACCTGAAGACTCGGTTCTTCAATACCTTGCACATCTGGGAGATGAGTTTCAACTTTCGGGGCCTACGGCAGGCCTTGCAACCCATCCTCGCCTATGCAAACAAGGTCACCCAATTAGGGCTTCAACTCCAGATGTTGGATAACGCGTTATGCTCGTCAGGGTGGCAAGTTATGGATACGCATCTTCCTTGATAAACCAATCACTATGAGACCTGCTTAGGTAGGTTAGGGGTCTTTTTGTATGGCTTAGACCATGTTCGGAGTCTGAATCCTTAGACACTGGCAACTGCCGTGGAGCTATCTTAGAATATGGAGAAGAAGTATGGCAAGCCCAAGCAAAATCCATCTTCCAACCCCAAGTCCACTTCCAGTGGGAGTAACAAGCAACATGGGAAAGGCAGTAAGACCCAGGGGCAAGGTTCCTCCCAGACTTCCGCCTAGTCCTCTGGCACCAGTGGTGCCAATTTTTTAGGGCTCAACCACAGTCGACCTTGGACCAGAAAGCTAGTTAGGGCATCTTAGGAGAGAGATTGTCCCCTTCAGAGGTACAACGATATTGACAGGAGGAGGGGTGCTTCTTTTGTCATACAGTGGAGCATCCAAAGCATGAGTGCCCTAAGAGGTCAGCTACTCCCACAAGTACGCAGCGTCAGTGGTTCATGATCCTCCAGTTTAGGCTCTCCCACCAGCCCCATCAGTTAGGAGCACGAAGGTAAGCAAGAGGGGGTTCCCCCATATTGCCTGCCATCACAGAGGATAGGAACTCCATTAGTGATCTAGTCCAGGATGAGGAGACACCTAAGCTCCTCAAGTGTCATTCTTGTTTGATTTGGGTAATATAGAGGATGTTATCTTCGAGCGAGTTGCCTAGCAAACTCACTTAAAGTTGACTCCATTCGATAGGGCATTAGTCTGTTTTGGCATTGACATGAATCATAGAGTTGTGGTGGTAGCACATAGTGTTAGTTTAGTGATTTGGAAGGAGGCTTTCATGCGTGATTTCTAGACATGAGCCTAACAGGGATTGGAGCAATCGCCAGATGTACGTATGGAAGAATGATAAGGCTTTAATCCTCATCATAGGCATCACAAGTACCCCACAGGTTCCACTCATTTCTAGTACGTAGCGGGTGTAACATGCAATTGGCTTGATCGTGTAACGCACAGCAAGACCTTTTTAATACCTTTATGTTAGTGACCATGAAGCAATCCATTTTTATCTTTATACATAGGAGGTAGAGTTGAGAGAGAGAGAGAGAGAGAGAAAGAGAGAGCAGAGAACATCAGATTGGGTCCCAATATGCCCACTTAAGGGCCCCCTTCCGCAAGCAGGAGTACTTGCTTTATTACTTTAGAGAACTTTTGCTACAATGCAGAGAACTTACCGAGTATGATTGACGGAGACTTCCAAACGCAAGGACTTTGTAGACTAGACGTTTGCTGAACCATCAAGTGGGTTGAAGACAACTTTGAAGCCACTTTGGATAGCCTTATGCACACCCAGATCTGCTCTGCTGAGGGAGATGCACAATTGAAGGCTGGATGCTGAAGCAAGCTCATAGCAAGCGTCTCCGCATGTGGGTAGCCCTTTTTGAGCATTGAGCCCTAAGTTCTCTTTATAGACTTTGCCTTAGCTATTATTAGCACTCAACCCTATTCTTAGGCTTTTTGCCCTTTAAAAAAAAAACTGACCCAAGGCTATCTAGACCTTATCCTTGCTAGTCCTAGCCTCCAGACTAGAGTTCTATCAACCCCTGAGCCTGGTTAAGTCCTAACCTGAGTCAAATTGATCATAGGCCACCTGTGTTGGAATGCACAACGGAAAATGAGACAACTGCTGCGAGAAAGAAAACGCAGAAGTGTAGAGAGAGAGAAGCTGTATAAACTCTGCTATATACAATCAAGATCTGGTACAATATGGAAGTGGGGGGCAAGGGTGGTATTTATGCCACCCTATGCTGCTGGTCGGCCAGCCCAAAAACAGCCAACAGGCTGCAGAGATGTCCAGGACTGCAAATCATCAGTCGGCCAGCAGAAAAGAACAGTCGGCCAGCATCACAGTTGTCGGCCAGCACAGGAAGTCCCCCCACTACTAGCAAAAACTGGGAAAACAATGGAAAAATGAGGAAAAATGGAGACTACTCCTAACTCGGGCGGGCACACCCACAACAGAGGCCCTTACTCCCTACTGAGTAATATGGTACAGACAGGAGATGACTGCTAACAATCTGATCCTAAGTTAATACTAGACTTGGCCTAGTTAGGGATGTAACAGCCTGCATACCTGTGTTTTCGGTTGAAGTATTGTGTATCACAAATGCTTGAGACAAGGACTATGTTTATGGATTCTGTCTGCTTTCAGTCCTAACCCCCCCTCCCCCCCCTTCCCCCCCCCCAACCCCACACACACACACACACACACACACACAAACCCCTCCTTGATTTGCTAATTAGATTTTTAACAAAGTTTTCCATAAGATAGTTGTGTGTACACTTAGTGATAACTTTTAAATGATTAACAGAAAGAGATACACAACTATGACAAAGAAAGTGATGCATCAGAAGAGGAAACTAGTGAGGGCTTGTCAAAGGAGGAGTTAGGACGTCTTGTAGCGTCTCGCTGGACTGGAGAGAACCCAAATCTTGAGAAAGAAGAGGCAGGGGGAGTGGAGGATGATTATGATGCTGACTCAGAAAGGGTCCGTGATGGGGATCTAGACCATGAGCAAGAAGGCAAGGTATCTACAGAGGATGAGGATGATAAAGAATACGAGAGCGATGGTGTAGATGAACAGACTGAGGCAATGGAGGCATTTGGGTCTACAGGTATAATCAGCTTGATGCACCTCCATAGTATTCCCAATGGTCAAAGTGAAGTTGTTACTGCAAAACAAAGCAATAAAATTTCACCTAGGCTATTCAGTAATTGGTTACGGTGGAAGCTCCTCAATCACTCATGCTTTTGTTTTGTATGTGTATGTAGGCGATGAGGCTTCACATGCAGGTCCCTGGTTATGGACTAAGTTAAAGGGTGGGTTCAAGGCCCTCTCAAGCTTCTACAGTCTCTCCAGATCACCAGTGGACAAATCAGGCAAGTTTGAGCTTACCTTGTCTCTAAAGTTGGTAATGGAGTGTTCTTTGCATTGTGCTAGTTTGTTGAAAAGTGCTATTATTCTATTAATGTGTCAGCTTGAATATTTTCCAATCTTATGGAGGTCTTTAGTGTTCCAAGAATTTTTATTTGAGCTTAATAGTTTTCAATGGGGTAATTCTCACAGAAGCTGATCGTGTACGGAAAGAGTATCAGGATTTGACCTCAAAATTGAGCGATATACAGTCCAAAATCTCTGATCTTGAAAAAAAATTTGAGCAGGATTTCGGTATCTCAAATCACCCATGTGAATAGTGTGTCTGTGTGCATGCGCAGGGGTGCGTGTGTGTGTGTGTAACATTTGAAGTAAAAGTAGTGCTCTTGCATGGGGTTAACCAAAAACTCGAGTGCAGTTAAGCTGACAGAGTAGCACTGGAAATCATTACTTGTAGTTGTATTTTGGTGATCCAGGAAAAGATGGAGAGTTTTATAGTCTCTATGGTCAATGCTTTGACCTACGACTGAAGAAGTAAGTTTAACAGCTGAAAAAGATAGGAAAATTTGGTCTTATGTATGTATGTACATATGTACTTGATGTTTTGTGCTGATATGTTTTCTGAATATTTGTCTTATGACTTGATAGATATACATACAAGGTCTGTCCATATAGACACGGGCTGCAGGTGGAAGGGCACTCAACTACTACATTGGGGTCGGAATAAATGTTGCTCTTAAGACCTTCAAAATGACTTATGTGTTTGTGGTCTCTTTCAGCACGCTTTCTTTTAGATTATCTATTTATTTATTTTTTGCTCAGAAGTCTAATTAGCAGCATGAATCTGCAGGAATTGGGATGGCTTTAAAGATGACTACAAAAGCATGCAATTTGTGCGAGGTGACAAGTGCTGGAATGGTCCAGATCGGAGCTTGAAGGTACTCATACCCAGTCAGTGAGGAGTGTAGTTTATCAATCATATCATCAGTTTCTGACAGGCTCTACGCATTCCATGATGTGTGGCTCTTCTTCCAATGCCTTCCAAGTTTTGCCAGTTTGGTATGCAGGGCACATCGACGAAACTAGTGCCGATACACTTTGGCATCATTGTCAGAGTTGCCCAACATTTGAAAAAGTGCAGCATGGCTAGGAAACTGCCACTGGGTGTGAGAATTGTCCATAGGTGCAATAAGCTTGTCATGGATCCTTGCAAAGATGAGAGAGAACAAGATGATTTTTGTGGTATTATATTGGGTCGGAATATATAGCGGATGACAAAGACAACAGTTTTGGAGGGCATCCTTTGAGAACCTTGGGGGTGTGTGCCTAATTATCCTTAGTTAGACCGGCAAACATAATCTTCTGTCACAGCATGCACCTACTTCTACCGTAGCGCGTCCCTATGTGTCTATACACTCAATGACCTTGTCCTGTTTATCCAATAGGGTTCACAATTGTCTGTAGCTCTCCTATACTTCTGTTGTGTTCTCAAAACAAATAACTAAGCTGGCATTTAATGATGAGGTTAGGCTAATACGTTAGGACTAAATACCAGCCAACACTCCTTCCTATTCACAATCCAATGCAACAACTTTCCTAAATCTTGTAGCCCCTGATTTTATGCTATGTGAAGCCTTTGCAGGTTTCTTCACAAATACCTCAATGTATAGGTACCCTTCCCAAGTTCGTCCATGGGCAAACTTTGGTGCTTTAGGTCAGAATTGCTAGTGGCAAACACTTCACCTAATCACCCTAGTCAATCCCCCAATGTTGTTCAATGGATGGGTTGCTTCTCAAGTCCAACTATGGGCAAATGTTGGTGCTTTTGTTCTGTAACTATTTGGCCCTCCTAGCTCTATTTCACATGATGGAACTCATGCCCGAACACATGGACAGATAGATGAAAGCATTGGAACAGGGATCTTGAAGTTGGCTCATGAAAAAGCACCAGTTTTGGTCAAAAAGCAGGGAAAAGCAAAAAGTCAAATTGAGTTGACCGCAAGCCAAGGGCACCATTGGAAAGAGGAGATTGAGCCGAACCAAAAAGCTAAAGGCTGCTTTTCCAAAAAGCAGCTCCAAGGTCAAAAAGCAAGGCCCTGAAGCTAGAAAAGCATAACTAAAGAACTTTGATTAAAGTTGAGTGATGTTTTATTATTAAAAGTAAAAAAAGACAAAAGTAGAGTTTTAAAAAAAAAGAGAAACGCAAAGCTTGGCCCACTTCTGGCAAAAAAAGCAAGGCCTTCTGCAAGTATAAAAGAAACAAGAGCCTTTCTTGTTGATCATCTTGAAGAGCATGGAGACCCTCAAGAGAGCAAGGAGCTCATCATCGATATCATCTTCATCTCTCTTCACCCGCCTGCTGTTTGGTTGCACCACCATCCCCGCCTGCTCAACCTATGAAGCGCCACTAGCAGCGCCTGTTTTCGCCAACTCTGCTAGCCATTGTCGCCCAAAGCTGGCCGTCGCCCACCGCATCAAGCTGCCAATATCTTTCTTGAGATCCTCAGTAGAGAGATTGGCAGTCAGGCACTCATATCTGCCATTTGGGTGTTTGCTTTTTCGAGTAGCTTCTTGAGGATTTTCTTGAAGTTTGGATATTGAGTTTTTTTGGACTTGGACTTGGATTTAGATTTGGATTTGGACTTGGACTTGGACTTGGACTTGGATTTGGACTTGGACTTGGATTTAGACTTGGATTTACATTTGGATTTGGACTTGGACTTGGACTTGGATTTGGATTTGGACTTGGACTTGGATTTAGACTTGGACTTACATTTGGATTTGGATTTGGACTTCGATTTGGATTAGGATTTGGACTTGGACTTGGATTTGGATTTGGACTTGGATTTGGATTTGGATTTAAATTTGAACTTGGACTTGGACTTGGATCTAGACTCGGACTCGGACTTGGATATTGGATTTGGTACTAGCCTGGTGAGAGATTCTGGTGGGTCATTCTCGTGGTGTGCTCGGCATCAGAGATCTCGTGCCTCGACATCGACATCAACATCGACTTAGATATACTACATTGGCATATTTGTTTGCTTTTGTATTCATTGTTGTATTGATCCTGGCGAGCGTGCCCGTGGATTGTTCCTGAATAAATTCGTGAAAGGAGGCGAGGCCTGTTCCCTGCTCAGTGTGGTGTACTATGCAAAGTTCCCTAACCCCTTCTCTCTCTCCCCCTCTCTCTATATCTCTATTTCTTGGATACGTGGTTGAGTCTGTCACGGCACGCCCCGCTGGGCTTACAGTGGTATCAGAGTAGAATTTTTCTTAAAGAAATTTTCTTGGGGTGATTGAGCCATGTCGAGAACAGAGGGAGACCAAGGGCTTAATGATGGGGAAAACTATGAGGCAAATAGATGGGACCCAAGGTCATTAATCTATTTTTCATGAAACCGTGGCCATGACATCTGAAGAGTACCATGACTTTCAGCAATTCAGACGACTTCTCAGAGACAAAGAATTTCTAATAGGACCAAAGAAGAGCTCAAATGTTTGAAGATTTCATCAGTGATCGAGCCACCGAAGCTGAAGGAGATGAAGCTGACAAACCCTATCTTCGGGCCACAGGAGTCACCATTGCAGAAGGATCTAGAGCCACCAAGTGTGCTTTCCGTGGAGGAAACAAGGAGGCCATTCCTCGGCCTGCTATCTCAGATACAGCTTCTTTAGGTCAAACAAGAAGACAGAGAGACCGGAAGATCATCATATTGACATCATGCCTCCAAGTTCATCAAGTGGTTTGCAATGGATTTTAGACCATTGCAAGTTTTGACAAAGAAAGCCGTGGATCTTTGTGGACCTAAGTTGAAACAAAATCCTTTGAAGCATTGAAACTCTATGTTAGCAAAGGACCCGTGTTGGATATTCTAAACCTTTTTCTGGTTGAACATAATGAGCTTGCATTGGAGCAATCTTGAACCAAGAAGACCATGCTGTGGCCTATGAACGTCAAAGACAACAACGTAGCAGATGCATTATCTTGGAGACCCTTGAGCCATGCAGTTTCTATTGGTTACCATATGGATTTCACTTTGATCAAGGATCCTTATGCTACCAAAGAGGATTTCAAACATGTGTCGGAACAGATTGTAGAATAGAGATTTGGTGACTTCTTATGTCATCAAGAAGGGTTGTCTTATGATGCAAACCCGTTTATATGAGACAGGATTTGAGACCAAAATTGAACAAAGAAAAGCCATGCTTCACCATACATAGGCAAAGAAGCATACTGACCACAACTCAAGCTTTGGAAAGCTACTTTTATTGGGCCTTGTATGAGAAAGAACATTGAGTAATATGTTTGAGAATGTTTGGTTTTGTCATATGGTTAAGTTTTGATCGACAAGAGCTAGCAGGATTATTGTACCCATTGAATGTTCTATGGGAGAGTATTCTTATGGATTTTATCTTTGGATTGCTAAAGTCAGGAAATGATGGTATTGTCAGAATACACAACGGAGATGATGACCAAATTTGGGAACACAAGCAAACAACACAAGAGAGGGAGAGAGATAGAGGCGTGTAACTCTGCTCAATATACACAAAGAAGATCCCGAAATAATGATACAATGGCAAAGGAGTGGGGGGTCCATTATATATGGACCCCAGGCAGCTTGCTCCCGAGGCAGCCGACTGGGTCCAGCTATCCATGACCTGCTCTAAAGGCCAGTCGGCCAGCACAAACAGGGTCGGCCAACACAACACTGTCCCAAGGTCGGGTACAGTCGGCCAGAGAAAAACAAGAGAACAACTGGCTGCCAGCACACGACTGCCACCCCAAGCCAAGAAAAAATGGGAAAAAAATATGGGGAAAAATATAGGGAGTGAGGAAAAATGAGAAAACACCTATAATGGGCGGGCACACCCACAACAGACAAGGATCAACACCTGTTACGGTGGGAAGCCAAGTCCTGGAAACCTGCTGAAGACCATGCAAGGCCTTCTGATACCTGTCAACCACCCCCTCTAAAACCGGAACCACAAAGCCTCACCTCCTTCTGCAAGTAATCAACTGCCACCTGCTTGGCTTTCCAAGAGGTCCCCGTGGAAAGAACATCCTCATCTACAGGAGTTTCTCTGTCCCGAAAACTACGAGACATCAGAGCATAAGTTACTTGTTCAGTTTCCTCTGACTGACAAACATAAGAACCACCAACATGAGTATTGGAAAGTTCCTGCCAACTGCTGCCATCACCTGGCAAGCTATCCACCATCTGGTCCGGGAAAGCCTGCACCTGCAGCGTATCCACACCTAAGTGGCCACTACCAGACTACCACTCATCACAAAACTGAGGACCTGGGAGAGAGCGTTGAAAGCTTGTAAACTCCATTCTCCACTCCGCCTTCCCAAACCACCTGGCCTGTTGCCTTGTCTCGGAGATCAACAAAATGCTCATCAAAACTCTCCACCCGTACGCTAGTCTTGCAAACCTGTGACAACAAATGAAAACCAAGTGACGGAACATACAACACCTGGGAGGAATGCTTCCCCCCTCTGCCATCGGGAACTATCTCCAACATGGCCTCACTGTGAACTGGGATAGTGGATGTATCCCCAGTAAGAATGTGACCAAAATACCTGCAGAGATCTTGTAAATCTGAATGGGAAGGAGTCATGTGCCTGGAAGCACTACTGTCTAGAATCCACTCCCGAGTATCCGTTGCGGAGAGTCCTCCAACCTCCTCCCTGCCTGAAGAAAATGAAACATCGGTGTCCATCACCTCCAAGTGCACAAAAGCCAGAGTCTTCATGATTGCTGTTGAGGAATCTTCACCCTTCTCGGTCTTCCGCTTAGGACACTGCCTCCAATAGTGGCCTTTCTCGCCACAATCATTACAGGTCCTCCTGTCTTTAGTTTCTCGCGGTCAGCGTCGGACTTCGTCTCAGAAGACTTCTCCGATGAAGCCTTCCCTTTGCCTGTGTTACGGCCTTTCGACCGTTGGCCAGTTGAGGCCTCTGAACCTCCGCCCTATGGAGGGTTCGTGAATCTTTTCTCCTGGTCCAAGACCATGGGCACAAGCTCCTCCCATGTGATGGTGTTGAGCCTGCCACACTGGTAATCAAAGACGAGTAAAATGTTGAGTACTGAGAGGGCAAATGCGACAGCAACGGTATGGCCATGTCCTCCGACGATATCTCCTTCCCAGCCTAGAGAACTTCGTGCTGAAGAGCCTGCAGCTTGTTAATATTCTCGCGCATCGTCGACGACTTTGCAGGGCTCATAACCCGCATCTGTACTTCCAAGGAAATCCTCTTCATGGGCGATACCCTGTTATAAAGAGAAGCCAAATGCTGCCATATACCTCTGGCCAGCGTCATATGCTTGATATGATTGATTACCTGCGGTGTGCAGTTGAGGAAGATAAATGAATGGACCCTGGCGTTGACACGATCCCACAACTGTGCCTGTGCCTCTCGGTCCTTACGAATCGACGGTAACTCCCCTTCCTCTAATTCCGGCCCTGGAACCCCAACAACGATGAAATCAGCAAGGTCGTAAGACTCCAAAACAGATTCCATCATAACCTTCCATATGCCATAGTTGTTCCCGTCGTCCAACTGATGGTCCACCGGGAACGTGGGGAGTGTAGGGATCTTCACATGCCTCTCAGCCCCCATCTCTAACAAATCTGCCATTGCGGGGATGTAATCTGAAAAAAGGGTGGGTGGGTGGGTGGGAACAAAGAAGAACTTACACCTGCAAGTGGCTGTCCAGCAAATCAGCCCGCCGTCCTCTTGCTTCTCCTCTTCCCGAACATTCCACCAATCAACAACACAACAGTCCCCCTCCCCCGGGCCCCTCTTGCTCACACAAATCCCAAGAACTATCAAGAGCCTAGGGCTCTAATACTATGTCAAAATACGTAGCGGAGATGATGACCAAATCTGGGAACACGAGCAAACGCAGTGCAGAAAAACAGCACAAGAGAGGGAGAGAGATAGAGGTGTGTAACTCTGCTCAATATACACAAAGAAGATCCCGAAATAATGATACAATGGCAAGGGAGTGGGGGGTCCATTATATATGGACCCCAGGCAGCAGTCGGCCTGCTCCAGAGGCAGCCGACTGGGTCCAGTTCTCCATGACCTGCTCTAAAGGCCAGTCGGCCAGCACAAACAGGGTAGGCCAGCACTGTCCCAAGGTCGGGTACAGTCGGCCAGAGAAAAACAAGAGAACAACTGGCTGCCAGCACACGACTGTCACCCCAGGCCAAGAAAAAATGGGAAAAATATGGGGAAAAATAGGGGGAGTGAGGAAAAATGAGAAAACACCTATAATGGGCGGGCACACCCACAACAGAGACCCTGGTGTCTCAAGAAAGACAGGAGACGACTTCTAACAGGTATATGGATCTCTTCAGGAAACCAAGAAGATCTACCATGTATGTCATTGGTTGGAGCTTTCAAATCATTGGACGACACATAATGCCTTCCCTGAGAGTTTATTGGAACCATGTACAGGTTACCCCCAGAGGAGTGTGAATTGGAGGATCCACTAGGGGAGGAAGAGCCAGAACAGATTGAGTTTCATTCTATGAGACAAAGAGGAAAGATAGTGTTCAGAAAGTTCTCTTGGAATTCGAGAATTATTCGCTATTAGATGCCAGAGAAGTACTTCAACGACTATCCAGATATACTTCGAGCTTATGAGAAAGTGGTTGGTCCAATGTATTTGAAGTGTAGATATAGACGTCTTGTGATGAAGACAGATTCAAGAGGGAGAGATTGTATCTCTAGCCCTCTTCTTTGTATATATATTGGACTCGAATTGATCATTATTCTGCTTATATAATGATTATTTGGACATGCTCTGATTTGGGTGGCAACGATAACCCAATAGCCCAAGGAGCGAGATTTGTATATGACCCATTGGACGGCAACGATGCCAGAACAAGATTTGTATATGGACGGCAACGATGCCAGATATCTTGGACTTCACAATCGGGTGGTTCTAGTGACCAGACGGTCCAAATGACTGTATTGGACTTCGCAATCGAGCGGTCATTGCAACCAAATGGCCCAGATGACTGTATTGGATTTCATAGTGGGGCGATCAATGCGACCAGATAGCCCAGATGACTATTGATGAACTCTTGTGACCAGATGGCCTTGGGCAAACTCTCGGGCGATCCTAGTGACTAGATGGCCTTGAGCGATAGTTTGAGCGGTTTCCCTCCAGAGCCAGATAGCTCAGCACAGTTTCCAATGAAACCAGACAGGACAATCCATGAATAGGAGGATTATTACTTGTGCACTGCATATTGATGTATGTTTGAATTTCTTTGACTTTGTGTGCTGTTTTTGATGTGTGGACAATGCTTGGATTTATGGCATGTGATAGTCCACTGGGCTCCAAACTACCTGGCCCCAGTACTTGGAGTACCCAGTAGACGCGAATGATGCATACTTGTTTGTTTTTTTTTTTTTTTTTTTTTCCGGGAAAAAGATCCTTCTATTAGTTAATGAGAAAACGCCATAAGGCTACAAAGCTCACCTCGCAAGGAGGGATAAAACACAGTGAACTCCTGAGCTCCACCCCCGTGGCTGGCCGCTCTCTGGGGGGGGCTACCTAGTAGTACATATGGAAGGTGAGAAAAGCCAGACTGGAGGCCTGTAGTGCCAAGTGACATCCTCGCCCCTCGCGGTGAGGAAAGGGCCAGGGTGCCAAGTGCGGAGGAAAGCCTTGCGGCGCCCTCTCATGCGATCCGAGTCGCCCTGGAGTTTCCCCCAGTGTCCTCTCAAGGTGTGAATGATGTCCACCCAGAGGGCCTGTATGACCTCCGCCGGTGGAGTCGCCTGGCGGTCAATGGCCTCCCTGCATCGGGCTCTCCATATGTGCCAAGCCGTCATGCTGCTGATCATCTCCCATCTGTGCCCGACCCCCTCCTGAGGGGCCGCCGAAGAGAAGTCTGGCGTCGGAACCACCGCCATCGCCCTGTCAGAGACCTGGATGGTCGCGCTGCCAGGGACGTCCTCATATCCAAGGGCCGGGCCGCTGTCCGTGGCCCAAGCCACCGCACCCCACGTCACCAGCATCTCACCTGGTGAGCCTGCAAAAACCATCCTGAGAGCGCGCTGCCAGACCTGCTGAGCCTGTGGGCAATCCCATAAGCAGTGCCGCTGCGACTCCTGTGCATGGCCGCACCGAGGGCAGGACGCTGGGTGTGTGCCAAAAGCTAGCCATGCCCCCACAGCCAGTCCTCTATGCGCTGTGAGCCAGAGAAAAAGCGTCACCTTCCGGGGCCGGAAGCTGGCCCAAAGGCGCTGCCAGAAGTCCCTAAGAAAGGCAGGGGAGAGCCCCTGTCGCCGCCAATGCTCGGCCGCCGCCGGGGTGCTCGCTATCCTGTGCCTCTGAATCCGCCGCCCCAGCCTCGCTGTGTACTGAAAAAAGGGGATGCCTGGGCTGGTAGGGGCCAAGTAGGGATCTCGCCAAAACCACTCACCTGGATCCCACTGAAGGCGAATAAGAGGCCTGCTGTCCCAAGCCCATAATCTCCAAGAACAGTCCTCCCCTATCGAGGCCGGTGAGGGGTCTACATGCCACTGTCTCTGATGAAAGCCGACCACCCGCACCCTCTGAAGAATACAACCCTGGAGCCCATCCAAATCTAGTCGTGTCCTCTGAAGCTGGCCACCCTCTCCCACCTCGAAAGTGAGTGGGGCGACTCTCTCCGCTGTGCCGCAGACTGCTAGAAGGATCTCATGCCGAGTAAAGACACCCATCCACTGTGGAGGTGGAGGGTCCTGTGCTGGGGTCCGCCACTCCCGGGGGATGGCCGCCTCAATGTCCTGTCTCATCAACTCTCTGCCCCTCATCCCACTGAGTCTCCTCGCCTGAGCCTCTAGAGGCAGCTGCTGAAAACATATCCAGTCGTCTAGGGACTGGGCTGGGCCGGAGCTCAACGGGCCCCACGACACGTGAGACCGCGATCCAACCATATGGCCACTGGGAAGTCGAATCAAGGGGTTCCAGATCAATGGCTGCCTCAGGCGCTCCTCATCGGTGCCCGGAGGAGTCTGGAAGAGTGACGGCCTCAGATGCGACCAGGCCCTCAGAAGGCTAGCTGCAAAACGCTCCTCGAAGCCAAGGCCCACTCCTCTGGATCGCTGCTCTGTAAAGATCCACCTAATGCTGGGGGTCCAGGGGCCGCTAAGAGAAGGGGTGCGGCTGAGCATCCTGGAAACAAGAAACTCCTTCCACGGCTCAGCGCCTGGCAGGAGGCCACGAACTACCAACTTGCCAAGCAATGCTCGGCTTTGGCAAATAGGATCAACAATGCCCAGGCCGCCTCTCTCCCTCGGCTGAGTGATCACCGCCCATGCCACCTTGGCCCTGGCGGGCCGCCCGTCGCCACCGGACCAAAGAAAGTTCCTGATGAGCCGCTGCACCTGGCCAATGCATGCCCGAGAGAAGGCCCAGCAGGAAGTGATGTACCACATAGTAGCAAGCAGAACCTGGTTGGCCACAACTACTCGGCCAGCCAGAGATAAACGAGCGGTACTCCAATACAGAAGCTTCTTCCGAATGCTCAGAAGAAGGGGGGCTATCTGCTGCTCCGGAGATATGTCAATGCCCACATAACATCCCAAATAACGCACTGTAGTGCCAGGGGGCAGCCACTGAAAACCGTCAACTGGCCTCCAAGTCGGGGGGGGCATAGAGCTGACCCACAGCCCACACGACTTGTGCCAGTTGATCAAAGCGCCCGAAGCTCTGCAAAACCTGTCCATGGCTAAGGCGAAGCGGCGGAGGTTCTCCTCACCTCCCTGAAGATAGACAGCAGTGTCATCTGCAAACTCCGAGTCTAGGAGCTCCTCCGAGGTACGGATGGGAAGCTGGAGGCCCCGCAAACCTGTATCCTGTGCCGTCAAAAAAGTGCTCATGGCCTCCGCCACAAAAAGAAAAAGAAAGGGCGCTAAGGGACACCCCTGCCGCACCGAGCGCGAGAGCTGGAACCTCTCTCCGCGCACGCCCTGTATCAGCACCTGGCTATGAGCCGATGAGTAGAGTGCAGAGACCCCACGGATCCACTGAGGGGGGAAGCCCATCCTCTCCATAGTGCCTTCCAAGAAGGCCCAGTCCACCCGATCATATGCCTTCTCGAAGTCGAGAAGGAGCACTGCCAGATCCTCCTGCCGAAATCTAGCCAGAGCCGTAGCCTCCCAGAAGGAGAAAATGTTATCCAGAATGCTCCTATCCTGGATGAAGCCAGTCTGCGTGGAGTGGATGATGTCCGGAAGGTGAGGCTGAAGCCGCCTGCTGATCGCCTTAGCTAGGACCTTGTAGGCCGTGCCTAGCAAGGTGATCGGTCTCCACTGTCTAATCTCTAGTCTGTCTCCTCCCTCTTTGGGGATCAAGTGGATCAAACCCTCAGCCATGCTGTCCGGCATGACTCCTGACTCCATAATCTCCTGGAATGCCAATCTGAAGCCCCTGTGTAAGAGGCCCCAGTACCTCTGGAAGAAAGCCACCGAAAGACCGTCCTCTCCTGGGCATTTGCCCCGAGGTAATGCCTGAAGAGCCTCCTCCAGTTCCGTATCCGAGAGGGGGAGAGAAGGGAGTGCTGTAAATGGGCCGGCACAACCGGTCTCGTGAAGCTCCAGACTGCCCCCCGAGCCTCTCTCACCGTGTCATCTGCTGGCTCAGCAGAGAGAAGGTCCCTGTAAAAATCTGTGGCTATAGCCCGAACCCTGGGGGGATCCACCACAACCTGGCCATCAGCCTGCCGGAGACGCCTGAGACCCTCTCGTCTGAAGCGAGGCCCTGTCGCCTCAAAGAAATCTCGAGTCACTCTGTCCCCAGCCTGTGTCCAAAAGGAAGCCCGAGCATGGAATCGGAACTCCACCCTCCTCTCCTCGATGGATCTGATCTCCGTGCGAGCTGACTCCATCTGCTCTGAGATCCAAGGGCTCGTAGGATCCCTCTCCTGGAGTCTCTGGAGGGACGCTAGACTCCTCCGTAGGCTCCTCTCCTGCTCTCTGAAAGCCTCCAGCCGGTCCAAGGCAGCCTGTCTGAGCATCTGGCTAATCTCTTGCAAGCCACTGGCAAGATCGCTGGCTGCCGATCCTCTCCTGAACTGCAGCTCCTGCCAGACCTGCTCAACTCTGATCGCAATCTCGGGCTCCTCTATGAGACAATCTGGAATCCGGACGCTCTGGCCCTGCTCTCCTCTCGTGGGGTCCTCGATCTGGAGAAGCACTGGATAGTGGTCTGAAAACGAGGAGCCTGCAAGTATGCCCACTGTGCCACCTCTATCACAGGCCCACTCATCAATGTAAAACCTGTCGATGCGGGATAGGTTAACCCCTGTGGCCCGTCTATCCGAGCGCGAGAAAGATAGGCTCCCCTGCAACCTGCCAAACTCCGGGAGAGTCCACGGATCCTGGCCTCTCACCTGAAGCACTAGTTCCTCCCAGGCAGCTAGCTCCGGCCCATGAATGGTCTCCTGGCTGCCCCCCATCCTGTCCTCTGCATCCTCCAGCATGTTGCAATCCCCTCCGAGGCACCAGTGGTCTGCCAAGGGGAGGGACTGCCTAATGGTGCTCCAGAACTCGGCTCTCCCGGTCGCCCCATTAGGGGCGTAGAAGTTGAGGAAGCCAATGCGGTCTTCCCCAACCCGAAGGATGATCCACTGCGCACGACCCTGGACCAGAATGCCAGAGTCCACAACTTCAGATAGAAGCTGCTCGCTGACTGAGATGCATACTCCACCCTGGTTCCCCTGGGAGCCAAATGCCGGTGACCAAAAAGTGTGACTCCTGCCTGGCAAGATCTTCCCGCAGGTGCGGGTACGCCCGGCAGAAAGGTGGTGCTCCTGGATGAAAAGGATATCGATGGGTCCTCCAACGAGAGCCCTCTGGATCTCCTGGCGAAGTCTGCCCCGGCCAATGTAGCAGCGATGTCCACCGAGACCCTGGATGTTCCATGAGAGGATCCTCATGGATGAGCTATGGCAAGTGAAGCAGCCTCCACTGGCTCACCCCTCTCAGCTGGCCCGGATGATCTGCCCTCCACTCTGTGAGTCTTGGGCGCCGGCTTGGAGGGAGAATAATCACTGTCTGTCCGGGTGCGGAGTCTCTCCAAAAAGAGGGTGACCTGTCTCTGTGTCCAGCCCCACTCCGCCTTCGCCCTGTCCAGGGCATAGGCGTGAGACCAATCCTCTGCATATATGTATCTAAAGGTAGGCTGCACCCTCGGGGCGGCATGGAGGAGAATCAGAAGCACCGCCTCAACTGAGGTGTGGACCGGATCCGCCCGCCAGTCTCCTATACCAAACAGGCTCATGCGGGCTGAGTGTAATCGGGTCTGCAATAGGTCCGTGAGCCCCAAGTCACTGAAGTGGTGAGAAAACTCCAGTATCTGATCACGCAAAACTTCCTCTACAGAGTTGCAATCCCATGCTGTGTCTGGGGCAACACTGAGAGGAAAGGAGAAAGCCACCATGCTGCTCACCACAGAGGGAGAACGAGAGGGATGGCACACCACGCAAACTCGCAAGGGCGCGACCAGTGTCTCGAACGGGCCAGCATCCAGCTGGAGGCACCTGAAAAAACCGTAATCCACTGGTAGCCCCATCACTCGCGGGGGCCCCCCAGGGGAGGCTGGAGAGAACTCTGTGGCGGGCGAGGCGAGGATCGCCATCTCCACCGGCCCGGAGTGGCGGTGGAACAGCCGCTGGACTAAGCTCTGGCCTACCCAGCTGCGCTGCCCCGGGGCAGTGGGTGGTCTGGCGAAGTATCCTGGAGAGGCCGAGGGAGGGATGGGGGCTCGTGGCGAGGAGGGGGGAGAGCGAGGAGAGGATGGAGAGGCATCTGCCAGAGGATAGGTGTCAGGGGGGGCCGCCGGGGGAGGCGGGAGAGGGGGGGCTGGGGGGGGGAGAAGGGAGGGTGGAAGGAGTGCTCTCCGGGTGAGGGGAAGGGGAGCCGGGGGTCGAAGAGTGCGGCCCAGGATCCTCAGGAATCTGCTCCAAGGAGGGGGGGGGGCCCCCCGCGGGGGGAGGCGGGAGCGGGGTCTCCACGTGGGAGGCTCCACCAGCGGCCTCAACGGGCACTGAGTTTGAATCCTCGTCCATCGGGGTGGGACCTGCTGGCCGCCTATCCCTGACAGGAGCATAAGTGCGGATAGGTGCCTGTACGCCAGCCGGAGTCGCCTGTCCGCCAGCCTGTGCTGCCTGTTGGCGTCTGCGACGACGGTCCCTGCGGGCCGGGCGTTTCCGCCGGCGAACCTCCTGCCATCCGCCAGCCTCCTAGGACTGCGCGGCATCCTCCGCCGGGGCCTGCTCGTCAGATGATGGCGCCTGCTGTGACGAGCCAGGGATGTCCGGTCTCTGAAGTGGATGGCCACCCCTCGGGTCTCCTGCAGGGGGTCCGGAGGCGGCATAACGTGAAGGATGAGCCCCCTTGCGGGGACAGGCGCGTGCGAGATGGCCCATCTCCCGACATATGTAACACTGGCCGGGGAGGCCCGAATACTCCACGCGCTGTATCATATGTCCTCCAGAAAGACAAGGGAGAAGGATCGTCTTCGGGAGGGACTCCGGTGACGGAACCACAACCCGAATGGCCGGGAGTCCTGCTGCCCGAGCAATCACTGAAGCCGCTGTCTGAGGCGTCTCCACCACCTGCCCGAACGCCTTGCCAATGGATGACAAGAGGGGCAAGTACTCCCTACGGAGTCCAGGAAAACAGATAGTGACGGGGAAACCTGTCGCGCCTGCTAGCGGGTCAGAAGCGGGGTCGAAACCATGAGTCCATCGCGCCAGGAACGCCCGGGAAGAGCGGAGGGCAATGGGGCTCCGAGCCAGCACCATCTGAGCTGCCTGTGGGGACTCGAAATCCACCTGATAGTAGCCACGTCCCAAAAAATCCACGCTGACGATCTTGGCGGGCACGCCAACAAGGCTGCCTTGCAGAAGGTCGCGAAGCTCTCTCCGCATCGGACGGCTACCCACTATCTTGCAGACCAAGGAGGAGGCCTCAAGAGCGGAAACTGTGGAAACAAACAACTGAAGATCTTCAGCTGTGAACTCCAGACGGAGACCGGAATCGGCAGGGTTAGTCGGAGCGGCTTCCATGGAGTCCTCCAGAGGGAAAAAGCCAGAAACCGGGGTCACCAACGGGAGGGACACAGCCCTGCGAGAAAAAAGAGAAGCGGAGGGCTACAGGAAAGCGGGGGCGGGGCGCGGGGGGGGGAGCTGAGGCGAGGAGGAGTTAACGGTGGGCGGAGGGGCGGGACGGAAGGGAGGAGAAAGAAGGCGGAGGGGGGAGAGGTGGCGGGGGAGAGAAGAGAGGGGGAGGCGAAGGATGTTAGAGAGGCGGAGGAAAAAGGATGGGGGAAGGAAGTAAACGGCGGGGGGAGAGGCGGGGAATGCAGCGAGGAGGGAGGCGAAGGAAGAGAAGGCGGGGGGGAAGAAAGCGGAGAAGAGGAGGGAGGCGGGGGAGTGGAGGCGGGGGGGTGAAGGCGGGGGAGAAACGCGAGGCAGAAGGCGGTGGGGAGGTGGCGTAGAGGGGCGCGATGAAGAAGGCGGGGGAGAGGGCGGAGGAGACCGCGGAGGGCTGGCGGGGGGGGGGAAGGTGAGGCGCGATGGCGAGAAGCAGTGGGGGGGGGGAGAGCGGAGCTCGCAGGCGAGTCAAATCAGTTTGCCTCTGCATACTTGTTTGTTGACTAGCTTTTGTCTTGTTTTTGCAGAAGGTAAGTATGCATTTATTATATCTAACACATGTGACAGGCCCTGAAGAAGTACCATCAAGAATAAAGCCATTTGTGTGGTGCTGTTTTTGATGTGTGGACAATGCTTGGATTTATGGCATGTGATAGTCCACTGGGCTGGAGACTACCTAGCCAGTACCTGGAGTACCTAGTAGACGCGAATGATGCATACTTGTTTGTTGACTAGCTTTTGTCTTGTTTTTGCATAAGGTAAGCATGCATTTATTATATCTAACACATGTGACAGGCCCTGAAGAAGTACCATCAAGAATAAAGCCATTTGTCAAAGATAAGGCATTGAGATGTTGCCAGATCAGCAGATGACACTGCAGATAACACCACTTATATGAGGAAAGACCAGATGCACAAGATCACCAGGTAGGGTTAGTACCTAGAAACATATGGATGTACATGATGTACCAGGAACATACAGAACATTTGTATTCCACAGTTGAGGACAACTACGATATAAGAGGGAGGGATGTAACTATTGGCCCTTCTAGCTCTTTTTCATATGATGGAACTCATGCCCGGACACATGGATAGACAAATGAAAGCATTGGAATAGGGATCTTGAAGTTGGCTCATGAAAAAGCACTAATTTTGGTCAAAAAGCAAGGAAAAGCAAAAGTCAAACAGAGTTGACCGCCGCGAGCCAAGGGCACCATTGGAAAGAGGAGACTGAGCCAAACCAAAAAACTAAAAGCCGCTTTTCCAAAAAGCAGCTCCAAGGCCAAAAGGCAAGGCCTTGAAGCTAGAAAAGCATAACTAAAGAACTTTGATTAAAGTTGAGTAATGTTTTATTATTAAAAGTCAAAAGACAAAAGCAGAATTAAAAATAAAGAGGAAAGAAAAGCTTGGCCCACTTTTGGCAACAAAAAAGCAAGGCCTTCCCCAAGTATAAAAGAAGCAAGAGCCTTCCTTGTTGATCATCTTGAAGAGCGTGGAGGCCCTCAAGAGAGCAAGGAGCTCATCATCGATTTCATCTTCATCTCTCTCTCCACCCTCCTACTGTTTGGCTACGCCACCATCTCTGCCTGCTTAGCCAGTGAAGCGCCACCAGCAACGCCTATTTCTGCCAACTCCGTTGGCCACCCCTGCCCAGAGCCGGCCGCCGCCACTGCACAGTGTCGCCCGTCGCATCAAGCTGCCAGCATCTTTCCCGAGATCTTGAGCAGAGATATTTGCAATCGGACACTCATATCCGCCATTTGGGTGTTTGCTTTTTCGAGAAGCTTCTTGAGAATTTTCTTGAAGATTGGGTATTGACTTTTTTTGGACTTAAGATTTGGATTTGAATTTGGACTTGGACTTGGATTTGGATTTAGACTTGGGACTTGGATTTAGACTTGGATTTAGATTTAGATTTAGATTTGGATTCGGATTTGGACTTGGACTTAGACTTGGATTTGGATTTGGATTTGGATTTGGATGTGACTTGGATTTAAATTTGGATTTGGATTTGGACTTGGACTTGGACTTGGATTTAGACTTGGACTTGGATTTGGATTTAGACTTGGACTTGGACTTGGATTTGGATACTTGGACTTGGACTTGGACTTAAACTTGGATATTGGATTTGGTACTAGCTCGGTGAGAGATTGTTGTGGGTCATTCCCATGGTGTGCTCGGCATTAGAGATCTCATGCCTCAACATCGACATCGACTCCGACGTACTACATCGGCATATTTGTTTGCTTTTGTATTCATTGTTGTATTGGTCCTAGCCAGCACATGGATTGTTCCTGAATAATTTCCTGAAAGGGGCCGAGGCTTGTTCCCCACTCAATGTGGTGTACTGTGCAAAGTTCCCTAACCCCTTCTCTCTCTCCTCCTCGCTCTATATCTCTATCTCTTGGATGTGTGGTTGAGTTTGTCACGGCATGCTCCGCTAGGCTTACAGGTTCAAACCTACCTCATGGCAAATACTCACGTGATTATCCTAATCATTTTCCCAGTGGCAAAGACTCCTTTGCTGTGAGGGGTGAGTTTTGCCTCAGAATGTATTCCCATGGCTAAGGGCCTATGAGATAGGGAAGACATATGGAGGGTCACACCCAATGAGACATGCCATCTATACATTCTTGGAAATAGTGATACTGCAAGCATCATTAAAAACACGATTTGGCTTGGGTATTTAGCCAGTCTCCTTTATGAATGTTACAACCCCATGGATCTCTCCCCCTCTCTCTATATCTCTATCTCTTGGATGTGTGGTTGAGTCTGTCACGGCATGCCCCGCTAGGCTTACAGGTTCAAACTTACCTCATGGCAAATACTCACGCAATTATCCTAATCATTTCCCCGGTGGCAAAGACTCCTTTGTTGTGAGGGGTGAGTTTTGCCTCACAATGTATTCCCATGGCTAAGGGCCTATGAGATAGGGAAGACATATGGAGGGTCACACCCAATGAGACATGCCATCTATACATTCTTGGAAATAGTGATACTGCAAGCATCATTAAAAACACGATTTGGCTTGGGTATTTAGCCGGTCTCCTTTATGATTGTTACAACCCCATGGATCTCCTAAATGCAAAAATACGAGTGATTAGTACAAACCCCCTGAGAGGGGTATAGGCTAGCTCATCTCTCAATAGTAGGTTCTATGCTTCGAACCACCCCCAAGCCAGAGGCTAAGGTTTGACTCCCACAGATCCATGCCAGTCTTTTGGCATGCCGATCTATGCTCTGCCACACACGTAGCCGGAGTCTTGGTTGAACTTTGACAAACAGTGAGGTTAAAACAACGATAACCCATGGTTCACCTATATACTGCCCACTACTGCTATAAATAACCAAACTGTTATAAATAGCTAGTACTCATGGATTTATTAATAATAACCTTGGCCATCCATATTAATAGCCTACTGCTATAAATAACCAAACTATTACAAATAGCTAGTACTCATGGATTTATTAATAATAACCTTGGCCATCCATATTAGCCTACTTTCTCCTAATCCTAGGGCTCCCCTAACCTTGTTGGATTAGGCCCACTAATCCAAGGATTAGTAACGAGGTACATAACAATGAACAACACCTTTGGATCGAGTGAAGGTCCTTTTGATTCATGAGATGAAAACTCTGGCTACCTTTCACCGAGTCGCAGCTGAAAGGTCATGCAAGAGTACAGCTGGTTCAACACAATGGAGATTTGTCAAGTAAAATGTTTCTACTATATGTTGCACAGAGTGTCAACAAGGCCACCTGGCTATCCTGCACAGTAACCACTGCAAGGAGGTGAGGGTAGGAAAGTCCTCTAGAGAGAGGATCTTTGGAAGGGCGTGGATGGCAACCTCTCCCTCTCATGCAAAGTTACCTGTGCAATAGTGACTCTTAGTAGCTTTCAAAGTAACATTTTAGCCTTTAAAAGTGACATTTTACAGGACCCAAATCTTTGACTCGCACTTTTTAAAGGGAAGGGACCACGCTGGGGCAGAAGCTCTGAACTATCTTTGGGCCATCACTCCCAATAGATATTGCTGTCACACCCCACTATTTTGTGGGGCTCAAGAAATATCCTTAGCTCTGGCCTAGCTTGGAAAGAACCTTTGCTCTGATACCAATGTTACATGCGGGGAACACACATGCATTGCATTTGTTGTGCTGTGATCTGCCTTAGGGTGTACATGCTGTTGTGAAACCGATGTCACATGTGGAAGCCTTAAACTGGATTGTGCGATTATGGTGCATTAAATGAAGAGAAGAGAAGAGAGTGAGTGTACACGGGACACATCATTGCGTCTCAATATCCAGGGCCCCCGCCTTTCAGTGTATTTCCTTATGAAGTTGAAGTAAGTACGCTGAGATCTTTATCCTTAACCTCAAGATCTCCTTCCTTGCTTAGTTGAACTTTGGCCTTGATACCCAGTCTGAACAGTAGCTACTCTGGGTGCTCTGAACGGCTCTTTGCCAGAACAACTTGCCTACTGAGTGACTTTGAGAAAATACCATGTTTTGGAATGGTTTGTAGCAAAATGTTTGCCTTTGTTCTCTGCTGAAGTGAAGTGCTGATTTGTCTTAGATTTGATGCCTTTCTGGATGCTTCTTTTGAGCTGTGCTTGACCTGATCTGTGTCAGAGATTACATATCTAAAATGGGGAGAGAAATGGCCAATTTATAGGACTTTTTGCATATCTGTGGGCTGCCCGACCTGCCTGACCAGCTACCCAAGCCTGCCCAAGCCTTTCTGGCTTCTACCCGTCCTATCCATACCTTTTGCCTAGTGTGGTCAGAGTGTCTAAATGGCCTTTCTAGCTGACATATCCCTGGACTAGGGCTCACAACGGGGCACAATGTACATCCCTAACCCAATACTTGCACATAAAAGTATGTCTGTATGTCTTGTGGCACATGACACTTGATATATCATTGCTTATATGATAAATGATGAGGAAGGTTAATAAGGCATTATATTACTACATGACTCACAAGACTATGATTGAAGGCTATAAAGATCACTGGTTTTGGCATAAAATCATAGCAACCTAATGATTACAAAACATGACTAGCATGTGATAAAAAGATTAGAACACAGACTAGGGGTATTACCTTCCCATGGGGGGTCTTCATGTAGATTCTGGAGATTACACTTCTTCAAGGGCTGCCTTGTACTGGCTAGCTTGCAAAGAATACATGCCTTTGGGATCTTCCTTGGATGTTGTCTTACTCTCACAAATACATAAGAATCAACTTCCATGCATAGTCACAAGAAACGTTTTGTTTGTTTTGTCATTTCGAAGGGTTGGGTTTTGTTTTGTTTAGTCCCTCTCGGAGAGGTTTCAAAGTGACACTTGTGGTATAAATATAAGTCTTATCATATAGAAAGTGTGAAAATGTAAGAAATTGGGCATGTAGTGGAGAAATTGCAAAAATAATCATTAATTGTGTGTGCTAGTAGTGAAAATTAGAGAACTAAATGAGAAACTGGGGAATTTGGTCATAGAAAGTGAATTTGGCAAAATTTGACTTTTTTTCTAGGTTTGGGCCCAAAAAACCCTTTGAAAAAAATTCCCCTATAATATCAAGTCTGGGCAAAACGGCATTTTGGCCAAGAAGTTTCGCCTTGTTTCGGAACGTTTTGGCATTAACTACCAGATGTGCCCCATACACACCTAATAACCACCAGGGGGTCACTATCTGCCTTTAGGGCTAGACTAGATTGAGACCTACACACTGTTGGCTCATTACATAGGTATGTGCACACCCACTCACTTATTAAAGGTTCCAGGCCCTATGAGTAATGGTGCTTTTATGGAATTATTGATTAACCCTTTTTTTTTCCCAAACTGGCCTTAGGCCCAAGATCCTCTGGTAGTTACTGTTTTTCACTGCCCATAGGCGATGTTGCCCAAGAAGCACCTTGCGGAGTTTTGAACCCAGGACCCCTCCTGGTCCTACACAAACACCTTAACAGGTGAGCTATCACCCCATTGGCTATTGATTAACTTTTTCATAGCCAACTGCTAATAATCGGCATTACATCTTGAATGACCTTCCCTCTAGCTGGTTTATGCTAAGGATCTAACATCTTCCATGACCTTTATGCCAAGGATGTAACATGCATAGCTTAGGCACATGAAATCAATTCTTGGCCCATGGGGGCTGAGTCTTCACTTACTCAAGGCTAGTGAGGAGTTTAGTACACAGATATTACTTTCTTTTGAGAGCTCGTTTGGCCCACAATTCCAACTCGTATGCTACTTTGTTAGATCCACATTGAGGCGGTGCAACTTTTTGAGAGCCTTTGTATGGTAGGCAAAGGATGGGCTGGTCGTGCATAGTTGCAAGAAATGCATGGGCAAGCAGTGTAGCGGCAACCAGCATTATGTACAAAAATGCAATATTGCAGGGTGGCTGCTGGTTGGATGCATTCCAACAAGAGGGCCTACATTGGTCACATACTTTCCACACGTCAATGCTACGTAAACAAACATACTGTACAGGACTAGTGCAAGGACCTAAGGCTTGATACCAGGCATTGTGAGCCGTTGTCCAGGGACGAGTCGCCAATGTGCCGTCAAGGGTAGTCAGTCTCGTGCAAGTCCTGCACAAGTTATTGTCGTGTGCAGTCGCAGACACTTATGAGACCTAGGGTTGTGTGACTAGTAGCCAAGTTAAAGCATCCAAATACAAGAAAATACACCTCTAGGTGGGGGCCTTTCAAGAGGGTAAATTGGGCCAATGCTGTGTCTCTCTCTCTCTCTCTCGGTATTTTTTGTATCACAGATAGTTGTTTATCATCCTAGGGTTTTCATTAATCTTTTGCTTGTGCCTAAGTGCACCCCGAAGTGGATTGTAATGACTGTGAGGTACCGGTTTTTGGTCCCATATGCCTTCAAGGCATTCCGTGGACGTTAATATGACTTTCTCTCTCTCTCTCTCTCTCTCTCTCTCTCTCTCTCTCTCTCGCACGCGCGCATTGAAATCTGGACTCAATGTTATCTCTGCACAATCACAAGTGAAAAGTTCCTTGAATCTTCCACATGTAACAGCAGGAGACTCAAGCCAGTATGCTGATGTAGCTCATATAATGCAAATCTATGTTGACATTGACCTTGGGATGGACTGGGAGACAGCCTATATGGGAACTGAAATAAGCTTCTAAAGTGCCTTTCTGGTGCCTAAATTAGTGGCATTTTTGGCAGCCAGATCCAAGACGTTTTTTTCTTTTAATAAAAGATTTGACAAAACAGTGCAAGCTAGAATTGATATCTGGTCTAAGGACTCTTTGCTGATGTCCACATGCAGGTGAAGTTGCGTTGTGGTGCTAAAATAGAGCTGAGGGATGTAGATGAGCCAAGCCGTTGCGAGTAAGTTGCAGGGCACTAACAGAACAGGAAAGCATGGAGATGAAGCTATTTCTGGTCTTTTGGGTCTGACTGAGAGTTTGGTTTTGTAGATATGTGGCTGAGCTTTCCATGCCTGCAGTGTGCCTGGAAGAGAGATTAGCAGTAAGTTCTTTGTATTGATTGTGTTGTTTGGAGTCTTTCTAGAGAAGAATTTAAACTTTAAGGGCCTATGAGCACATGTGTATGCCCATCCTTTTGTGAGATGATGGGCAGAGGCAATATTGCTTGTGCATCTTGTTCTTTGGCTTCCCATCATGGCCTCATTCAATGCATGAACTGATGCAGGCTTTGCAGCAGCGGCTAGACAATCAAGGGGAGGTTCCACATGATGAGCTTTGAAACGGGCCATGTCCCTCTTTTTCGGATTTCAATGTTGTCACAAAGCCCTGGCGGAAGTTAACGCCCTAGCAGAGGAAGGCATACGAGAAGTTTTTTTAGGGGTTCAAAAGTTCTTCCCACTTCAAAGATGAACCAATCACAGGTTCTTAGTTTAGCATCACCAAAGCCCAAGGTGAACATTTTTGTAAGATGAACATCTGCATTACTTAAGATTCTCTACAATTGTGTAATCAGCCAAGTCTCAAAGCTATTCATCAAAGAGGAGTGGCCAATTCAAAGCTGACGCATTTATCAAGTATTGTTTAATGACCGATTTTCGGCCTTATAATAGCATTGTTTAGTTTGCCATTTCCTTGCCTTGGGTCAATGCGAACAATAGAGCTGATATGGAATCCTTCAAAACCAAGGCCATGCCTCTTTTTTCATGAAAAGCGTTTCAATAGACACGTTTGTCATCTTCCTTTCCATAACTCTCATACACCTCTTTGCAAACCAAGGAGAAACCCTCCTCTCTTTTTTAAAGCATATTCACAATCATACCTCCAAGCATGGCAAAGGGTTACCATACTCCAAATCTAGGCAGACCAGCAGCAAGGCACCCTGTATCATGTATTGGTTGATAATAAAGGGCTTTAGAATGTTGTTATTGGCATTGAGGCACACCCTATCTTGCCAGTAAATCATAGTACAGGTACTTTGGATGGTGAAACTAGTTCAAATGAAACTATGTTATCTATCTCTATAACTCCCATTGTGAAACAAGTCAGGTGGGATGATAGGATGCACAAGCACATGCATTGGTGGAATTTTTCATGAAAAGTAGCCTTATTTCTTATATTTCCTCACATAAAACTACCAAGTAGGCTTGGGATGCACATGCATTGGTGGAATTGTCCATGAAAAGGAGCCTTATTTTTCATATTTCCTCATATAAAATAGCCAAGAAGGCTTGGGATGCACTTGTGTGTTGTTGTGTTTTACTATGTGTGTAATGAGGCATGAGTGGTCTATTTATGCTTGCTATGCTTTACCAGGTGTGTAACGAGACACGAGTGGCCTATTTGTGCAAGTAGTTAGAGTTCGAGCATATGAATGAGGGAGATTTAATGGATGAGTTCTTCACAAATATCAACGATCTTAGGGAGAAGCTTGCATATATATCTTGACAGTGGGACTGGAGTGATGGAGACATCACTGTGGTATCCAATACTATCCAATTCTCTAAGCCATGGACTTTACAAGTTAGAGAGATATGAGAGGTTGGCATTGTATGTTTGCTTAGTTACTAACACATGTGTTATAAGTGACATGGAGCTATGGCATGCTTGCTTTGGTCACTTGAATTTTGATAGTTTATTAGCACCTTAAAAGGTAAGAGACGGTGTCAAATTTGTCGAAGCTTGAGGCCACTGCCAAACATGTATGTGAGGGGTGCATTTTGGGCAAGCAACTTCATTCTCGAAAGATGGAACAAGGCCTATCCAGAAATTATAGCTTATGCAGTCATATATGCGGTCCTATGATGAGGACACCATCGATCGGGGGATATCTCTACTTTGAGACTTTTATTGTTGACAACTCTAGGTGGAGCTGGATGAATCAATTGAAGGAAAAGTTAGAGGTCTTTACATGCTTTAGACACTTTGTTTTCTATGGCTAAAAATGTGTCTACATGTAAACGCCTTTATATAGATCAGGGGGAGGGGGAAAAAGAGTATATGTCAAAGGTATTTCATACATACATGGCTACAAGTGGTATAAAAAATCAATGCACAGTGTCTTACACACCTCAAAAAATGGTATGGCTGAAAGGAAGAACAGATCTCTCATGAAAATGCACATTGTATGGTTAAAGGATTTGTCTCATGTTTTTTGGTTGTAAGCAGTTATGTGTGCCACTTATGTGCTCAACAGATACCCCACCAAGGCCTTATAGAAAAATACTCCTTATGAAGCCTAGAATGGTAAGAAGCCCTATGTGGCTCATTTGTCTGTTTTTTTTGTTATCTTGCTTATGCTCTTATGCTTGAGCAACAATGCCGATAAGCTAGATAATAAGGTAGTAAAATGTATTTTTGTGATATACACTCTACCATCTAGCCACAAAGCGGATTTTGGTAAGTAGAGATGTTATCTTTGTTGAGAGCTGAGTTCATCCCATAATTTTATGCAAAAATAGCAAAATGTATGCTTACACATCTTTGATACACTCCTACCTTTGTACAACACTGACCAGCCATATGTGGAGAAAATGAATGCTCAATAAGGTGCTGCAAATCAAGCTTAAATTTTAGCCCATAGATCAACATATTTATGAGGCAATTGTAAATAATGCAATGGATAAGAAGGGCGGCCATACAAGCATCCAAGGGTATGCCAAAATGGCTGGTGCAAACATTGCGGGATAGAAAATTAGCTACTCCTTTGCCTAGCAAGATACGTGTAGGTTCTCATTATGCATCTTATTCTTTTGTGGATTATGTTCTCATTGCCAATATGTATAATAAAGTGCAACATATTCCCTTAGAGGAAGCACATGAAAATGATCATTGGATGCATGCCATGAAAGATGAGCATGACTCAATCCTTAAAAATGACACTTGGTATTTAGCAAATTTGCCTTATGGTAAAAAAGCCATTGGTATACAGTGGGTTTATAAGCTTAAGCGCATAAAAGTGATGGTAGTGTTGATTATGATGAGACCTTTGCATCCACGTTTGGTATGACTACAATCAGGTGTATTATTGTAATTAGTAGTGCATCATCATGATTGGAATGTACATCTATTAGATATCAAGACTGTCTTCTTGAATGGTGACTTTCATGAGGAGTTTTATATATCTCAGTCTCGTAATTTTGTTAAGAAGGGGCATGAGCCTAAAGTATGTAGGAGGTTAAGAAAAGCTTTTTAATGGTCGCATGGTATGAGAAGATAAATGCATGATTGGTTGTAAATGGTTTTTGTAACACACCCTCTATCTAGAGAAGTAAATATTATTTTTTGGTCACTATTTAAACACTGATGACATGTTTCTCATAGGATAGTTTATGGTATTGTGGTGTTGCAGTCGAAGTACATATACAAAGGCTACTTACATGGTTTGGTCTTGAAGATTGTAAGCCTATTGCTACACCAGTAAAGACAAGTTCTAGGCACAGTCTCAAGGATGCAGGTGAATCATTTGATACATCAATTTATTAACAGGTTGTTGGGTGCCTAATCTAACTATGCTAGGCTCAGTCTCCAAGATGCAAGTGAACCATTTGATGCATCAATTTGTCGGCAGGTTGTTGGTTGCCTAATCTAACTATGCAATACAAGGCGAGACATTAAGTTTGGGGTCTCCTGGTTGAGTAGGTTTATGCTGCACAATCCCAAAAGTAAGCATTGGCAGTAGGCTGCCAGTAAGGCACTCAATGCCTTGGGATATTGTATGATGCATGCTTTCAGTGACTCTCATCAGACTAGATGTTATGACATGCAAGTGTCATAACATCCGCATGCTTTCAGTGACTCCGATTGGGCTAGTTGCTATGGCACGCAAATGTCGACTAGTGGATTTTTTTTTCATCCTAGTGATTCATGTATATCATGGCTCAATAAAGAAGAAGCCCAATGGCGGCCACTTTGAGCAATGAAGCTAAATAATGGGCAGCTTTTACAACAGGTGTGGAGTGTGTATACTTTAGATGCCTTTTGACAAATCTTGGTGTTAAACAGTAGTCCTCCGCCTCCATCTTCACTGACAGCCATAGTTCATTAGCTATTGTTTTGCAAGAAAGCCAATGTTTTATACTCAAAAAAAGCACATTGAGGTGCATTATCATTATGTCTTTTAGGAGAGATTAGCCTATCTTATGTCTCTACACATGACAATATGGTGATATGTTTATGAAGGCTATCTAACGAGAGAAGTTTGAAGCTTTTTTTAAAGCTTTGAGCTTATTTCCATTTAGGGATCAATTAGCTACATGATCCCTATACATGTTCACATTATCACTACTACAAGGGACTGGTAGTTATGTGTGGACGTAGGCTAATAATGGGGCTAGTGAATTATTTCCCTCCTTAGGAGGTTTTTTCCCTCGAGCATGTATACACACACTCTTATGAGTATGTGTAAGTGACCTTACCATTTCACTTCACTTGTACTCCACTCATTCTCATCAATCTACTTTGAGTGTTGTGCTTCAAGTACTCCACTCATTCTCATCAATCTACTTTGAGTGTTGTACTTCTCTCATCTCTCCTTGCTTTTGATGCATCTTTGTGTTTGTTGCTACCTTCGTCTCCACTCCAGCACTCAAGTACCTGTTGGAACTAACATTTGAAGGTATAGAGGCAACACTGATGGAAGAGGATTGATAAATCAAAAGCAAGGCTATAAATGGCTACATCAGCGTGGGTGAGGAGAAAGACTTCTTCCATAAAGAACCAAATACAAAGCTCACATGCCACCACTGGGGAAAAGTGGGGCATATGGCTAAAGACTATTTATCATAAGAAAAGAGCTGAGGTGGTGAACATGATGGACAAAGATGGAGAGAAGGATGATAAAGATGCTTGCAAGCTTCAAGCACCTCTTCTATAACATTATAAAAAGGGCATGGCTCCACCTTGTGTTGTGACCTTACTCTTACTCTTGTGTAAAGTTTCAAGTCAAGTCAATATGGTCTTAATATATAAAGGCAACTAGAGTGGACATTCTTTAGTGCATGTTAGATGATAGGAACTCATCACTTGAGGGGGAGTGTTGAAAAACAAGTGATGAAGAGAGCAACCATTTGGCCATTGAGGGGGAGCATGTAACCTTAAGAAATTATGTGAAGGGTATCAAAAATGATCACATGAGTAGATGGGCCAAATTGGTCATAAGACATGATGTATATTGGAAATGATCAGCTCAAGATAGCATCAAAAGAAGGTGCCTAGAACAAGTTAGCTAGTAGGTGCATCAAAGACCATAATGAGAAAATGAGCTTAGAATCATGGGAGGTGGAAGCTATAATCAAGGAAACTATATTAGGTAATGGATTAAGCCAAGTAAGGTGCTAATGTAATGTAATCTAGCTGATTTGAAGGAAGCTATAATCAAGGAAGCTATATTAGGTAATGGATTAAGCCAAGTAAGGTGCTAATGTAATGTAATCTAGCTGATTTGAAGGCACACAACCTAATAAGCTAATGTGTGTGTGTGTGTGTGTGTGATCTAACCTCTTGATTTGTTATTATCTTATCATTAGCTTAATAACTTTTTTTCTACTTTCATTATGTAAATGATTAGCTTAATCCACTTTATCCACCTCAGTGAGATCCCAACTTAACTTTTAAGTATGATGATCTACATAAAACACACAAAGAAATTTCCCAATAGATAATGCTAATTTTTTTGCACAATGTATACCATCTTGAGAGTTTCCTAATTAGTGGTGGCACACCTTCTCACTCTTTGAGAAATTTTGACTCTAGTGAAGTACATAAAGAAAACCGATGTTACCCCAGGGTCATGTAAGAATGACTTCAAGATTACAAGTCTCGATCAACGTTGTGCACATGTAGAAAGATCACATCCCCACCTTAGCTACCTTAGGATTTGATGCATTTACAACCATATTCTTCAAAAGGTTTAAAAAGATTCCTCCGAACAAGTCCCCATCAAAATTTAGAATTTTTTTTGTGATATAAAGGTGTGTCTATCTTAGCAAAGTTTTGAATATAAAAACTCTCTTAGCCTATAAATAACACAACTTGAGTAAGATTAGTAGGGGCTAATATTTTCTCCATGATTTTAATCTTATTGGGAGCTATATACACATCTTTCTTTGAAATGATGTGTCCTATTACCACTACAAGAGATCTACCCACTACTATTGATGTTTTTTAAGGAGATAGTTTCTTTCAAACATGTGGTCTTATGAGCCTCAATATGAGTGTCGATAATAATTATCAATAAGAGTATCGATATTATATGCATCGAAATGTTCATCGAAATGAACATCGATATTTGTGTCAAAATGTGTCGAAATGAGCATCGATATTTGTGTCAAAATGTGTCGAAATGAGCATCGATATTTGTGTCAAAATGTGTGTTGGTGGTATATGAGGATAAATTTACTTACTGTATTTTATCAAAAATATTACTAAAATAAATACATTTGATTTGGGAATATGAAAGAAATTTTATGGTTTCTCATTGTGTACAAGGTCCATAGCTCCAAATAGATCAATTTCTAATGTGATCTCCATTTCTCATATATCTTCAAACATGGGATTAAAAGGGAATTCATTACCATCCATAGAAGGATATGAGGATGTACTATCAGTAAGTTCACTAGATAATGATGAGGCACCTTCATGATCTATCAGTTGATTCTCAATGACATCATTGTCCATAATATTTACATTATGAGAAACTATTTCATTACCCTCCAAAGTATTGGGAACATTATCACCTTTTTCCATTTCTTCTCAATATCTTTATTTGTGTCAGCCTGGAGGTACAACCTATATTACATATCACCATTTTGATTTTGACAAAGCTGGTTGGAAGATTACATGCTCCATACTATAAGATATATTATATTTTTCATTTTATAATTACAATAAAAAATATGTATAAAAGATAAATAATACACATTTTCTTAAAAATTATTATCTTCTCATGATTGTTATGGTAGTACAAATGTATCACGACTATCTGTCCATAATTTTGTTGTGAGTCCATAGCAAAGAATCCACTTTCATCTCTTCTAACTATTGCATCATTTGGACCATTGTAGACCACTTTGAACCATTAAAGGTCAAGAATAAATATGTTAAATTACCTAGAATTTACATTTATGATATCTTGTATGATTCCACATAATCAAGATTCGAGGTAAGAAGATTTGTATCATTGGCACTTGTCGACTCTCTTGGATAAAGTTAGCAATACTCTAGAATCAAAGGCCATTCTTCTCTTATCTATACACTCCACACAAAAGTGATGACCATGGGACCATAATGCTCCAAATTTACAATAATAAAATAAAAAATATCAATAATACAAGAAATTTTTAAATAAGGTTATGGATGTGCTTCAACATACTTATATGCCAGGCGCATCCTCTTGCAAACTCCATCTCTCACTCACAGATCCTTTCACATTTATCCCTTGCTTGCCTAAGAGTATTCTCTAGCCATCGAAGTGACATCTATGGGAGAAGTGTAAGCTCGGTGTAAGATCCATCCATATCATGTGTGTACACTCCTTAATAGCCTGAAAATGTGTAAAAATGAGTTGCAAGATTTAGAGAAAAATTGTATAGAATTAATGCTTAGCTTAAGCTCATTTATTTACCTAAGGTACACCACTTAGAAAAATTAAATGTGTCCAACACCGATGCCCGATGTGCAATTATGCACATGTGTAAAATCACCCTGACCTTAAAATAATTTGAGAAAAATAATTAAAAATCAAAATATGGATTTTACCCTAGGGTCATATGTTTGGCCAGAAATATTACTAACACCTTAAAGAAAAAAATTAAAAATTAGCTAGACTAAAGGGATACCCATGAGTGAATTAATTAAATAGACTAAGGTTCAATGGTTGGGGAAAAACCATGGGTTTGTGGAAAACCAAGGTCGTGATTGGTAAATAGTATGGGCATATATGGGTTTTGGGTAGGTGGTATTTGTACATGGTTTTAGGGCTAGTGGTATTTTCCATGGTGGTGTCGGGCCCGCTTTCTTCAGTTGCATGGTGGGTTCACACAATAGTACATGGTTTTAGGGCTAGTGGTATTTTACATGGTGGTGTCAGACCCCCTTTCTTGAGCTGCATTAGTTGCATGGTGGGTTCACGCAATAGTACATGGTTTTCGGGCTAGTGGTATTTTACATGGTGGTTTCGGGCCCCTTTTCTTGAGTTGCATTAGTTGCATGGTGGGCTCATGCAATAGTGAGCTTTTGTCTAGCTACTCTTAGCCCCCTTTTTGATGGAGTTAACTCATGTATGTGGAGTGGGCTGGAACTCAAATATAGTATATATGGAAAATATCATGCGCCCGAGGGGGTGTTTGGCTATAAAAGGAACCCCCATCTCTTCATTTTCCCACCCCTACTTTATGGCATCTATTTTCTAGTATTTTTCATATTTAAACCCTTACAATACCTACATACTACTCTTACGTGTCATAGTACCACCTAAGCTTGTCATACTAGTCATCTACATCACCAAGAAGCTTGTGTGGGACACTCAATTCAAGGAGAGGGCCTCAGAGGTCATTTTCTCACACTGCAGCACCTATACACCTTCATTTGCAAGACTCATATTCAAGTCATATTCTTTTTTCAAATTTTTGAAGTACAGTGTCCTTGTGGCCTTTGTTCTTCTCTTATATTTAAAATTTGTCATTATTTAGTTTTCTTAGGATTTATAGAAATTACAAAAAGTAGAAAAAGGTATTGGTTAAATCTAAATGATTTTAGATAATTTAAATGGGCTACATACTACCATCCTTATGAAAGTAAATATGTAAATGGCTTAGTATCTCTAGAGGACCATTAAATTAGACTCTAAAACTTAATAAGGTTTCTACCTTAGATTATAATACAACAACAAGGTTTCTAGAGGACCATTAAATGCCTTAGTATCGCGAGAGGACCATTAAATTAGACTCTAAAAATCAATAAGGTTTCTACCTTAGATTATAATACAACAAATTAAATTAATACCTAGTCTTAAAAGGCATAGTTGCATCCAAATTACCCTCATTTTGCTATACGTTTTAAGGAATGATCCCACCTTAGTTTACCTTAAACTCTAGAAAAATTAATGGGTTAACAAAAGACTAGTATTAAAGCTAGAGTATATAAATTATATATAAGTGGATGTGTTCCAATTATGTGTACAATTGTGCATATAAATATGCAATAGATTTTCATAGGAAACCCTTGTGAATTCTAGGAAGAAATGATGAATTAATCGTGTTGCCTCTAGAATGCATAGGAAACCATGATAAAGAAATTTTAGAGTCTTGAAAATGAAAGTTTCCACTTCTAGAGAGAGAAAATCCATTTTTAAGCCTATAACTTATGGAACAAAGACTAATGAGAAGAAATTAAGTGATGTAAATAGTTCCTTTTGAAATAGTTAGACTTTAGAAAAAATTAGAAAAAAAGAGAAATTATTATTTAAAACCCTAGAAAAAATTTCTAGAGAGAGAAAGTGCTACTTTTCTCAAATTACGCATAAGAATAGGTAAAAGTAAAAATAAAAAGAAAATGATAGGAAGTCCTTGACATTGGATTACTCCCCTTAAAATAAAATGATAGGAAGTCCTTGACATTAGATTACTCCCCTTATTATGACTAAGGAGAGAGAAAGATAGTTAAAGAATAAGGGAAGGTTTATTAATAAAATTTAAATAAATTCAACCTTAGATTTAAATTTACTTCCCTTATTATGACTTAGGAGAGAGAAAGACAGTTAAAAAATAAGAGAAGGTTTATCAATGAAATTTAGATAAATTTAACCTTAGAGTTAGAAGAATCAATTTAGAAATCAAGTGTGAAGAATTGGGTTCTCCTAGGTGAACAATAAGACTTTTTTCCCACTCTTATCAAGGTTATGAAGAATCAAAGAAAAGAGTCTACTAAGTGCATGTGAATCAAGGATATATAAAATTCCAACCTAAACCTTAATAGGCCTTAAGGAAAAGGCTAAAAATTGAGATTGAGAGTCTCAAACAGAACAAGTGTTTGTATCCCAAAAACCTAAGAGATGAATTAGCTCTTAAAGATAAAAGAGAATCCTTAGAGTTATTGAGACCTTAGAAGATTTAACATTCCAAAGCAAGTTACGCCACACAAGACTTAAATATTAAAAAGTTATTAATTTTAGAGACCTAGGAAAAATTGGGAAACTAAATTGCCAAAATATAGAAATGTTAGTTGGAATGTGTCGAGGTTACCACCTTCATAATTGAGGAGTAAGATGTTGCTTGAACCCAATAGAGCTGCCGATCATTGGTGAATCCTATCATAAAGATGGCCGTTTGATACCTTGACCCACCTCGATGAATGTGGGCATGTGTTGCTGACATAGTTGATGTGATGGATGAGAGGTGTCTCTCATCGTACTCGGCAACGGAGTGTTTAGGGACTTGGACTAAATGTTAGCCATTTCGTCGCTACAAAGCTCCTGTGCATTGGTTGGCCAGAGCATTCATGCCTTGGGAGTGGTGTAGCTATCAAAAGCGGCTCCGTGTAATTTACATGAATGCAAGATATGGGTGTGAGACTTGTGGGCTCCTCATTGGATGGCATAGTGGTCCCGGAATGTTGTGGTACTAGGAGATATATAGGCATATGTGATTATTTTTATAACTGAATGGCATTTTAAAGTTGCAGTGCATTTTGATATAGCAGATATTTAGAAGTTTAATTAAATATATGTTTTTCAAAAGAAAAATATGCCATCATGAAGGATGTGCATGGAGTGCATGCGTAAATTATTTTTACTATTATCAGTTATGTATGTGAGTAATAAATAATGAATATCAATTATGCGGGTGTGAGTTCACACCAGCCCCCCATAGGCCTAGTGGTGGTAGAGTGGCAGGCTAAGCCCATTGGGATTAGATAAGGTCTAGGCTAAGTCTATGGATCTAGTTAAAGTAAAACAAATTTGCCTCGCTAATCGGTTTTCGCGATTCTATTTCGACCAATATGGTCTAGTACCCATATCCAGTCCCAGCAGACAGGCGGACAAGTCAAGAGGCCTTTCCAAATTCTATAATTGAGGCAATTCGCATCGTAGAAGTCTTCACCAAGAGGCCTTTCCAAAGGAAATTAATCAATCCAGGAGATTACCTCCTATATCTCCAAAGAGATCCTTACCTCATTTTAGAAATCAAAATTTGCCTAAATCAAACAAGAATAAAAGTCAGAAGAAGTCAATTCAAGATTCTCAGAATATGGGACCTAAGAGGGAAAGTTCTTATGTATTAGATAGATCCTTCCAACAACTCATGAGAGAGTGGAAATGTTTCAGATGTGTTCTAAATGTGATCAACCAAGGCACATTATGAGTGAGTGTCCCAATACATGTGCTGTGGTATACCCAACTCAAGATGTTTCAAGACCATGATATGAGTGGCACGTAGCTTTAGTGTGAAGTGTGCGAAGTAATCCAAGACCAATTGCTCAAAGTTATCAAGGACTGCCACCCCAAAATAAGAGAAATCTAAGAAGAAATTTTCTAACTCAATCAAGTGCTTCAAAAACTACTATTGTTGTTGATGTGGAACATAAAGAAAGAGAAAGATTTTATGATGCCATAGAACATCAAGGTCAGAACCAACAATTATTATTTTTTTGTTCACGCACCTATAAGTTATCAACGATAAGAAATTTGAGCTTTTGATTGATTCTAAAAATACACATTCTTTTATTTCAGTACATACGAAAGTTAGAATTAGATCACAGATAGTGTAAACCTATGCAAGTTGAGTTGACTACTAGTGGGAAGTTACTTCTCTCATGCCATGAGACAGATAGTCTCTAATTCTCTCTGGATGGATAGATTCAAAGTCTTGCCCTTGGGTATATATGATGGAGTTCTCAATATGGATTGGCTTACTCAAAATACATTATCACAAAGGGACCATCTCTTTTCTAAATCTTCAAAATAATAAGCTATAAGGGATTGGAGTAACTAGATCTCCAACATTACAGCTTGTGAAGCCATCCAAATTGTTAAAAGGGCCTAAGACAAGGGAGACAGTTTATGTGGTAAAGTTAAACATTTCTAGAAAGGAGTCAAGTTTGAATAAATCTGAATGGTTTACTAAATATGATGATATATTCTTTGAAGAGTTGATAGAAATATCTATGAACCTGAGAAGTAGATCATGAGATATAACTTTTACCTGGAGTACAACTGACTATAGGAGAGCCTATAAAATGGTTGTTCTAGAGACAATTGAACTTAAGGAACAGCTGAGCAACTCCTAGAGCAAAATTTATTCAAGCAAGTGTATCTCCATGGGGTGCACCATTTCTCTTTCAAAAGAAGAAGGATGGAACATTCAAACTATACATTGATTTACAGAGGTTTGAATCAACTTACTATCAAAAATAAGTATCCCATACCTAGAATAGACAAACATTTGGATTGGCCACATGGAGTAAAGATGTTTACAAAGATTGATTTAAGGTCCAAATACTATCATATTATAATAAAGGAGAAAAACAAACCAAAGGCAACTTTTAATACAAGATATGGGCACTATAAGCTTACTGTGATTCCCTTTAGCCTTACAAACACTCTTGTGACTTTCAATCAATTGATATAAGAGATATTTAGGGAGTATCTAGATGACTTTGTCTTGATATTCTTTGATGCTATTTTGGTTTATTTTAAAAATGTTACAGATCATGAGAATCGTGTTAAAAAAGCCTTAAACATCATGAGGAAGCATAAGCTTTTTGCAAAAAAAGAAAAAGAAAAAGTAAATGTACTTTTTTCTCAGAATTAATTGAATATTTGGGATTTATCGTATCTAAAGTTAGAATCTCAATTGATCCTGCAAAGGTGCATGTAGTTATTGATTGGCCTGAACCAAAGATTGTAAACAAGGTTTGAGGTTTTCTTGGTCTAATAGGATGGTACAATATATTTGTCCAAAGGTATGCCAAGATCACTTCACCTTTAATAGATTTACTTAAGAAACATGTACAATTTAAACAAACCCCTATGTGCCAGATCGCATTTGATAAGTTGGAGACTACATTAGTAGTAACTAATATAATGCTAAAGTTACTAGATTTTGGCAAACTTTTGAAGTGATTACTAATCCAAGTGGATTTGCAATTGGTGGGATCCTTATTCACAAGAGAAGGAAGGCTAATAGCTCATCAGTTATGGAAGCTTAGAACCTATGAACAAAATTATGTAGTTCATGATTTAAAACTGTTCGTTGTCACTTGTGCTTTGAAAATGTGGAGGCATTATCTTCTTGGATATAAATTTACTCTGGTAATAACTAATCACAAAAGCTTGGGATGGATATTTACCTAAAGTAACCTCAATATGCATCAAAGAAGATGGATGCAAATATTGTAAGAATTTGATTTTGAAATCAAATATAAGTCAAGGAAGAAAAATGTAGTTGTGCTTATACTCTTAGTCGAAAAGCTTCCTTGCTCACCATAACTATGATTTCCAGCCCACTTTCTATAGAAATTAAGCAAAAGATTGGGACAAATAAATTCTTTGCCCCAATAAATTACCTTATTTGCTGCAAG